>NC_066618.1:234868220-235185541 GCF_025201925.1 Gopherus flavomarginatus
ATGGTATTTAGTGTAACAGAGGCCATATACGCACTATATAGAGATTCAGTTATAACTTCATCTCTCATTCCCTGTTTGACAGGGGGGCTGGAACAATTTTTATAGTGAGGGTGCTGACAGTCATTGAACCAGACTGTAAACCTTGTATATAATGGAAACCAGTTCAAGCCAGGGGTGCTGTAGTACCCTGCATCCCTATTCCAGTATCAATACCATTAGGGGGTAGAATCTAACCCCAAGTTGTTTTACAGAGTTAATATCAGCATATTTTAAAAAGCAATTTAATGAGATGACACCCACAGGGTGAAAGTCGAGTCACTCTCGACTACCGTCTTATTTCCATTTCTACCCACTCACTTCCCTTCCAGAATGCTTTGAGCAGCCAATATCCTCATGGATGCCAGGAGTTAGAAATTAAGGACCAGATCCTAATGGAGCTATGCCTATTAACACCAGCTGAGGAGCTTTCCCTAATACTTGAGACCATCTAAAAGCCATGACAGCAAGCTTTCAGATGGCTTACCGCACTGGCTCTAGCTCTCAAAGATCTGTAGATAGGGGTAACAAATCCAGCTGGAACTGAAGTTAGTGGTTCTATTAATTTATTAAGTTTTTGATGAATTTGCTTTAAAATTGCAAGGCAAGATGGTAATCGGAATAATCAGAGCAGTGCTTAAAAATACATACGATGTGATGTTAATATCTAATTTGATGGGAACCCACAGGATCAGAGAAATGTTATACATCATTGGAAAGCTGGAATCATCAGATTTTTGGTGATGTATAGCATTAGTTTATCAATGATGATTCACAAGCTATAATGCCAGATGTAGTAGTGTGAAGGGCAGTAGAGATAAGAATTGTCTGGAAGATGGAAAGATGGGAGTGGAATGATTTTAAGGCAAACAAAGAAATCTGGGTACAGGATTGGCTGCAGTCCAAAAGATTTCAATGGTAGAGACAAACAGCTGATAGGATGCCAAAGAAAATAATGCAGACAACTAAGTGCTAACTTCTGGCTCTGCCGTTGGCTTGCTGTGTGACTTTGGGAAAGTCACTTAAACTTTGTGCTTCAGTTTTCCCACATATCAGATGACATGAACAGTGCTTACCCATCTTTGTAAAGCACTTTGAGATCTTCTGATAGAAAGACCTATGTAAGTGCTGCTGCTTCTTCTCATCTCAAAGCATCTTTACAGACAGAGAAGTACAGTACCATGCATTCCTGCCCATGACTTGTTCCTCCACTAAGCGCAACCTGGTCATGTTCCTGTGTATGATGTCCCACCATATAAAAGCTGGTTGGCCTCTAGGTTGGACTGACCTTGGTTGTATTTGTAATATTTTCTTTGGCATCCTGTCAGCTGTTTATCTTCAGCAGCATCTTCACCAATCTTCTTTGGCATTTATTGTCAGTTCACCAGTTGTCTTTCTTACAGCTCACATCATTGACCTGATTGTGTTTCAATACAACTTAACCTTTGGGTATGCCATTTTCATGTCTTGTTTTCTTGATGTCTCCTGTAGTTGTTGAGCCTTTTTCCAGATAGTTCCTTGACCAGTCTTTGTGATTTCTTCATCACTTTCCCCAATACTTTTACTTCTACTTTCCCAGCAGTCTTGGCTTATTTGCACTTTTCCTATAATATTCTTGTTTTCTTGCTTGTCCAACTTTCCTTTGTTTTCTCATGTCTTCTAATAATTTCCTTTGCAGTGTTTTGCATCACTCCCTTGATTATTTTCTATCCATTCTGTAGTGAGATTTCTTCCTCATAGCAAATTAATGACCGGAAAGGCCCTCCAAGTGTCACCTTGTATGCCTCCCTGCTATCCTTTAATTTATCAAGGTCAAATTTGGCTCCAGTTGCACCTATCTTTTTCTTGGACTTGAACTACTAATTGGAAGGATTAAGTTAATCACAGTTACACTTGGTGCTTCTATAGACTAACATCCTAGCGTGACCATTTATCCCTTTTACTGATAATAATGTGGCCATTCTGGTTTCTGGTTTGACCATCTGATGAATTCCATGTAACCTTTTGCATGTCATTTGAAACCAAGTACCACAAAGAACCAGATTGTGCATCTCACAGCATTAACCTTTCTTCATATGGTTTCTCATCCCAGTGCCATGTGGGCTAACCCTGTTCATTTGCTAACCATATCCATAACTAAGCTTTGCATTTATATCTCCCATTATCAGGATCTTATAACAATCAGGAAGCTCATCTACAGTGGCATCCAACTGTTGATACAATCCACGCTTCTCTTCATCTTTTGATACTTCTGTTGGTGCATAGTTCATTGTAGGAAGTAGTGTCAATCTGCTCAGACATCAGTTTCCAGCTGTTCATTGAAGTAACTGTTCTGTTGTCCACTGTTATAGCAAGCCCAAGCCTATGCTTCACTTGGGCACTTAAGTGTTCGGAATAAAGGAAAGTATAATTCTTAACTGTCAACTGTCCTGTACCCAGCCAATGTGTCTCTTGTATGGCAGCAAGGGAAACTTGTAACTTCTGTAACTCCTCTGCTTTTAGCTCATTTAGGCCTGGGAAAAAGTAGAGTTCTAACATTCCAACTGTTATCCAAAAATCCATTACTATTTCCATTTGCTAGGCTTGATGACCCTTGGTCAAAATCCACATAAGTCAGTCTGGCTTGCTGAACTGTTTCTCTAATAAGTAATTTTATAATACAGTGGCTTATTAGGCTAACCCACCCTATCCCACTCATGGGAAAACCATGTCATAGCCTGCTGGGAACTAGTATCAGTGGTTCCACCCTTGTCCACTTACCTTCCAAAGCTAATGAGCTTGGACTGCTCAGATTTGAAAGCAGAGTTTCCTTCTCCTTGATAGACTTGCCTGAAGAGGCTAAGCGATCACTGTCTGTCCCCATTTGAAATCAGAGTTTTCCTTCTCCTAGAGATAGTTCTTTCTGCTAGACACTTCATGCTGGGACAACAGCATAGAGGTAGGTGTCCTGGGTATTGGATGGGGGTAGCCTGTCTTTGGGGAAATCCAGAAAGGTAACACTGAATATTACAGAATAAGGTGCTGTGAACCAATAGTATTATTATTATTACTAATATAAAATAAACACAGGTCCCTCATGCCAGGCAAAACCACAGGCCATTGACTGGAGAAACCAGCTTATTTTCAGTAACACAAGCATCCGGTCCCTTCTCTGAATCTTTTTGGGAACTGAACTTAATACATTGAAATAAAAAATGATGTATGTGATGAATAGTTACTTCTCGTTCAATATTTCTTGTTTTGAATAATGATTGTTATTTTTCCTGGTATATGTTTGGGCTTTGTTCCTTTGGAGGAATGATTTATTTTAAAAAGCTGTGAAAGGACCCCAGCAGAGGAAGAAGTCATAATATGTTCTCAGCAATGCTCTTGTCTAACAAAGGCTCTGTTTTGCCATTGCACAGCAACACCATTCCAGAGGGAAAAAAATGTCAGCACGCTTACATGAAAGAATAAAAGATGCAAAGTTAGTTTTAAATCTGGAGCATTTTACACAAGTAAGAATTGTAGACAACCTAAGAGGAGAAGGGGAAAATGGCAATGTGTGGGTATGATGACAGGGAATGTGCATCTGTTACATATTTAGGAATTCAAGAGATCAGTACCATTTGAGAAATCACAGGGACAATTAAATTGGGTAGCTCTCTGGCATTAATGTGTGTTACTAATCTAAATACCATGGGGGCCAAATCATCACATGGTGTAAATCAGCATAGCTCTGTTGAACTCAATGGAGCCACAGTGAATTACAACAGCTGAGGAACAAGTCCCATGATTTCTAATGGAATTCTGACCTTTACTGCTTGTTTATATGTGCTGTGGATTATTTTGCAGTACCAATACTGTATTTCAGAGAAAACTTTGTTTAGCCCATTGATCAGAGTGTTCCGTAGGATAAGAAGCTTGTCTCCATAGGAACAAACTGTAAAATGTATTTGAAAATAAATGGTCTTCGTCGCAGTGGGTATTTCTAAATCACTTACTGGCAACCAATATCTTCGTGAAATGGGGACTGTGACTCCCTCTGGATGTGTTTAACACATTTTGGGTGCTTCCACAAACTAAATAAGGTAATAAAATAATACTCATATTAAGAAGTAGCATCATTTATGATGCTTGTTATACAGAAATCATGTAAAACAGACTGTAAGTAGTAAAGCCCCCACCCATACTTTAAGAATCTGAAAGAACAGGAGAGTTTAAAAACTAAAGAAATATAATGAGACAGATTCTTTCCCCCATTTCTTGCCCTTGTGCACTGATGAAGGGCAGAATCTGGCTGCCTCAGCTCAGGCAAGAATGTGCCCAGATCCTAACAGTGCAGACATGGTGAAAGGGGCAGGGGGCAGGAAAGGAGCATGGCAGAGTGCAGTTCTATTCCACAAATTCTCAGTTGGTGTATGATCCCTTAGAACCGTATCCAACTGACATAAATGAGAGTAGCTCCTAGGCTGCTCTAACTTACACCAGGGGTAGTGTCAGAGCTGCTGCAGATTGAGAATTAGGGAGCTTTAATTGGCTCCCTGACTGCACCCCTCCTCTGCTGAGCAGACCTTACAGCAGCAAAAATTCTGGTTCCATGTGTTTCTTTGGCTTTTAAGCCACTGTTAAAACAGATTGGAAACTGATATACCACTTCTTAGATGACACTCCCATGCTGGGGGGGGGGTGTTAGTTTTAAATAAGTACAATGCCATCAATTATAATTAAAAAACTTATTAAATGCAAGAAAACTAATGACACAAAGTTTGAAATTTTAATTAAAAAACAAAGGCCTTGTTCTTGTGCAGCCTGCGTCAGTGTTAAACCAGTGTAACTCAATTGACATCAATGGAGTCCCCTCAAATTACACCAATGTCACTGTCTATGGGTATGTCTACAATGAAGTTAGACACCCCTGGCTGGAACGGACCAGCCAACTCGGGTCGTGAGGCTTGGGCTAAGGGGCTGTTTAATTGTGGTGTAGATATTCAGGCTCAGGCTGCAGCCTGAGCTCTGGGACTCTCACGTCATTCAGGGTCCTAGAGCATGTCCAGGATGCAGCCTGAGCATCTACACACAATTAAACAATCACTTAAATCGAGTTCCATGAGCTGGAGTCAGCAGGCAAAGGCCAGGTATGGGTTTTAATTCCAGTGTAGACATACCTTAAAACTCCATTATTTTTCAAACAACTTTCTTCAAACCTAATAAAGTACCCACATCACTGAGGGGTATGTAGTGTCTACATTTTAAAACCAAGCTTCTTTTGAGGCATCTCAAAAGAGAAATCTGAACTTTTTTTTCTGTAAAGGCTGAAAAACTGGGCCTGATTCTGATCTTACTTCACAAAAGTGTAGCTCCATTGACTTCAGTGGAGGTATCTCCTGATTTACACCAGTAAAACTCCTAAGAAGTTTCTGTGGCATTTTTTGTTATGCTTATAGCAGCCCAGGACTTTTTTTTTATAAGCATAGCTAAGAACAAATATGAAAAATTTAAACACAAAATGTAAAGTTTTTCCAGAAAAATTACAAGATACTGAAAGTACGAGCTCACAATAAAATTATCATCCTAACATTAAGATTGCAACGCTAGAATTATCAAACATATGTCACAGTTTATTCATTGAGAGACTTTGTGTTTTGAACTTCTAGACTACTGGGCTAAGCAAACTAGAAACTGTTTTCTTTTAAGAAGATAAGCAGCATTACTTAAAAGACCATTAAAAGGAAAGAGATAAGGTGACAAGGGACTGTGAGGTGAGAAGAGGATGTGGGTGGGTGGGTGTGAAAGCGCGTGTGTGTGCACTCACCAGGAAGAACATTGCTGGAGGAATAGCAGTGCGTTAGGAGTCTGTGTTGAGCATTAAGCTTTGCTAGTGATGTTATTCTGCATCTAGCAATTAAAAAGATGCTGGCAATGTCTTCACTGCAAGAAAAGGTGGATTGTTTTAGTGGCATAATTTACACACCTGAGCTATCCAGCTGTAAAATAATACTGGAGACAAGGCTCCTGTAATTTTTACTGTGAGGAAGCCACGGGAGATCAACACTATATTCTCCCCACCTGCGGTTGACCTCGCCTAGTTTACCTCTATAAAACTACAGTGCCTTGTCTCCAGTAGGATTTTACAGCAAGAGCGAACTCACCTTAGTTGTCACACCTTTTGAAAACACACCTTTTATGGCAGTGAAGACAAAGCCTCTAGATCATTGGCTCAGACACAATGGTACCACTGGAAAAAACAAGAAAGAACTTTTTAAAAAATGAAACCCCTCAATGGAAAATGTTTTCTGAGAGTGGTCTCCATATATCAAATTACCCTGACTGCCACGGTGTTCACAATTTTATCATGGTTCTCTGCACCAGTCTAGGGAAAAGTTATAAACACAGAGAATAAATGGATAAAGGGAAGTAAAGGGAAATATATGAAATGATACTATTCACAATAAACCAACCTTTAAAAAATACTAGATTAATCATGAAAAGTAGAAATTTGCTTATTTTAAAGGCTGAAAATGTTGCTTTTTTGTTTTAGCATGGCTCATCAGAAGAGAACACTTTGTCACATCATGGGTGAAAAACCAGACCAGTAAACTATGAGCTGCCATTATTTTTACAGCTGTCACTCCAGGCTGGCCCTGGAAGGGACTTGTATCATAGGAAAGGCATAACAGTAATAGAGCATAATCATGAAGTGCTGGCCTTTCTGTTATTATTTATTATTATACTAAATCAGTATAAGATTGCCACTGCTATATGCTCAATATAATGATAAATTCATCAGACTGTCTTTTTGGGATACTTATATATTATGCATTCAAGATATCAATGATAGTGTTATGGTAACTGCACCACTCAAAGACTATTTGGTTGCTATCCTTCGAATACTTAAAATACAGAAGCAGTGCAGTGATTATTATATACGAACTCAGAAGTGTATTCATTTAAGCCTTCAGTACATATTTAATTCATGTTTTTTATATATATTTGTTTTTTAGTGAGTGATGGAATAAGCTACACTTGTTTTTGGATGGATTACACTACATACGAACTGAAAGTTATACCTCCTTGCAAGGATATGAAAAAGGCCCTAAAACAATTCTTTTCAAACAGCTGGGCAGCAAAAAGCTTTTGAATGGATCACACTTACAGCAGACCATTAGTTGAATGGGATCAGCATTTCTTCTGCTAAATAATCTGAAGTTAAGGATCTGGAAAAGAGACTTTTGCAGAGATGACCCATTTACAAACTGGACTTAGTCCAGAGACTATAGAGAAAGCCCGTCTGGAACTGAATGAAAACCCAGACGTTTTGCATCAGGATATCCAACAAGTCAGGGACATGATCATCACCAGGCCTGACATTGGTTTTTTACGTACGGATGATGCCTTCATCTTGAGATTTCTCCGAGCCAGAAAGTTTCACCAAACAGATGCCTTCAGACTGCTGGCCCAGTACTTCCAGTACCGCCAGTTAAACCTGGATATGTTCAAGAACTTCAAGGCTGATGATCCTGGGATCAAACGGGCTCTGATTGATGGATTCCCTGGAGTGCTGGAAAAACGTGATCACTACGGCAGGAAGATTCTTCTGCTTTTTGCAGCTAACTGGGATCAGAGTAGGTAAATGTAGATAGTGTACTTATATATTTATACACACACAAAACCTGTTCATTGTTGATTAATGACCATATTATAGGCAATGAGATCATTTTGATAAACATGTATTCTAAACATGAGTCCATTTCACTAAAGCCTTCATCTAATGTGATTGTCTATCATTTCTCATACCTTGCCACAGAGGATTTACTATACATCGCTTCAGACAGGTAGCTCATATTTTTCCATAACGTTTGCAGGTTTAAGCCAGACAATTGCCTCATGTAGGAGGTACAGCCTCTGAATAATATATTGTCAAGAATGGCATCTTAATTTCTACACACTTTGGTGCTTGTGGATAGGTTAGATATTTGGGAGATACAATCAGGCAAAGGGTATTTTCAGTTCAGCCTATTTCTGCTATAATATGTTACAACCAAAGATCTCTTCCAGCCCCTAAAATAAAATTATATTAAAATTTAATGTGACTATTTAGTCAGCTCTCTCTACCTCTTTGAGGTGGTATAGACATATATGAAAGGGGCAGATCTGGAATGTTCTTCTCACAGTATCTTTCTCTTCTCAGGTCGCTCCCCTGCAGTTCTTCTGCCTGCATGATGAGGTTGAGAAACTTAATAAAATACAGGATTTTAATGTCAACTATAGATTTTCAGCACAGGGTAGCTCAAGCTGCAAAAGCTCAGATTCAAATTTTGAACTTCCCAAAGATTGCACTGTTCTATTCCAGGGATTTGGGATGGCTCATTATAAAGATACGGCCCATAAGCAGTATAATCTATATTAGGATTAAGATTTTAATCCCAAAACTCAGTGCTGGTCAGACTGGGGGTTTGTTACTCTTGGTGGAATTCTGTGCCATTTTGCCATGCAGAATTCATGGCACACACAGATTTTCTTTCTTCCCTGTGGAAAAATGACTTTTTGCTGAGGAAGCAAAGGCAAGTCACAAGAACGGTCATGTGCTCTCCCCAACAGCATGGGTGCCTGGAGCACCTGGTAGAGCGTGAAATCACTGCGGGGGGGGGGGCACTTTGGGGCAAGCCTGACCCTTGCACTGTGTCAGTGATTTCCTATCTCCATTCAGCTAGTGGCCTATGCTTCCCACTGCCAGGCTGGAGCCTCCACATTTATTAGCAAAATTTTAAAATATTGTGTGCAGATTTTTTTTTTTGGGTGCAGTTATCTCAAGAGTAAAAGTATGTCTTTCAAACTCAGGAATTAGTAGATAAGTCTAGAGCTGTGCCTATGTTTTATTTTTGAAGGTTTTTTGGACATGTTTTTTAACCCATATGTTATCATGTATGGAAAACTCAGATGTATGTGTCATTTGCCTTTGCATGTGCAAATTCAGGATAATACACTCAGCTATGTTGTTCTGCATGTGCAAAAGTAGTTTGTTCACTTTGGGTGACATCTTGGCCCAAGTGAAGTCAATGTCAAAACTCCCATTGACTTAAATGGGGCTAGGATTTCACCCTCCATGAAATGTGTACATTTTTGGCCAATATTTGTAAAGCTGAGTTTTTGCCAGAAAACAGACACCCTTCTACCCACCCTCCAAAACAGCTATTGGCCAAATATGTGCTGCCATGCTCAGTCTCTTTCAAGCAGGTTTATTCTCGTAACACAAGCAAATAAACAAACAGTAAATAGTTTTTTGTCTCAGGCTTCAGGGACCCACAGGTCTCCAGCACCCTGCTCCTGGCAGCTTCCTAGTTCTAGTCACCTCAATTCCCTTCCTGGAGCAGTAGACCCAGGTCTGCCTCCCTCAGCACCTAGCCCCTTGCTCTAGGCACTCACTACAGGAGTTAGTTCTGCTCCAGCATGGCTTTCCTTCCCCTAGGCATACCATATTCCAGTACCTCTCTCCCCTCTCTGGCTAGCCTCTAGCCCCCTTAGCTGACTGGATTGGGCTCACGTGCTTTGATACAGGGGAGATAGGCCCAGTCTACTCACAGAGACCAGCTACCCTGGGACTCATCAGAGCAAAGCTGAAAAGACAGATGAATGAACATATATCTTGACTGAATACAAGACATCAGCTTTTGAGGCCAGGAACATTTGGGCTGCATTGGTTGAATTAAGGGATTTAAGTATTATGCAGTGCTAGCCTTAGGTTTCTGAGAGTCCTTAGTAGAAAAGATTCATAAGAGTCACCTGCTCCATCAGCCCTTGCTCTGGGAAAGCTGGAGATACCATCAGCCAGGCTCACTCCCCGATATCTTGAAAGAAAAATGATTCTCGCCAGATCTCAGTTAGACTTTGCTGAAATTCAGAGAGTGGTCCACTTCCTCTTTCTCTATATATCGTATGTTTAAAAATGATCAAAGCAATCCTACACTCAAAAATAGTTTAATTCTGAAAAGAGAAGCCTTACCTTTTGCAGAGGGGATTCTGTGGCTACCTACAGGTTGCTCTGATAATAGAGGAAATACATCATCTTTTCCAAAGAGCAAGGAATTTTTGGAATTACAAAGCATGAGATAACTTCTACGTATAGTATCTTCCATGGTGAGTCCTATCCCTGTATCAACCCTACAATGGGGTCAGAGCATAGTGGATGGTGAGTGCTACTATATGGCCTGGGGGAGGATTCTTTTCCTTTCCTGGCCTCAGCAGAGCTTGCAAGTGCACCTGAGCTCTAACAATAGGGGCAGGATTCATTCCCTAAATAAATACAGGGGTTCACTTCACTTTATATACCACCATTTTGGGAACAGAATTCAGTGGACTGTATATTACATTTAGGGACAGGAAGTGGTGAACACAATGTCTAATTAAAGCAACGAGGAAGAAGAATGTTATTACCCAGATTAGATTTTGGCTAGGATAGTGAGTCAGACAATACATACTTGAGAAAATTGCCATAGGAGAATCTTATATGACCACAAGATGTCAGCAACTTGGTTTTCCATCTCATCTGAAAGATAACATCGATACCTGCACAGTGCCTGCTGCCAATATACTGGGACAATGGTTCAGTACTGACACAAATGGAAGGATTTGGCCTCCTGAATCTTTCTTCTTTCCCATTCACAGAGGACTAAATCTTCCTTCCCTTTAACACTACACGTGTGAGTGAATCCAGAATAAGGCAGAGTGTGAATTTAAATCAGATTAACTAGTCCTGATTAACTCAACATGTGGACGCTTTTATCTGGAATGGAGTTAATTAGGAATTGTTAATAAGGAATAACTATTCCAGGGTAACCCTCCAGGTAGAAAAGCCCTAAATCATAATTTAGACAGTATAACCCCACCTAAAATTTGCTATAATTTATAAACTCAGTTCCAGAGGAGACATTCTCTGAAGTGGCATTTACTTTTTTAATATTCCTTATAATGCAGTGGGTATGTGGATCACATGTATGGGTGAGTGGAATAGTTTGGAAACCTTTTAGATTCATAGATTTTAGGGTTAGAAGAGACCATTGTAATCATCTAGCCTGACCTCTTACATTAAACAGGTCATAGATTTTTGTCAAGTGATTCCTGCATCAAGCCCATAACTTCTGGTTGTGCCAGAATGTATCTTATAGAAAGACATCCAATCTTAATTTAAAGACTTCAAGTGGTGGAAAATCCACCATGTCCCTAGGTAAGTTGCTTCAGTGGTTAATTACTCTTACTGTTAAAAATGTGCTTTGCATTTCTAGTCTGAATTTGTCTAGCTAAGGTTTCCAAAAGCAGCAAAGAATCCTGTGGCACCTTATAGACTAACAGACGTTTTGGAGCATGAGCTTTCGTGGGTGAATACCCACTTCGTCAGATGATGAAGTGGGTATTCACCCACGAAAGCTCATGCTGCAAAAAGTCTGTTAGTCTATAAGGTGCCACAGGATTCTTTGCTGCTTTTACAGATCCAGACTAACACGACTACCCCTCTGATACTTAATAATTTTATAGCTTTTTTCACTACCCTTTCCAATTTCTCAACGTCTTTTTTATAGTGTGGACACCAGATCTAGACACAATATTCCAGCAATGGTCTCACTAATGCTGTATAATGTGGTAATAAGGCTTCCCATATTCTACTTGATATTCCCCTGCTTATACATCCAAGAATTGCATTTGCTCTCTTAGCCACCACATCACACTGCAAGCTAATGTTCAGTTCACATCCTCTTCTGAGACACTGCTTTCCAAATTATAGACTCCCATCCAATAAATGTGCCCTACGTTCTTGGCTCCTACGTTGACTTTACATTTTCCTGTATTAAAATGTGTGTTTCTAAAGTAAGCCCCCCTGCCCTATAGACTGCTCTGAAGAAGTGACTTGTCCTTTTCATTATTTACCACTTCACCAATTTTTATGTCATCTGCAAACTCTACCAGCAACGATCTTATGTTTTCTTCCAAATCATTGATAAAGATGTTGAATACCATATGGTTTTGGGACCCCACTAGAGACCTCCTCCTCCCCAATGAATGACAATTCCCTAGTTACAATTACTTTTTGAGATCTATCAGTTAGCCAGTTTTTAATCCATTTAATATGTGCTGCATTGATTTTGTATAGCATAATTTTTTAATCAGAACGTTTTGCAGAATTAAGTCAAATGTTTACAGAAGAATATATATCATTACAGTTCCTTCATCAATCAGACTAGTAATTTAATCAAAATCAAGGTAGCCCAACCCTCTGCTTCACCAATGAATCCAATATGAAATAGAAACGTTTAAAAGATTCAAATACAATAACTAGTTTCCTTTTAAAATGTCTTCCCTTACTTGCAATTAGATTTCAGAAGACCTTTACTAGTTGATTCAGCCATCCCTGGCTTTGGTACTGCTATTGCTACTGCTAATATATTTAACTTGCACTCAGGACTGCTATATGGGTTTCACTGAGAGTTTGGGTGCACGAATAATGCAGGATCAGACTTTATAACTCTCCCAACTGCTCCTCTGATTCAAGATATTTCTTTCAAAAACGTGCATACAGGGTGAAATCCCTCCCAGTGTAGAGAGCCAGGACAAGAACTATGCACCATGTAAGTCTCATTTAAAGCCTTTAGGGCATAAGTGGAATATTAGTGATGCATCAGTCCCTTATAATGTTATGGAAATAGGGTTGTTTTGTTTTTGTTTTGTTTTTTCATTCTTTATAGTTGGACTGTTTGTATCACAGAATATATCATGTGACCTCAACAGCTATTGTTGAAGAGTCAGGGGGGGAAATGCTTCTTTGTTTACAATATACATTTCTGTACCAGCTGCTGCTCATCAATTCTCTTCTATTAACCCAAAAGTCTTAAGTGCCAGACACTTATCATTCTGTGTGAAAGTGTATGGAGAGTTTCAAAAGGACAAAAATTACTCCAACATAGCAGTGGAACAGCAGCTATAATTTTTTTAAAGGATTATGATAAAGTAAGTTATGTACATGCTAAGAATATTCATGATGATGTAATTATGAGGATATTATCATCACTGGATCCTGTTAGTATGACTGAATATATTTTAGATGCTGATTACTGTAATATATTTGGAGGATAGCCTCAGTTGTTTAATAGAATACCAAGGAATAAATGCTTGCTGGCATTGACTTATAGATGCAGCCAAACTACAGCAATAACTCAAACTCATAGTTGTTTAATATGAAAAATTATTGCTAAGATACAACCAACCATAGTATCAGAATGATTTTTACAAAGAGAGTCTTTGTCTTTGGTTAGGACGTGACATACAACATAGCAAAAACTGTTTAGATGGTACAGTGTCCAAGAACCTGGTTATAGATAATCAAATGAATTAATTAGTTTAAAATGATGACATTTTTTAGGAAGGGTTTAAAACGTTAATAAAGTTTATGGTGTGGAAAAGGAGAGAGAGATTTAAGCAGAATAATAATTTCAGGCAGTGACGTGTGGAAAAAGAATGATGGATCAGACACAGAGGACGTGAGATAGCTCAGTCCCAAAATTGTTTAATTCAACCATAGGAGACAAGTGAACTCACTTCCTATCAATAAGAAAGACAGGTCCCTAGAAGATCGTGCAAGGAGGGTACCAGTTTGTGGCAGGGCTATCAAGAGAATGAGAAAGGTGAGATGACCTGTGAGTCCTGGACTCAGAAACCCAGGAAAGAGGAGGAAAGGGAACTGCTGGGGGAAAGGACAAACAAGCTAATGAAAAGTGAAATAGGATTGACTGAAGGGGAAAGCACCAGATGGGTTGGGAAGTCAAACATGTGAAGAGTGAGAGGAAAGGTACTGGCAGGAAGGGGTGATTCTGGGACTGGGACTGAGATTTGTGAGGGAAGGCCCAGGGAGATGAGGCAGGTGGGTGATAGGGCTGTCCTGGTGGGGTAAGAGGAGCAAAAGAAGCTAACTACATGAGAATTGAAAAGAGGGATATGGAAATTAGAGGAAAGGTGACTTCTGTGTCATGTGCCCCTTTGTGAAAAAAGAAACCAAACAAAACCCAGGAGTTATGCAAGAAGAAGAGAGATTAAATGGACATGTACACACCCATGCTGGGATTTGCTGCATTCCACAGTTTTAACCCAAGTGTTTTCATTTACATCGACTGCAGATGGCCTCTATAGACCAAAACTCTGTGTGTGTGTGTGAATGAGTGTCTGTGTGTGAGAGAGAGAGAATGAATAAGGGTGATTTTAAGCAAGAAGGTGGGAAGGAGTGCTGGTTTTACACTACTGGAAAATGACTATAATCCTACCAGATCTGGATAAGCCTGTTTTAAGACTAGATTCTTCCAGAGGCATGTTGCCAAAGCCCCCTATATCAATAGAATATAACTGAGATCACATCAGTACTAATTTTATCTGGATTCTTTGTCTCTTTGGACGTTTGGAAATAATTTTGGGAATAATCAGAAGCCGTGTATTTTATTGTATATGGTATCTCCTTCAGCTGCTATAAGCAGCAGTTTAAGATGTGTTCAGTCAGAATATTCCTTTTTTTTTGTTTTTGGTTAGAACTTTGTGCATATCAAGTTTTGCAAATACTAGATATTCGGATCATTTTTTAATTTATCAACCTAATTAAAATAGTTAAAACATCTTCATTTGTTATTTGAGAAATAGACTGCACGGGGGGTGGGAGGGTGGGGAAGAGTTCTCCAGTTGGATAGCTAATAAAATTTTCACATTAGAAGTTTTATAAATGAGTGGAGAGAGAGAGACAGAGACAGATTCTTTAAATATGATTGAAATTGTAAAATTTTAATCTATTTCTTAATATAGGCAAAATGTATCCTAAGGCCATCACTTATTTATAATGCTTTCCTTTGAACTTGGAGCCTCAATATCAATTATATTTTACAAAATAAGAGTCACCTCTTCTACAACAATCCTGTGAAGTACTGAATTTCCTCAACTTCCAGTAATTTGTAAGACTGACTAAGTAATATTTCAAAACTGCTGATGTTAGAAAGTTGTAACATGACAGTATTTTGCAAAGGGTCTCTCTGGGATGAACAAGGTGATTCTGAAAACATTACTGGATATACAGGGTGTGAGTAGTTTGGAGGAGAGTGAGGTGACTTGTAATTTACCAAATGTCCTCTAAAAATCCAATAAGTAAGAGAGAGAGAGGAGGGGCAAGAGGGGAAAGAATGAGAAAAAAATAATTCCAGTAAGTCAATGTTATCAAAAACCAATCCTGAATGCTGATAGGTGACTGCTTTGATATATGACATCTTGCTTTTCAAAATTATTAAGTATATAGGGATTAACATACCTGTGTATATGAGTGGGCACTGTAAAAAGGAGGCTGAGCAGTAATCACATTAACCAGGATAAGAGTTTCCAAAGCACCAAAGAGCAGAAAATGGAAAATGCAAGTTGAGGACTGGAAACTCTGTCTACAATTAAATTCTATCTGTGCTCACAAGGTCGATATTTTTAATAAGCACAGAGAGCATAGTGACAAGAGAGAATTGCTTTTTCCATCATCCCAAGATGAATTTCAGCTCCAGAAAAATCATATAGGGCACATTTGTAGCCGGGGTCATAATACAACACAGCCAGATACCTACCTGCTGGAATAGACCATTTAATTATCTATTTTCCGATCATGCTGAGTACAGTTGCCTTAGCAGGGGTTGATTTTCAAAGGAACAGGTAGAGCAAAGTGTAAGAATCTTTGTCTGCGTTTTCTCCTTCTTGAAACACAACACCATTATTCCACTGAAGTTGAGATGTAACTGAAGTATGTATGTGCATGAGTTTACACATAGACCTGACTATCATTCATACAGCAGTATAAATCACATCTCCAAAGTAGCCGTTGTATATAAGATTAGTAACAAATTGTTTTCAAATAACCAAGCATTTACATAACTGCCCACAATACATCTTTGTAGCTATAATGATATACCAGGTCCAAATTCAGGATCTGTCTACTCATTTACACTGGTGTAAATCAGAAATAGCTGCATTGATGTCAATAGCATTACAGTGGCATACTTTTAAAAAGCATAAAATATGGATTTAATGTACATGAGAAATCATAACTGCTCTTCAGAGTGAATCAATATCTTTCCCACTTCACCCATGCCCACCTCCCAAAATAACTTGCAAGTTACCAAGTACGTAGCCTATAAAATAAATTGGAACTTCATGCCCTTACTTCTTCTTTTATCCAATACTGTTTCATTTATTGAGTTCCAAATTCTTCCAGTGAAGAGATACAAATGGTGCCTGCTCCTTTTATGTCCATGTCAATGTCCCTTTCCCTCACCACAAGGTCAAATTCATGTAACTCCATTGAACTACTCCTGATTTACATTGAAGTGAGAGTAGAAACAGGTCCTTCATGTGCACAACTTAGGTGCCTTGGCTGAGTTCAGAACAACACTGATAGCTTTGAATGATCATCTCAGTGCAATGCAAACGTTTGTTACACTTACCTAATCAAGTTGATTACCATGCAGCTTGTTCCATGAAAATTAGTTACATCCCCAATACCACTTCTGATAGGGCCAGCCCACAACATTTTGGCACCTGAGGTGGGGAGCTAAAATGGCACCCCCATGCCCCCTCACTTGGCCCAAACCTTTGAAAGGTCTCAATTCTGCCTTCTTCCTGTTCTACTCCTCTCATTGTACTGCTCTGCTACCTACCCCAATAAAGGAGAACTAACAACTTAAAATGCCTTGTTCAAAAATTTTAAGTAACACTTAACTTTCAAACACCTGAACAGCAAATGTAACTTTTCTTGTCTGCATAGTAAACACTGGGATTTTTCTCTGTTTGAATAATAAAAGTGGTGCTTTCTGTGCCTTCTTGGTTGCAAAGATTTGAACTGCTTCCTGAAGGTCCACAGTCTGGGCCAACCAGCCTCTCCTGTGTCATTGTGGAACGTAGATTTGTTTTTATTAACTTCAGCTTGGAGAAGCTGTGTTCTCCACTGGCAACTGTTACAGGAAGTGTTAGAAGTATGCGCAGAGCAACAAAAGCATTTGGAAAGAGGATGGTCATCTTATTTGTGCACATATATTCCTGAACAGCCTTTGGAGTTGATCCTGCTGAAATGTATCTTAAAAGGGCTTTCAGTTCATCGTCTAAATCACTCGCTCAATATTGCTTATGTCATCATGTGTCAACACTTTCTCTAGTGCCCTGCATTGCTGGTGTAGGTCTTCTTCAGGTATAGCAAGGAGTTTTGGAATATCATACAACATCCCAAATATACTGCTGTGTTCCTTGAGCTGCATGAAATGTTCTTCAGCTGATTGTATTGCACAATCTAGTACCTGGTTAAAGAATTCAACTTTGAATTGTTGTTTGGGGTCTCTTTTGGGGATTATCCGGTGCCTCGTAATCAAAATGTCTTCTTCTTCGGTGACTCTTGTATTCTTGAATGGGTGGGAAAATAGCTTCAATGTGAAGTTCCTCTGCCACTTCTGTGCACTCTTCAGAACATTTTGAAATCCCTCATCTGACCGGTAAGACTGTAGATACGACTCTGCTTTGTCCAGTTGTTCCATTGCTCCAGCTGTATCAAGGTCCACACCTTGGAGTCTCTTGCTTACAACATTTATTTCAAACAGTTTGTCATGCCACAACACTAAGCCACACAGAAATTTGAAGTTATGTATGGTTCTGGTTATTCCATTTCCCTCTGCCACTGTTCTCCCATGAAAGTTCCTGTCATGACATTATCTTCCATAATGGCAACTATGGCATCATCTATCTTCCCAATTTAGTGTTTAATAGGCTTTAACACCTCCACTCGACTTTCCCATCTTATGGCAGTAGGTAGTTTCAGTGTCAGAGATGATGTTACCAGATGTTCCTTCAAAATTTGCCATTGATGAGTTGATGCAGAGAAAAATACATAAATGTTTGAATTACATTAAAAAATTCAGCAGCCTCACTAGAAGCTGATGCTGCATCACTGATCACCAAGTTCAATGAATAAGAACTGCAGGGGACAAAAAAAGTTCTAGGGTTTAACTCTCGGATCTGTGTCTGCACTCCTCTGTTCTTTCCTCTCATGTTGGCACCATTATCGTAACCCTGACCTCTCATGTCAGCTATCGCCAGTTCCTGTATCTTCCAGCTTTTAAGAAGCACATTTGTCATACCAGCTCCTGTAGTATCATCAGTGTCAATAAATTCAAGAAAATACTCTCTGACAGTCACCGTTGCAGGGACATTTTCACTAGGTTCTGTTGTTGTTACAAAATGCACAGCTAAAGTCATTTGTTCCGTATGGCTGATGTCAGGTGTACAGTCCAGAATAACAGAGTAATATCTTGCTGACTTCAGATCTACCACAATCTTCTGTTTGACTTTCGTTGCCAGTAACTGTATGATCTCATTTTTAATTGTTTTTCCAAGGTAGTGGTGTGTGTACATTTCTTGGGTGGTGTCTCTTCTTAGAGGCTCCTGGAGTACAGCATCAAACTCAGCCATCAGCTCCACAATTTTAAGGAAGTTTCCACTGTTTGGCACATACAGCTGATCTGAAATGCCACAGAGTGCTAGGTTTTGGGTCGCAAGCGTTCTCACAATGGCAGTGAGCCTTTTCAGAACATTTTGCCAGTAAAGAGACTCTGATGCAATCTTCTCTTGATGTTGACCATCTATGGTGGCCTTTAACCTTAGTCCCATCTCAAGCTCTTTCCACCTATGGAATGCTCTCTGATGATTTGCTGCCTTCTCATGGCATGCCAGATTTCTAGCCAGATTTTTCCAGTCCTTTGTTCTTGTAGAACCCAATGTGGCTGGAACATTAGACTGGAAGAGTTTACAACAAAAACAGTATGCAGCATTCTGGGTTTTTGAGTACATAAGCCATGGCCTCTCCACTTTGTCACCATTGGGGATTTCATGCCAGTAATGTGTTGGGGAACATGACCTTTTTCACTTGCTGTGGCCCATGCAGTGCAAGGAAGTCCCCCAGACTACTGCTCAAGTGGGTCCACAGTCCTGGACCATCTAGACTTAAAGAACTAAACTCAACAGCAGCTGTTTTTGCACCTCCATCACACTGTTCTCTGATCTACACTTTTCTTCAGGAATGTGCATGGTTACATCCATTGGAGATGGAGATATGTATGCTGC
The DNA here is from genome assembly GCF_025201925.1 of Gopherus flavomarginatus. NCBI lineage: Eukaryota > Metazoa > Chordata > Testudines > Testudinidae > Gopherus > Gopherus flavomarginatus. The sequence goes on from NC_066618.1 coordinate 234,887,397, forward strand.
AATAGCTGCCAGGTCACCTGCACTCTGACTAACTAGAAGATCAGGCATCTCCTCACCGGGGCCAGAAGGCTCACCGTGAACATTTGTGTCTATGTATCTCAGGAGAGCTCCTTCCTGCTTAGACAGAAAAGCTTCTTTTGCTTTCTTTCTTTTTCTGAATGCTGCCCCAGAGGGGCATTTTCTTCTTTCACTCATGACTGGTGTTCTGTGCCAGTTATAGTGGCTCTCAACACTCAGTTGAAGGGGACAAATAACCAGGTTGGTAGCAAGGCCTGAGTGAGGGAAGATATCACTGTCTTAAGGGCGTAACTGGGTCCTACTATTTCAGTTGACTGCCTGTTCTCCTCAAGTCAGTTCAGGGAAGCAGCAAGAAACAGGAAGCTCCCTGAGAAGCTGGTGTTAATCAGTCCAGGCTCCTGAGAGTGCTAGAGAGGTACATAAGAGGCTCCTCTTCCTCTCTCTCCCTGTAGCTCCTGCTGCTTTCTGTTATTCTCTCTCACCTTTTCTCCTGCCTATCTGTATATCTCTTGTGCCCTCCTTCCTCCAGCACAGCACCCCACCATCTCTGTGCATCTAGAGCAGAGAGAATACATGTGCATCAGCAGCAGACATTATATTCTACACTCTGGGTCCTAGTGGTGCCCCCCAACAGTCTGGCCCTGAGGGGCCCGCCTCAGTTCACCTCATGATAAGGCCAGCCATGACTTCTGATGTGCATTCCAATATCTTACCAAAGAGTAGAATTCAATAAATAATGAATAGCAGTAGTGCAAATGCATTATACAGTTCAGTGCATGAGTTCAAAAAATAAGCAGGCAGAAGACGAAATTAAACCCTTGCTCCTGGATGACTGCCAGGGAAATATTACATGTAAAAGAATAAAATCCACTAACCTAGAAGATGTTGTCTTCACTTAATTCTTCTTCTCCGTCCACTTTCAATGAGAAATGTGTGAATAACTGATTTTTCAGTATTCCGGTCAAACCAAAAACTTGGAAAAATTTCATTTCAAATCCAACAAAATAGTTCATTGAGTCCAAAACAAAATGTTTTATAGCATTTTCAAGGTCTTTAAAACATTTTTTAAAAACAAAATTGAACTGGAATTTAAAACAAAAAGTCCATTTGAACTGAAAAATCCAAATGTTTCATTTAAAAAGTGTCAAAATGAAATGTTTTAACTTTTTCAGGATTTTTTTTCCCAGCTGCAACAATACAATAAATTCCCCACAAATCTGTGAAATGTTTCAGTCAACCCGAACCTGCATTTTTGACAAAAAAAAGTTTTGGCTGAAAATTTTCACCCAGCTTTAATTCTACCTTTAATTCTCTCTCTTTCTTTTCCCCTCCAACCTATTTTATCTTCTTTCTCAATCTTCTTTCTCACCTCTCTCTCTTTAACCTGAATGATTCACTATAGTATCTTCCCATTTTATTCCTCTGGCTCTTCCTTTCTTCTGCCCCTTGCTCTCCTATTCTGTTATCCCCTCTTCTGATGTATCTTTCTGATTGTTCCCTCCAGGTACCTGTTTTTCAACTTGGACTTTCCCTCTTCCTCCACTTCCACCCCTTTTCCCTCTATACCTCTGATCCTGACCTATCCTCCTAGAAACAGCTTCTTAAGATTTTTGAATATGAAAGATTTGTGAATATGGTTTCCTGGGCCAAATCTTAATACTCGGTTGTGTAAGTGCAAACAGGAGCAAAACAGTTTAAGCTTATAAAGAAAATAGTCTTCTCTAAAATCTTTCTTCAAATATTCCTCAAAACTCATTTCAAAGCTGTAATAAAAATGAGTAAGCTCTGATCCAACAGAAAAACTATAGAAAATTGCTCCATTTTTCAGTTTCTCATTCTAATCCAAGCGATTGCTTAGCCACCCACTGCAATTTAAATTCAGTTTCACTTTATTAAAACCCTTCATTTTTTTTTGGATGGAAGGGTGCTTGCAATTCTAGGCAGGAAATACTGGGTGGAAATTTGAGGATGCCCTAGATAGGATGAATAAGTGAAAAAACAAGAAATGAATGCCTAACATCTTCCTATTATTCTCTACTGATACACATCTCTCTCTCACACACATACTTATTTTCCTTCAGTTAACGCTTTCTACAGCTCATTTAAAACATAATTAATCGGTGCAGCAACATTCAAACTATTTGGTGATTTACTCTAAACAGTGATAACTCCACATCAAAACCCAGTATGTCCTTTATTAGATAGACACACAGTACCTGATGTGTCTATCATTGCAGGTTTATTTCTAGCAGATGCTTTAGGCTGAAGAGGGGGCCTTGCCCCCAGTTTTTAGATAAAAGCATTTGGGTTGGATTGTTTTAGTTCAGACAGAAGCTTTGAAAAGGATAAACCAATAAAGTGCTTTGAGTAAAGAACATGAAGATTATGTCAGTGGACTGCGTATCTAAAAGTGCTGTAGGATACCTTGTATTTAAAGATGCTTTATGAAACCAAATTCTCTTCTAATATCTAGTTCCCAGTTCTTTAATATTTTCTATGTGCTTTATGCATCTCTCATGCTTGAAAAATGCAACCACTGAGGATAACTTGGATGTTAAGTTATTCGCTATAGTCATCATTTCCCACACTTAGGTCCATATCCTCTAAGGTCTATAAATACCTTTGAGGATCTGAACTTTAGTGCTCACAGCCTGCTGCACACCTCCGAAGATGATGACTACAAGACCCCTGTTGCTCTCAGTATCTAGTAAGTGCATCACACTGGTTTAGGACCTTGTAACAGGGAAGCACTCATCTCTCACGTGTGCCCCCTTCTGCGTAGGTGTGTTTGCTGTCTTTCGGTTCTGGTGACCCCTGTCAGTGGTTTCTCAGGTGTTTTTTCAGTGACTCAGCCTTTCGGCTGAGCCACACACACTATCTGTATATGAATCAGAACAGACCCCTTCCAGGGTATATAGTCCACCAGGGGGCTATCTCAGTACCCGTTGGTTGGTGTTTCACTAGCCCTCCATGGGCTCAGTCTTTAAGTAGTCCTGGCCCTGGTATGGAGCCATACCTGCAGGGCTTCCTCCCTGGAGACACTACCTTCCTGCAGCCCTTCCTTAGGCTCACTTAGTCCCTGCAGCCAGCCAAGAGCTCCTTTGTTGCTCCCCCAGTCCCTGCTGACACTGAGCTGTCTGTGGTCCTGTGGCTCTTTCAGCCATCCAGGAACACAGTCCTCTCTTCTGTAGCTCCAGGCAGCAACTGACTGCTGCTCTCTTCTGCAGCTTCTTTTATATAGCCTGGTTGTGCCCTGATTGGCTGCTCTCTGCAGCCTCTCTAATTGGCTGCTTCTACACAACCACTCTAGGGTGCTTGGAGGACTTCTCTTCTGCTACTTCCTGGAATGGGGTGTAGGAGGACGCTAAGGCCTCCAGCAGGGGGCTTCTAGGCCTAGTCCATCCTATCACACACCTCTCCCCTCAGACAGGATTAGGGTGGGGTTCTATTGCTGTCTTCTGCCCTGCTTTAGCAGGGTCTTCTCCTTCCCAGACTTCTGTCTGGAGAGCGTTTTTCTCTGTCCTTTTGCCCCTTTAGTCAGGGTCTATTCTCCCAGGTCTCTATCACCTAGAGAGCATTTAAGAGTCCTTTGCCTCCGGGACTTCGGGGTCTCTGCACGCCACAGCTCATCCATCCCTGAATGCTGAGCCTCCACTTCTGTCCTGAGGTAATATACCAGGTGGAGCAGGCATTATTTCTCCTCCTTAGCAAACTGGAAATCCATGACCAGCTGTTCTCTCTGTCACCTGAGATCCTCCACTTCACTCTCCAGCCATTCAGTTAGCTCATCAATACTTAGGCGGGAACTCATCGAGCTGGCCTGATCTACCTTTTTCTCTTTTCCCTTTTGCTAACCCATTCACTGGGAGATACAGCCTGGGTTCTCACCATAGCTGGCTAACCTTGAAAATCTGTCTGGGTCCCAACTATGTTCCTGGGATTCTCTCTGGGTTCCCACACTATCCATCTGTACTCCGGGCCCCTAAATTCAGGGTAAGGTGTCAGTGAAGGCGGGGGATGTGGGGAAGTGGCCCAGGGAGCTGAAGGCAGTTTTGCTAAAGGGGCAGAGTGGCATGTGGCTGCTATTCTTAGGGTCCCTGGGCTCCGACCAGAAGGAGTGGGTGGGCCTGTGTCCTCCCTCTTTCCCCCAGGCCACTGATGAAGGGCGTACAATTGTACAGCAACATACCCAGAGAATGGAGAGCTGGGGCCGGAACAAAATAAGAGGGTGAAACCATTGCCTACAGGAAGGAAGTCTTGAGAGTACAGCCTGATACCAGGGCCAGGACTGGTTTAAAGACCTCAGATATACCTGACCAGAGTAGGGTGCTCACAAGAGGTGGGTGACCTATATGCAGCTCTCTAATAATACAGGTGTTCAAATTGTTGTGAGAGGACGATAGGATGCAGGGTGTGTCTGTGCATCCCACTATGTGCTTAGTCATTTTGCAGTTCAGAATCTATAGTCAGACAGTGTTTCAAGAAATAGTCCTCCAGGGTAATCAATACTGATTTGCTGGCATTTCCCAAAAGGAGGAAATTCCAGGAATTAAATTAAAGCATTCATGCACAAGTATGTTGAGAGGAATGACATGCAGGAGAGGTGAGGGAGAAGGGAAATTACGTGCGCACTTTTTATCTTCAGAGGTATTTTTATTTCCATGGTGGGGGAAGTGATCTCGCTATCTGTGGCCTTTAAAGTCCAGATCCTGTCCATTGTCTGAGATCTGTCTACATCTTCATGTAGGGGAATCCCAGGGATTGTGTGACCAGCCCTGTGCCACTTGCTCCAAGCCTCCCAGACACAGCATAGGGGGCATGGTGGAGTGTGACTGGGGGCAGGAAGCGTGGCCAAAGAACCACTGTGCTGTGGCTATCCCTGACTGTTAATGGTGCCTTTGGGACCATTACATCCAGGAGTAGTTCACCGGTATAAACCCACTTTCCCCTTTATTTCCCCTCCCTCCCCCAGCTACACTGGAGCACTGCTTTGGTGCAGCCCTGAGATTTTTAAATACTCTTATTGGAATACTCTCAGGGCTGTTAATTTGGAAATATTGCCTGTCTCACAATGCCACCGTGGTAGGTCTGAAATATACATTGTTTACTGTGCCTTCCCATTCAATGATTCAAGAATCAAGTAAGGCTGTAAATTCTGAAGCTTTTATTTACCATGCTTTGGTAAAGTGCAGAATGTGTAAGCAGGGAAGTGATATATAGACAACAGCCGAGAGTAAAGTAAAATATAAACAGATATAAACATGGAATATAAATATAGTTATATCCAAACTCATAGTGACAGCCATACACAAATAAGTGGTTGCCTATTGTGTTATACTTATAAAGGGGCAGTAGAATAATGCTGGCAAGGCTGTGGTCACTGACCAACGAGCCAGTTTCAAACATTTATTATTAACTTTATTTAATTATATCACAGTAGCATTTAGGTGATCCAATCGAGATCATAGTCCCATTGTGCTAGGCACTGTGCAACCCACAGTAAGAGACTGTCCCTGCCTAAGAGACCTTACAGTCTATATAGAGAATCTAGATCGAGAGTGGGAGAAAAAAAACACTATCAACTCCATTTTACAGATAGGGAGCTGAGGCACGAGGAGATGAAGTGATTTGCTCCAGGTCACAGAGTGAATCTGTGGCAAAATCAGAAAATGAACTCAAGTCTCTTGAATCGCACATTTTAACCCCAGGAAATATTTCTTCTCCAGCTGCGGAGTTTCTGGGCAACATTCCCTCTCTTCCCATGTCTAAAAGAAATGTACATGAATCTTCTCATTTGTGTGCAATGTTACCTTTGGGTCTCAGAATCATTTCTATCGGTTTCTGTACATTTTTTAAGCACCCTGTTCCAACTGAAAGGATTCTAAGTTTTAGTTCTGCCTATCCCTTGCAGTCATGTACGGATTTAGGGTGTGGAGCTACACTAAAGGGAGCAGTGTAGGAGGAATGTTCTTCATAGCTAGAGAGACTATGACCTGTGTTGCCCACAGAGAGCAACACTGGATGAAGCCTTTGATACAGAGCAGTCAGCCAGGAACCAAATGAGTCCCTTGAGGTCAAAGCCCCCACAAAATAGCCAATGAGGAAACATGCTAGTCACCTCCTTGCAGTCATCAGACTTAGGGAATGTCCCGTGAGTAGAGGACTGTCCATAAACTGTCCATAAATTGGTATGTAATTTTCAAGACCCCCTGTGATGGGTTGGACCCCTCTTCCAGGGTGCCACCTGGTGTACTGAGGTTTCACTGAACCTGCCTGCTCCACTAGCCTGGGCTCCCTCTTTCTGTTTTGCTGAATCAGACTTTCCAGCCTCTGGCAGCACACACACTCAGAGTTAGGGACGCACCAGCTGTAGAATCATACAGAGTCTGCAAGCAGCTCTCTATCGGAAGACTCAGCTAGGAAATTGCCCAGCACTCAAGTGCAGCTCCCCTCCGTAAAGTACAGCCAAAATAATATTGTCTTGCGCTGTAGAGAAATCTGTACGATGTAAGTTCATAAATTCACCCCCTCCCTCAATGTGGAGGAAGATATGCACAACTTCTTGCCCCCTCCTCCAGTTATAATAATAAACAAAACTAAGTTCATTAACTACAAAAGGCAGATTTTAAATGATTATAAGGGAGAGCAAACAGGACAAAGCAGATTACTAAGCAAATAAAACAAACATGCATACTAAGCTTAAGATCTTAAAGAGACTGGTTTCAAGAAGTAATCTCTCACCTTAAATGTTGCTTTGGGGCAGGATGCAGAAATTCTTGAAGATTAGCTACCCTCCTTGCAGCTGAAATCTTCAGACACCATATTCACAGACCAGATCTTTTTTTCCAGCTTGGGCTCAACTCTCCCTCCCGCTCCCTTCCCCCCACCCCCGTATCTTTGTTTCTCAGATCTTTCTAGCTGCCATCCTGGGTGGGGATTCAGTGAAGAATGAACCTAGATCAACTTACTCCCCAGCCTTAAATAGAATTTACATAAGGCAGGAATCTTTTGTTTCCCAGTCTTGACCACCCTCTCCTTTTAGTGGAAAATCACTAGACGTCCGAGATGGTGTTTAGTGCCAGGTGACATGACCACCCAACCTTTTAGTGTCAAAGCAGCATCCCAGCTTCTCAGGAAGGAGAGAGATTAGTATCTTCAAAATCTTACTGTTTCTTCGTAATGGCCCATCAAAGCTAATGGCCTGCTGTCTGGTGGGTGATTCCCAAGTACACACATAGTTGTAATTGTTACCTAGTCAATATTACTAACTTTAGCTACAGAAATGATACATGCACACAAATTGGATAATCACCTTCAATAACCAATAACCTTTCCAATGATATCTCACATGACCTGTCTTGCATAAAACATACCTTAGTTATGTCATATTCACATCATAACAATATTTCTTGAAGAATATGGAGTGTAACGTCATGCCTCCTATACCCATGCCTCACTTGTAACAGCTTGTAACCCTGAAGCAATTGTAAATCTGTGTAAAACTGAAATGCAAAGTTAAGGACCCACCTACCTCCAATACCTTATAGATTTTATACATAGCCCACAGGACATCATCCTATCATCTCTCTGTCTTTCTCATTCTTTGGATCTCTGAATATGATCCAGCTGCTTAGATCCTTATGAAGCTGATGAGCAGTATGAATCCCTTACTCCAGTCACCTCCTTTCATGAAATAACAACATTTCCTGAAGAGACAATCTGAAATGGTTCCATTTGCCATCTCATAAACCTGGCCTAGGATTTTGCTCATCATAAACTACTAATATAAATATGCCTGTTATTATAAATGGCTATTTTATTTAATTTTATTGTCATGAAATACCTAGAGAGATTAAATTAGTTCCTAGGCTAGTGGCCAAAAAAAAATTATGGTGGGCAAGTGGTGTTATGGGATACCTCACAAATTCTTCTTTCTGGAGACCATGGATCAAAGCCGAAGTACTGTAGATCACAAGTTAACATTAGTTTGTTGAGGTCAACCTACTCCTAGTGGATGTAGGGCACATCATAAATCTACTGCATAGTTTAGCATGAATGGAATACACATATTCCATCCAGTCTGTTCTTAATCAGTAACACTGGCTTTTCCTTTGGCTAAACTCTCTCTCTCTCTCTCTCTCTGTACACACACACGCACGCCTGCACACACATGCACGCACACAGAGAGAGAACTGATTAACTATAGTTTTACAGCCACAGTAAGGGATTTATCTATGCAATGCTTGTAAAAGATTAATTTTAAAAAAATCAGTCATTTAGTATATACAAATCCTTGTTAGTTATGTTTAATTTAAAATATTATTGAAGTTTCTACTTGTGGTTGTGGAAATTTGAAATGGGCTGAAGCAGTCTAGTTGTGGTATTGATTTTGCAAAATCACATGCATTCTAGTTTTGGTTTTGCAAGCCCTAAATGACTCATAATTTTGATTTTGAATTTATGGCTCACAGGAAACAGTGAAAGGCCCCAAAATATGGGAAAGATAGAAATTGCCATATTGAATCATACCTATAGTCCACCTGGTGCTATAGCCTGTTTCTAACATTGGCCAACACCAGATGCTTCAGAGAAATGAGTAAGAAACCTGCCATAGAAAAATATGGGCTAATCAGCTCCCCGCCCCACCATGGAGGTCTCATCTTAAATTTATGGTGGGCAAGTGGGAGATAATTAGAGATAAATTGGCTAAAGTTAGAAATACGGTTAGGGCCAAATGCTCAATCCTGTCCCTATTGCACTCAGTGAAAGTCTTACAACTGACTGCAGTCTGGATGGGTTTATGCCCAAACCTTAAAAGCTGAGTGCAATGGGAGTGGCTGCAAGCTGTGGCATTTATGTATGCAAATGCACATTTCTTGTGCAGGCACAATGAAAGAGCAAGCACAGTGTTATTTTTGTGCTTATTACACTAAACTTCTTCTTTAAAAAAGTGCCATATTATGTCCTTATGGGATCAGTGAGTTCCAGTTGCATAAATGGCTCTAAGGGGGCTCACACCCCATTCTGGAGAAGGTTGCAGAAATGATGTAGGTGTTATCCTTCAGATGAGATGTTCAATTTTGGTGCTTTCAGCCTTCCTGCATCCAGCCCAAAGCAGCTTGGTTTAAGAATTGAATCCAGCATGGGTAATATGCTGAGAAGCAGCTCGAAATTGCTTCTTGGTGTTCTCTATTCAGTGGAGATTAAATTCGCCACTGTGCAGAGGGATCACATGAGGCCTGTTCCTCATTGGTGTCATGCTTAAGCTTAAGAATTACAGGGGCATGAATGGAATTTAAATAGTGCACAGGTCTTGTTCAGACATTTTTGCACAGGGGGAATTCCAATCAGGGTGAGAAAAGATATAGTAATGGAAAACAGAAGGGACGAGACCTATGGAAATAGTTACACTTTAAAATCAATAAAATATACATGGCTTGTTGTATTTTAAAGTAAAACGTTTAGATTTTGGTGAAAAAGCCTCCATAAAACCCTGTGGGCCAGCTACATATAAATTTTTGCATTTGGTGAATTCCAGTTGGAAGTGTGTCATCTATGTTGATTGATTGTGGCACTCTTCTACCACTGACAATGCTTACTATTGTCTCTGGGTGCTTACTTGGGTCAAAGGGATGTATGCACAGCTCCAGTTTCCTAATAGCAGCTTCTCTGTCCATTGCAACTGCAGCAATTCTTGACTTCAGATGCAACAGAAGAGATCCTCAAAGAAGAAATGGTGTGTACTCTGTTTGGTTTATAATTTATGAATTGCTATAATTGTCCGATACTTGAAAATTAATTCTTATGATTGAATAGGTAAGAATTTGTTAAGTGCGCATGCTCTGCAAATACAAGAATATGCCTTCTGTCATGGTTTGGGGAGAAAGAGAGGGCCTAATAGCAAGGTATACTGCTAATACAGACACTGATACATTGTCAATGACTGTGCAGCTAACTTCTTGTGAAGTACATCTAGTTGACACCTCTGTCTGCTGCTGCTTCTTTAGATTAGACCTAGCATTAGCTATCCTCATGTCGCCAGAGTCAGTGAACATTGATGTTGGTACAGGAGCCAAATCATGTGGCAAAATGTTTTTGATATCAGCCTGTTGTGAACTTAAAGGGAGGCTTATGAATAGATAAGGTTAGTGTCAAATACCTTTTGTTGGACAAGCTTGTGTTACTCCAGGGCAGATACAGTAGCTCTTACATCAGTAGCCCCATTGACATCTGTGGGGCTGCACCTACGGGTAAAGGATCAGGTCCACAAATAACAAAATGCTAGATAGAGCCATCCTTATTAATGGTGAGCAGTCCCATGCTCCTAGTGTAAGGCAATCAGGGGTGAAAGTAACTTACAGGACTTACCGGTACTGCCGGAGTCCTGAAGGGGGTGGCCTCAACTGGAAGAGGCGGGGCCTCAACCGGAAGAGGTGGTGCCTCTCAAGATTTAAAGGCCCTGGGGCACTGCTGTGGCTGAGAGTCCCAGGGCCTTTAAATCAACCTGGGGCTCCCAGCTGAAGAGGTTGCTGGGATCCCCCAGGGCTCAGGGGCAAATTAAAGGGCCTGGGGCTCTGGCCACCATGGAGCTCTGGGCCCTTTAAATCCTTCTCGCAGCTCTGGCTGCCAGACCCATGTGTGGGATTTAAAGGGCTCTGGGGTGCCCGCAGCCACGGGAACTCTGAGCCCTTTAAATCCGGCTCCAGCCCAGCCAGAGCTGTGGACAGGATTCAAAGGGCTCTGGGTTGACCGCAGCCGCAGGAGCTCTGAGCCCTTTAAATCCAGCCCCAGCCTGGCCGCTAGAGCTGTGGGCGGGATTTAAAGGGCTCTGGGCTGCCCACAGCCACGGGAGCTCTGACCCCTTTAAATCCGGCCCCTGCCCAGCCGCTCGAGCCGTGGGTGGGGTTCAAAGGGCTCTGGGCTGCCTGCAGTCACAAGGAGCCCAGAGCCTTTAAATCACCGCCACGGAAGCCAGTGCGGTCCGGCACAGTGTACTGGCTCTTGCTGGTACACCGTATTGGACCGTACCGACTTACTTTCACCTCTGAAGGCCATTAAAATCTATGGGACCACTTAGGATACTGTCTAATATGAGTAAAGGTGACAGAATCCAAAGCATATATATTAATGAGTCCAGTGGCTCTCAACCAGGAGTACATGTACCCCTCGGGGTACACAGAGGTCTTCCAGTGGGTACATCAACTCATTTAGGTATTTGCCTAGTTTTACAACAGCCTACATAAAAAGCACTAGCAAAGTCAGTACAAACTAAAATTTCATACAGACAATGACTTGTTTATACTGCTCTGTATACTATATACTGAAATGTAAGTACAATATTTACATTCCAATTGATTTATTTTATAACAACATGAGAAAGTAAGCAATTTTTCAATAATAGTGTGCCTGTGACACTTTTGTATGTTTAAGTCTGATTTTGTAAGCAAGTAGTTTTTAAGTGAGGTGAAACTTGGGGGTACGCAAGACAAATCAGATTCCTGAAAGGGGTACAGTAGTCTGGAAAGGTTGAGAGCCACTGAATTAGCCTTTCTGCTTTGGTGATCTGGGCTAAAATACATTTTACTGAAGTCACAAGAGTTTGAATGAATGTGAGAGATCTCAACCTAGAACATGTTTGTATCATTATACAGCACAGCTGGCTGTCTCTGCTCAGGAGAGGCTCTGGAATTGAGAAGCAGGAACCATACAGCTCAAAAACAAAGTGCATTGGCAGAACTATGGGGAGAAGGGCTGGAGTTTGTACAATGCCTGTTGACTCTAAGGATTGGCTAGAGCTAGGCAGTCTGTCTAGCTCACTATTTCAAAAGTTCACTATTTCATAAACATTAATCCAACAATAATTTTCCATAGCACAGTAATGAAAACTGGAGATTTTCCCTACTGCCTCCATTCAGCAAGATAATTAAGCACATGACTATTTTTAAGCCTATGAATAGTCCCATGGAAATTAACTACAGAGACAAAGTGCAGCAATGGAACTGTTCATATGCTTGAAGTTAGGTATGTGCTCAAGTACCTTGCTGAAGTGGGACCTAAGTCACCAACATATATGTTTTGTACAGAAATGAAACCAGCACACGTCCTTAAATATAGAGCCCTGATTCATTTATACAGTACTAAAATTACAAAATGTTAGCTAATGCTGAATGCAAGTTAAAGAAGTGGCAGAGAATTCTGTAGACCTCTGATTTATTCAGTTTAAATATAAACAAATTCATAAGCAGGGTGGCTGGGAAAGTTTTCATTCTTTGCATTACTACAGATGGAAACTAACAAACAATATATTGGGATTTGTCCCGCAAAAGCTTAGCTTGCTGTATTTTGTCTCTGAGGTTTGGTATTGCAGTAAAGGCCCTTTAATAATATTTTGGAGAAGTCACAGTGCTAGCTAAAATAAAGAAAAGTATACACCGTAGTTGCTTTAAAAGATACTCCTCAGATTTTCAAGTAGCCCAAACATGTCATAAAGAATGTGTTTAAATCTATAGGAGTACAACCCCCAAGTCCTGATTTTCGATTTTTAATGTAATGTTACTGTAAGACAGCAATAGAGAAAAGGGGCCAGCCAAATTATATTACCAAACCCTGCAATTTCATCAAGGACTCCCATCATATCAAATTATAGTCTTCATAAATTAAATCTTCCAAAGGGTTGACTCAATTTTTTATAATGCAAGTTTCTCCTTCCATGTCCTGTACATCTGAGTCTTTCCCCACAGGTGCTTTTACAAAACAACAGCCTCAGTAAATCAAGGTATGAACATGGTGACATCAAGTCCAAGATAAAGACAGTCATTTACTGGCATCATATCTGTCAGATCACAAGCAGGACTAATTCTGGCTTTTTGTTCATTAAAGCTTTTGGTATGAGTTCTTTATCACATCTATTTGCTATATGCATTAGCACATAAGTAGCTATTTATAATTAAACAAGTGGGCACAACGGTGACTTCAGTTACCTAACTTCTCTGATAAGTCTCTGTAAATGCACGATGTGGGAGTGTCTTATTGCTACTGTGAGAAAAATCATTTAGCTTTCATTACATTGGTTTCACATGATGGCCAGCAATGCCCCTCTGCCATGTACATTGGCCAAACCGGACAATGTCTAGGCAAAAGAATAAATGGACACAAATCTGACATCAGGAATCATAACATTCAAAAACCAGTAGGACCTGTCTGGTCACTCAATAACAGACCTGAGGGTGGCAATTTTGCAACAGAAAAGCTCAAAAACAGACTCCAATGAGAAACTGCTGAACTCGAATTGATATGCAAATTAGATACAATCAGTTTAGGGTTGAATAGACACTGGGAATGGCTGAGCCATTACAAACATTGAATCTATCTCCCCTTGTAAGTATTCTCACACTTCTTATCAAACTGTCTGTACTGGGCTATCTTGATTATCACTTTAAAAGTTTTTTCTCTTACTTAATTGGTCTCAGAGTTGGTAAGACAACTCCCACCTTTTCATGTTCTCTGTATATGTATATATATCTCTTCTCTATATGTTCCATTCCATGCATCTGAAGAAGTGAGATGTAGCCCACGAAAGCTTATGCTCAAATAAATTTGTTAGTCTCTAAGATGCCACAAGTACTCCTGTTCTTTTTGCAGTTATCAGCAGAGGTTAATAATACTGCCCCAGTAGTAAGATCTTTGTTGTTCATGAAGGTGAGGTGAATAGTGAAATGGCAAAATGGGCACTTAACGGAATGTTATAGGTTAGTGAAGATTAGGAAGGAGTGAAAAGAATTCAAGATTTAGCTAATCATACAATGAGCTAGTAGATGATGTTCATTGTCAGTAAGTGCCAAGTTTTATCATATCGTATCTGGTACTCAGGTCCTTTGTCCTTTATACTTGTACACACTGTTGGATTCTAAATTACTTGTACACTTTCTGGAAAATATCTAGTCATTCTTGACACGACAATTAAGAAGCATTCTCAAAGCATAGTGATGGTCAGAAAATATAAGGTTAAATTATATTAACTTAACTAGAGAATAAATGGAAAATGCCATTATGTATGTTAACATTCTATCCTCATCTTGAATACTGAATTCATTTTTTGTCATGTAGTCTAAAAACCATGGGTATGGCATAAATATAAATGTTCAGAGAAGGGCAACGAATATAATTTGTGGAAGGTAGGAGTGAAGGAGGCATCCACATCAGAAGAGATTAAAAAACCCAGAACTATGTAAGCTGGAATGGAAAAAGACAGGAGATTTAAAAAAGGTTATATAGAACAACGTATGGTACAGAGAAGCCTGATTGCTCCTGCTCATGCCTTCCCATAATAATAGAATAAAGGCAGAACCATGTTATAATTAGACAGTATATTTAAAATATTCAGAAGGAAATTGTTTTTTTCTAAATTAACTAAATGAAATTTTTTTTCTAAATTCTAAATGAAAAAATTAACTTGTGGAACTCACTGATGCAAGAAATTGAAGCAAATGGCTTGATGATGCAAGAACAGATTATAACACGCAGTGTTTGAATAAGAAAAGATTATGCAATTACACAGGCTAGGAAAAAACTACAAAAGCCATCAATTCTCATGCTTCCAAGCATAAAGTGTTCACAAAGTGGCATTATAGAAAATGTCCTTATTATCATTATTAGTAGTAATATTACTATAGTGCCCAGAGGCTATGGTGTACTTACAACATTGCAAGGTGGGTGATAGGAGTTTTAAGCCTGCCTGTTGAAGTACCCAGCACTGACCACTGATGGAGAAAGAATATGGGATTGGATGGACCATTTGTCTGTTTCAGCACATTTCCTAGATTCCTAAAGAAAAGGTTAAATAAATCATAAATACCCTTCCAAAATAACCATCCATGATATTTTAAGTCAACTTTTTTTTGTTTTTATATAGACAGGTATTCTTTGTCCAGTCCCTTGTGCAAAAAAGCTACAGGATTCTCTCGTAATCAATCGCAGTAGCTCTGTTGTAACCAGATTGTATTTGTGGCCCTTACTGTAGGATTTGTAAGTGCTGCTACAACCTCAGGGTGCATTTACATAAGTCAAAAGAACACACTGCCCAGGACTGGCAGCAACAGTAAAAGACAGACACCCTGTTCCCCACTCCTTTTGAATGTAAGAATTGTGTGTATATCCAGCATAGGTTTGGTAACTAAATAGCCAAGAAAATAGCCAGAGAATATTTTAGAGGCATTTTCCTGTTTAAAAACAAACAGAAAAAAACCCAACAACAAAGAAACCAGAGCATATATTGCACTGGAGCTAGATTGTAGCATTTACCCTGAGCAGTAAGGAGCTGTGTGCAGCCACACACCTCTTTGTCATCTGCCAGGGTCTTGATTTTGCAAGGTGCTGAGGACACTGTCCCCTCCATCTCCCCTCCTCCCATAAAGTACTTAGACACACACAACTTTAAGCATTTGAGTTGTCCTGTTGAAATCAAGGGCATTGCTCATATGCTTAAAGTTAAGCGTGTGCTTTGATGCTTTGCTGGATCAAGACAGAGTGCTCAGTTCCTTTTCAGATCAAGCCCCAGGAGAGCTCAGGGGAGGATTTTTGGAGCTCGAGAGAGCATTGGGGGGGGGCCCACTTTTCACCATCCCTTAGAATGAAGCACTGCGGGATGGTACAGCACTTTCTTCTCTCCATGGACTGGTGCAGAGGGAAACCACTTTGTCATCACCCACCTCCTGCCTGTCCCTCCCCTTAGTCTTCTGAGGCAATTCCAACTTCCAGAGTTTCACTGCAGGCACAGTTCTATGCTCCCCTCACCCACCAAGTGCAGGGACTCTAAAGGTCCTTGGCCCTTGTGTACCAGAAGAAGGAGCCTCCTCCCCCAGCATACTCATACTACGATCAAGGAAAAAATGGTCGTTTGATATATGTGTATAAGCATATGTAGGAAGAGATTTGTAACATAGGGTTGAATGTAGATCACATGATGCTTTTTTTCCCCTTTGCTTTTTACTGGTTGCTATGGAGTCCTATTGAAGCAGTAAGTGGTATATAAAAGGACTTCAAACAGAAACCTAATATGGCGAATATTTCTGTACATCTAAGAAGCTCTTGCTGATAGATGCAAATTCTGAGAAAAGATAAGAAAAAAATGACTGTGCAATTCTTCTGGGAATCGGAATATTTTCACTCCATTGGGAAACCTCAAAGATTCCCAGTTTGCTGGGAGGAAAGAAATATATCCAGAGGAATTCAAAGCCAATCAGGAAATGTGGGGGGAAGCTGTTCCCTTTTTAATCATGTTAAACTACATGGTAGTTTTTTGACATGGACAAATATCCTTTAGAGCCTAATCTTAGCCCACCAGATTCTTCTTACTGTTACCCCATACAGATTTGAACCAAGGATTCCACAAAGCTACTACGCTGACCTACTTCATCCTTTTATCCTGGATCTATGGTTACCTGGAAACAATATTTATATTCTCACCCACATGCTGTTACCAGATTTGCCTGTTACTTAGGGGTATGCTTATTTATTAGGGTTAATCTTTGGGGGCAGGGAGAGGGTTCTGTAATTCTATCAATGTACTGCTTGTGTCACTTCTGTTCTCATATAGAGCTCTACTTCTCCCTGCTGCAAGTTCCCTCCCAAAGGAGCTATCTTGCATGACCTAGGTTCCCCAGGGCTGGATTCTTCCAGCCCCAGAATCAGATGAACACACACACACACATTGACAGAGTGCGTCTTAGAGGACCGGGTTAATCAGCACTCCCAAACTGACCCCTTATATGTCCCTGGGCTCAGCAGGCTGGTCGAACAGCACCTCCAAGCTGTCACCCACATATGCTGTGGGCACCGCACTGAAAGAGAGTACATCTGAGCAGTCTGGGTCAAGCAGCACTTCCAAGCTGCCACCCTCATATGTCCCAGGTTCAGCATGTGCCTATCCCCACTTTCATTGTACAATTGTTCTGGTAATAACCCACTTGATGAGCAAACCCCACAGGATTTTGTGGCACTGCAGGGATCTTTAGCGTAGGTATAAGGAGTGTTGCTGCAGAGTGAATGGGGAAGCCAAAGAACACCGACGAGGAGGGTGGGGCGGAGAGAGAGAGAGAGAGAGAGAGAGGCAATCAGCTTAACCATGAAAGTTATTTATTGCCAGGTAATAACCATAGGGAAGCCAAACAAAGAAAACAGTTACATATTAAATTTAAGTTAAATTGAATTATAAAAGTCAGGTTTAGAAAACTGTAACAGATCACACAAAAATCAGGGTCAGAAGGCTATACCTAGAGAGAGAGAGAGAGGTTCTCACCACTCTGTGAAGCTTGAATCAATCGGGGTTCCCAGGTGGTGGTAGCTGAGGATCCAGAGTCCTGGAAACATGCAAAGCCCCCAGCACGATCAGTCAGGAGAACGTGAAGTCTCAATGGAACTGATGCAGATTTTGGATCCACGAATCAGAACACTTACTTGAGCATGGGTCAGGGTTTTTGTAGGGAAGCAACAATGGTTCAAGGGAGAACACTAGATTTGTTTTGTGGGTAAACTGATGGCTCAAGGAAGGACACCAAAATTGTTTTGTTCAAGCCCGACAGTAGGAACAGTTCATCCTAGCTATGGGTGGTGTTCCTTGGAGGGAGCTTACAAAGCAATTAGGAAGCATCACTATTTTGGATACCAATAAATGATTTATTACTAGAATTGGTCTGATAACTGCTGAGCTGGGTGTGTGCAGGCGGGTTCATTAACATCTGGAGCAGAGATCCCCCATCATGCCGTGCTTCCCTGCTTTTCTGGTCCCAGAGTTTAGCGTGGTTCTTGCCTTGGAATCTGTGTTCTCCATTCTGTGTGCTAATGGAGATGCCTCCATGTCTCATCTTTGAGCAAATGAGGCTAGGGGAGTTGCCTTAATCCTGTCACCCTTGTCCCATGGATTTAGGTGTGTCTCCACTGCCTTTTCATTGCTTTTTGTAAGTCTTTCTTCTGATCGGTTTTGGTTCAAGCAGAGGCTGTGAGTGGGGCAGGGAGGAGAAGGTATTTCATGAGTCAGACAGGCTGAGTACTGCACCCTGGTCCCCCAAGAACACGTTGCTGATAGGTAACAACGCTGTATAGAAAAAATAAGTGAATTCTAGTAACAAAACAATTAGAAATGTCTGCCTGGCAATGATATACAATAATGTACATCTTATCTAACTAAAGTTGATGTTAGAGAAAAGTAAATTGGTGTTAACAACAACTAATTTAATGCTGGTTCTGGTTCTGTAGAGATATGAGCAAATTCTGATTTACTGTAATGGGCAGAATGAGTCTGATCCTCATCAAAATCTTGTATTGCAGTAAGCTAATTCTCTGTTTTGAGTGTGTTACTAAATTGCTCATATTTTCGAGGAGATGAGAGAAAATGACTTTAACTTAACTTATTGGATTCTTTGAAGAAAATAACTGGTTAATATATTTGATGTGAATAATCTTAGTTATTAATTTATCCCTTTTCCTCTGTTTGTGAATCACTGACAAATGTAACAACTTCTGTGAGTATATATGTAATTCATCATTTTCCTGGATAGTTTGGACAAAAAATTTTGAGTGTATGAGTTGGCTGTGAAGTTTCCTATTTGAGTATTCACTATTTTTGGAGAGTGCTTCATCATCCAAATCACAATGTGCTTTTTTTCTGTTTCCTGACTGAAACCTTTTAAACAGGAAAATGATGACCAATCACAACCAACCATCACATTTTGAAAATCAAATACTGAAACATATTTCTAGAGAACTGACAACAATCATTATCATTAATTATTATTTATATTACCATAGTACAACAACCCATTTCTGTGGCTGAGTAGATCAAAATAGAGCTGCCTGCATTAGCTTTCGTAAATCAGTATTAAGTTTCACCTGCCATTCTGCGGCTCATTCGCGTCACTTTCTTGGGTCCCTCTGGAGTTCCCTTCATAGTTTCTTTAGATTTGATTAACCTACATCATTTTGGGGAACTGGCAAAATTTGCCACATTGCTCTTCACCTCCTTTTTCACTTTTTAAAGGAAATATATTACACATCCAACAGTCCTAGCAGGAATCCTTTTGGTATTGTACTGTCAACCTTTCCTAAACTGAAAATTGGCCATTTATACTCGTTGTTGGTGGGGTTTTAGTTGTTATTTTCTCTGTTAGCTTATTTCTAATCCATGACAAAACTTTATTTCTTATTCCGTGCTATTTTGATTCTTTAATAACTTATTGTGAGAAACTATAAAAACCTTATCAGAAGTTCAAATACATTTAATCTGATTCTAGTTTAACCACTATTTTGTTGAGATGGGTTATGTATTCTAGTACCTTGGGGAAATAAACTTTTCCTTTACAGAAGCTGTTGTCCCCATTATGACATGTTTACCTAGCAGTTTTATAACTCCCTAATTATTGTTTAAATAAGTCTGAACTAAAGCTCAGTGATCTATGAGTCTATGATATCTACAGGTTTCAGAGTGGTAGCCGTGGTAGTCTATATCAGCAAAAAGAATGAGTAGTCCTTGTGGCACCTTAGAGACTAAAAAATGCATTTGAGCATAAGCTTTTGTGGGCTAAAACCCACTTCATCGGACGCATGCAGTGGAAAATACAGTAGGAAGATATATATACACAGAGGACATGAAAAAATGAGTGTTGCCATACTAACTATAATGTGAGTAATCATTTAAGGTGGGCTATTATCAGCAGGAGAAAAAAAACTTTTGTAGTGATAATCAGTATGGCCCATTTCCAACAGTTGACAAGGAAGTGTGAGTAATAGTTGGGGAAAAATTCGCATGGGGAAATAGGTTTTACTTTGTGTAATGACCCATCCACTCCCAGTCTTTATTCAAGCCTAATTTAATGGTGTCAAGTTTGCAAATTAATTCCAATTCTTCAGTTTCTCGTTGGAGTCTGTTTTTGAAGTTTTTTTGTTGGAGTATAGAGACCTCAAAGTCTACTGACCAGGAAGGTTGAAGTGTTCTCCAACTGGTTTTTGAATGTTACAATTCTTGACGTCTAATTTGTGTCCATTTATTCTTTTGCATAGAGACTGTCTGGTTTGGCCAATGTACGTGGTAGAGGGGCATTGCTGGCACATGATGGCATATATCACATTGGTAGATGTGCAGGTGAATGAGCCTATGATAGTGTGGCTGATGTGATTAGGCCCTATGATGGTGTCCCCTGAATAGATATGTGGACAGAGTTGGCAACGGGCTTTGTTGCAAGGCTAGGTTCCTGGGTTAGTGTTTTTGTTGTGTGGTGTGTGGTTGCTGGTGAGTATTTGCTTCAGGTTGGGATGCTGTCTGTAGGCAAGAACTGGCCTGTCTCCCAAGATCTGTGAGAGTGAGGGATTGTCCTTCAGGATGGGTTGTAGATCTTTGATGGTGCACTGGAGAGGTTTTAACTGGGGGCTGAAGGTGATGGCTGGTGGCTTTCTGTTACTTTCTTTGTTGGGCCTGTCCTGCAGTAGGTGACTTCTAGGTACTCTTCTGGCTCTGTCAATCTGTTTCTTCACTTCAGCAGGTGGATATTGTAGTTGTAAGAATGCTTAATAGAGATCTTGTAGGTATTTGTCTCTGTCTGAGGGGTTGGAGCAAATGCGGTTGTATCTTAGAGCTTGGCTGTAGACAATCAATCATGTGGTGTGGTCTGGATGAAAGCTGAAGTCATGTAGGTAAGTATAGGGGTCCATAGGTTTCCAGTATCGGGTGGTGTTTATGTGACCGTCGCTTATTAGCCCTGTAGTGTTCAGGGAAGTGGATCTCTTGTGTGGACTGGTCCAAGCTGAGGTTGATGGTGGGATGGAAATTGTTGAAATCATGGTGGAATTTCTCAAGGGCTTCTTTTCCATGGGTCCAGATGATGAAGATGTCATCAATGTAGCGCACGTAGAGTAGGGGCATTAGGGGACAAGAGCTGAGGAAGCGTTGTTCAAAGTCAGCCATAAAAATGTTGGCATACTGTGGGGCCATGCGGGTATGTGCTACAGCATTTGCTATCCTTCAGTCCTGTGGTATAGCAGCAGATTTGAATGAGAATTTGCATATTTCTGTTAGTAGTTGTATCTCTTCATCCTTAATTGCAGTGATGAAGCAAAAGACTTAAGCACATGGTCAACTTTATACATGTGAGTAGTCCCACCGAAATCAGGTTACGTCCCATTGAAGTCACCAGGACTATTCACGTGGTTAAATCTAAGTATGCTTAAGTACTTTGCAGATTGGGTCCAGTGATCTCAAAACGCCTGGGTGATACCATTTCTCAGAAATATATGTTTCTTTCAGCACATTAATCTCCAACAGTACCTCATCTTTATCAGTTGAAAATTGTAGGTTTCTCCTCAACATCCTTGGTGGTGATGACTGAAGGAAATAAATCATTTAGCTTTCTGCAATGTCTTTATCCCTTTTAATTGTTCCCTTTGTACCCGTTACTCCAGTCACAGGTGGATTACTTCTGCTAAAATTAAGTCATTTCTTATTTACTTTTTATAAATTTGACTGATTTTGACTAATCTGTCTCCAAAATCCCTTATCTAAACTCTTCTAAATTTTCTACCATGCTATTGTTCCTTACTGCTATCTTCCATTCGACTAACTCTCCATTTTCTTAAGGATACTTGTTTGACCTGAAGACCTCTTTTATGGTACCTTGCTATTTACTCAAACTGTTTCCTTCCTTCCTTCTTGGCTTTCATTGTTGACTAGCATGTACATATCTCTAGTAACTCATTAGTGGCAGGCTGAAGCAGGCTCCATGCTGAGGCCACACAGTGGTATTGTAGTTCCCTTTCTTGACACAGCAATTTATATCACTTTTTGTAAGTGTGTCAAGCGCTGGGAGGATGGAAAATTGAGCCAAGTGACAAAAGTGGTGGAGTCCCAGAAAAGTCTTATGAGTTAATATATGGAAAATAATTTGGATGCAAATCAGTGTAACAGCTGAGTACTTCACATGAAAGCCACAAGATTAGGAAACTGAAGGCTTCATCCTCAAATGGGATTCAGCATGATTTCCATTGTGTTCAACTC
The DNA here is from genome assembly GCF_025201925.1 of Gopherus flavomarginatus. Classification (NCBI taxonomy): domain Eukaryota; kingdom Metazoa; phylum Chordata; order Testudines; family Testudinidae; genus Gopherus; species Gopherus flavomarginatus. The sequence goes on from NC_066618.1 coordinate 234,909,454, forward strand.
TTCCGCATGTAACTTTTATTGAAGTCAATGGGAAATGCAGGTGATCAGTAGCTCTGTTAATTTGGTCATTTAGTTAGGTGCCTAAATACTGATTTTGGTACCCTGATGAAGATTTGGGCCCAATCATAACAAACATTTCAGTATGATTTAGAATTTAAATAAAACTTATTCATGCTTTGTGCAAGCAGTTCTCATCCATCCTTAAAATTACTCACCTCGTCTTCTTTTAAGGTGTCAAAGGTGGCAGCACCAGTAACATCCCTATGAATGTTCTGTAAAGCAGGGCTGGCTCCAGCTTTTTTGCCACCTCAAGTGGCGAAGAGAAAAAAAAAGGCCCCGATCAGCGCCGCTTCATTCTTCAGTGGCAATTCGGTGGCCGGTCTGAGGGACTCATTGCCAAATTGCTGCTGAAGACCCGAACGTGCTGCCCTCTTCCATGGGCCGCCCCAAGCACCAACTTAATGCGCTAGTGCCTGGAGCCAGTCCTGCTGTAAAGGAAGCTTTCCTGGCCAGAACTAGGAGACCAATCCATTTCTGCACCCTGTGCAGACCTATTTGTTGCTTCCTACTGTGGTGAACATTAAATCTGTTTTAAAAATGGCATATGTTGGATTAAATTCAGCCCGGGATTATTCCATTCCCCCCGACATAATCCAGGTTACAGAGCTACCATTGGCAGAGAATCCACCTGAAATGATTGTGCAAGGGGCCTACAACAACCCAGGACAGCCCCAAAAAGAGACAGCCCAGAGTGAGGAGACGTGTCCAGTATATCATGATCATATTTTCCAATTCAGTGCCCCCTACTAGAAAGCTGCTACTAGTATTCAGGGAAACCTGACCGCCAGCTAAAGCAACCCTCCCATGATGTGACAGGAATGCCAGTGGGGTGTGAATTGAGGGCACAGAGTCTGAAGGAGAAATTACTTTTCCTTTATTGGAAGTTTATGGTTGTCTGAAGTATTCATTGGTTAAATCGTACTAAGAGGTGTTATATTAATTTAGATGGAATATATGGGCCCAAAGGTACTCACATACCTGAGTCACTTGGTCTGGCCATTAAACAGTTTCAAATGAGATTCATTTGAAATGTAAAGTATTAAGTACAACTTTCATTTGAACAGCTTCCCTTGTTCCCTTTCCTTTTCGCTGAGAGAGTTTTTAGAAGGAAAAACCTTCTTGTTTGACAGTCTCTTAGATGGTATTAAAATGGTAATAACTGTCCTTTGTGAGGAAAAGAGAAGAAATTAGCTGAGACGGGCTAGAGTTCTCACTGTTGCTGTTGTTGTTACAGTCCGATCCCATTCCCAAGAAGACGAAACAAGGCAAACACACACACAAAGGAGAAAGAAAATAACATCAAAGAGAAAAAAATGCAGCTTCTGTTCTGATACTGACTCTCACCTGCTACCTCGCTGCTGGAAAAACACATGCACAGCACAGTCTTGTTAGCCACTCAATCTGGCAAACTTGTACCAGCATTGGGCTGTTTAGGGCATTGCTTTTAGCTGCCTCTTTTCTGTCACAGGCCTGCAAAATATGCAGTCTTGGCCAACTAGGCCAGACTCTTATCAGACAGAAGGGAAAGGGAGAGGAGTAGGATAGGATAAATGAAGGAAAAGGATACCAGGGCGGCAGGGGAGAGAAATGGAGTCCCACATTCTACGTGGTGTTCAGGATTCAGCCAATGCCAATAGAGGCAGGGCCGGCACTACCATTTAGGCAACCTAGGCAATGTCCTAGGGCGCTAGAATTTGGGGGAGGCGCTATTTTGCCGGGGGGGGGCGGCATGCGGGTCCGGTGGACCTACCGCAGTCATGCCAGTGGACGGTCCACTGCTGGAAGGGCTCCGGTGGAGCTGCCGCAGTCATTTCGGCGGACAGTGCGCTGGTCTAAAGGCTCCAGCGGACCTACTGCAGTCATGCCTGCGGCAGGTCCACCGGAGCCTTTAGACCAGCGGACTGCCCGCCGGCATCACTGCGGCAGCTCCACTGGAGCCTTTCCAGTAGCGGACCATCCGCCGGCATGACTGCGGTAGGCCCTCCGGACCCGAGGGGGGCGGCGAAATGGCCGTCTGCCTAGGGCGTCAGAAACCTTGGCGCCACTCCTGAATAGAGGTAGTGGCATCATCTGGCCCAATCTGGTCAGGACATTTTTCAGGATTAGGATGATGAAGGCTGGGGTGATGGTGGCAACCATGATGATGAAGCTCACTCCAGTAGTCAGGTTTTTTTCCAAAGTCTCTTTCTTTAAGGACCTCCAAAGGGAGTAGTGAGTGCAATAGCCTGTCCTCTCATTATTTTGTGCACTAATTAGGCTTAGTTGCTGACACTCCAATTTTTGTTTACTGATTTCTGGTTCCATACTTTCCTTGATTACCAGCATGATCTTAACACAGTCCTTGAGTTATATCAATAGGCTTTTTGATTTGGACTAATTCAGTCTGTTTCCCTTTCATACCTTTTCCCATCAACATTTGTTATTATAGGTTATTGTCACCTTTTATAAACTGTCACTCACTTTTTATAGTTGAGCTCACAATTAAGGTAAATCTGAGGCTCACAACAGAGGGTATGTCTACACTACGGGATTATTCCGATTTTACATAAACCGGTTTTGTAAAACAGATTGTATAAAGTCGAGTGCACGCAGCCACACTATGCACATTAATTCGGCGGTGTGCGTCCATGTACCGAGGCTAGCGTCGCTTTCCGGAGTGTTGCACTGTGGGTAGCTATCCCATAGTTCCTGCAGTCTCCCCCGCCCATTGGAATTCTGAGTTGAAATCCCAATGCAAAAACAGTGTCATGGGTGATTCTGGGTAAATGTCGTCACTCAATCCATCCTCCATGAAAGCAACGGCAGAAAATCATTTCGCGCCCTTTTTCCCTGGATTGCCTTGGCAGACGCCATAGCATGGCAACCGTGGAGCCCGTTTTGCCTTTGGTCACTGTCACTGTATGTGTACTGGATGCCGCTGACAGAGGTGGTACTGCAGTGCTACACAGCAGCATTCATTTGCCTTTACAAGATAGCAGACGGTTACCATCCCTATTGCACTGTCTGCCATGCCATTGTAAATTGGTGATGAGATGACCGTTGTCAGTTGTTCTGTACCGTCTGCTGCTGTCATGGGTGCTCCTGGCTGGCCTTGCTGAGGTCGGCTGGGGGCGCATGGACAAAAATGGGAATGACTCCCTGGGTCATTCCCTTCTTTATGTTTTGTCTGACAATAGAGTCAGTCCTGCCTAGAATATGGGGCAAGTGTACTAGAGAACCAGAGAGCACAGCCGCTCCATATCACAGCCCCAGAGATTCTGCAGAAATGATGAGCTGCATGCCATTCTAGGGGGTACCCCTGCAACAACCTCACCCATTGCTTCCCTCCTCCCCCACCCCTCCTGGGCTACCGTGGCAGTGTTCCCCCATTTGTGTGATGAAGTAATAAAGAATGCAGGAATAAGAAACACTGACTTTTTAGTGAGATAAAATGAGGTGGAGGCAGCCTCCAGCTGCTATAATAGTCCAGGCAGTACAGAATCTTTTCTTTAGACATGAAAGGTGGGGGCTAATAGAACTCAGCCTCCAGTTGCTATGATGAGGACGGTTACCAGCCATTCTGTACCATCTGCCGGGAATGACTGGGAGTGTCATGGTATTCTATCCCCAATTTGAACCTTAGAGTCCAAAAAATGGGGTACCAGCATGAATTCCTCTAAGCTTAATTACCAGGTAGATCTGATACACTGCCACCACCCAAAAATATATAGTGTTTTGGGGCACTTTGGTCCCTCCCAAAAACCTTCCCTGGGGACCCCAAGACCCAAATTCTTTGAGTCTTACAACAAAGGGGAATAAACCATTTACCCCGCCTTCTCCTTTCTTCCTCCCAGATCTTTCCCGCCCTGGGTACACTAGGAGATCACCATGATTCAAACTCCTTGAATCACAACACAGAGAAATCAGGTTTCTCCTCCCCCTTCTCCCCCCCCCACAGGTTTTTCCTCCCTGGGCTCCTGGAGAGATAGACAGATTCAAGCTCCATGAATCTAAAACAAAGGGATTCCACCCTTCTCCCCTCCCTGTTAAGTACAGACTCAATTCCTTTGCCTTAACAAGGGGAAAAAATTAATCAGATCTTAAAGAGAAAAACGTTTAATAAAAGAAAAGAGAATAAAGAAAATCACTGTAAATTCAAGATGGAATATTACAGGTCTTTCAGCTTATAGAAACTGGAGTAAAGCCTCCTCCAGCAGAAATACAATTTAAAATACTTCCAGCCAAATACACATTAGAACTCTACCAGCCAGATAAACATTTGCAAATAAAGAAAACCAATTAAAAAAAGACTAAACCTTTCTATTTGCACTTACTACTTGAATAGAAAATTAGAGCCTGTAGTACGTCCGGTCACTCTCAGATCCCAGAGGGAACACAGACAAAGAACAAAGAACACACACACACAAGCTTCCCTCCACCCAGAGTTGAAAGTATCTTGTCTCCTGATTGGTCCTCTGGTCAGGTGTTGCAGGTCACTGTTTGTTAACCCTTTACAGGTGAAAGAGACATTAACCCTTAACTATCTATGACGGAGTCATTCCCATTTTTACCCAGGAGCCCCTGGCCGACCTCACTGAGGGCAGCCAGGAGCACTCACGGGCTGATGATTACAATGGCAGATGGTACAATATGACTGCTATCCACCAGGAAGGGGATGCTGGTGTTCAGCGCTGCAGCACCCTGTCTACCAGCAGCATGCAGTAGACATAGGGTGACATTGAAAAAAAGCAAGAAACTTTTTTTTTCCTTTTCTTTTTTGGGGTGGGGGGAAGGGTGTAAATTGACGACATATACCCTGAACCACCCGGGACAATGTTTTTGACCCTTCAGGCATTAGGAGCTCAGCCAAGAATACAAATGCTTTTCGGAGACTGCGGGGACTGTGGGATAGCTGGAGTCCTCAGTACCCTCTCCCTCCCTCCATGAGCGTCCATTTGATTCTTTGGCTTGCCGTTACGCTTGTCACACAGCACTGTGCTGTGGCCTCTGTCTATCATAGCCTGGAGATTTTTTCAAATGCTTTGTCATTTAGTCTTCTGTAACGGAGCTCTGATAGAATAGATTTGTCTCCCCATACAGCGATCAGATCCAGTATCTCCCGTACGGTCCATGCTGGAGCTCTTTTTGGATTTGGGACTGCATCACCACCCATGCTGATCAGCGCTCCACGCTGGGCAAACAGGAAATGAAATTCAAAAGTTCTCGGTGCTTTTCCTGTCTACCTGGCCAGTGCATCAGAGTTCAGATGGCTTTCCAAAGCGGTCACAATGGTGCACTGTGGTATACCGCCTGGAGGCCAATACGGTCGATTTGCGGCCACACTAACCCTAATCTGACATGGCAATAATGATTTCAGCGCTACTCCTCTCGGGGAGGAGTACAGAAACCAGTTTAAAGAGCCCTTTATATCGATATAAAGGGCCTCGTTGTGTGGACGGGTGCAGGGTTAAATTGGTTTAACGCTGCTAAATTCGGTTTAAATGCGTAGTGTAGACCAGGCCAGAGACTGACAAGTGGACCTGGCCACCTATTTTGTATGTGGCTCCGAAGAATGGTAAGGGAGGAAATGCTTTACGTACATTTAGTGCTTATTTGACAATCGGATCCTTAAAATTAATAGAATAAATATTCAGCTGAGACACAGATTAATTTACTGTTGTGCTGCAGCCTTCCACTACTGAGGAAAGCACTGTCTTTAGTTTGACTTTCTAACTCAGACTTTTTGGTACTATTTGGTTAGGTTCCCAGTGGTCCCCCTGTTGTTGCTAGGGTGCTGATAATACCCAATGCCAAGAAAGCTAAACACTCTTTCATCCCAAACCAAAGGTGTCACTGATGTCAGTGACATCTGCAAGCTCTGTGATTATCATATGTTGCCCTAGTGATTATACTTTGAAGGGTATTTTTACTATGTTATGAAGTGGGAACAAAGAAGCACAGAAAATAAACTGATTCTTCAGGAAATTAGAGAGACAAGGCGGGTGAGGTAAAATATGTATTTACCAAATTCTGTTGGTGAGAAATACAAGCTTACGAGCTTACACAGAGCTCTTATTCAGGTTAGGGCTACAACACCACACAATACAACAATCTGCAGGATATAGTTTCTTCAAAGGAGAAATTGTAAACTTGTAGATCAAAATTTGCCAAGAGGGGTGAGTAAAACTAAGAGCTGAATTCAGTCCTGACAGATCAGTGGAGTTGCCCTTCGTCTTATGTAGGAAAGGCAAACCCTGCTTTAAGACTATGTTTTCCATTTTTTGGTTTGTTTAATATAAGTAGAAACAATGTATCTTCAATGTAAAGTGACTCATTAAAGATTAAAGAAAACAGGAAAACAGGACAGAACTAGATTTTCCATGAGAGAGTACAGTGTCTCTCCCCCATGTCACAGGCAATATTAACTTTGAAAACAAAATGGCAGCCATCTTTCCACATGGTCAGAGCTCTTAGAAATTAAAAAATACAGTGCAAAGATAATAAAGGCTACTATACCAGTACATTACATCACAGGCGCCGACTCTGTGGGTGCTCAAGGGCTGGAGCACCCACAGAAAAAAGTGCCCCCCCGTCCCCCAGCAGCTCCGCCAATCAACTCCTCCCGATTGCTCCTAGCACTTCCAGCACACTGGCAGCCCCACTGATCAACTCCTGCCCCTCCCTCCCAATCAGCTGTTTCACAGTGTGCAGGAGGCTCTGGAAGTAAGAGGGGAGGAGCGGGGATGGGTCACACTAGGGGAGAGGGTGGAACTGGGTGGGAAGAGGTGGAGCGGGAAGAGGTAGGGACTTGGGAGAAGGGATGGGTGGGGCCTCAGGCAGAACGGGGGGATTGAGCACCCTCTGGGCCCAGAGGAAGCCAGCGCCTATGCATTACATAATCATTTCCATAAAGACTAAGCTATATTTTTTTGGAGAGACTCATACTCATTGTTTACCAAAGGAACTTTCCCAGTCCAGAATTACATGTTAAGAAAAATGTACAGTGTTCCCTTCTCTGTCTCTGTTTATCTCTCCGTTCTTCATAACTACAGCTGTTAGTAATTATTCTCTGTGAGATGACAGAGCCCCTGCAGTCAGCCTACTGCTAATTAATACAGAGTTCCTATTTTGATCTGTCATCGTTATTTTCCATTTTATGCTTGAACGATATAAGCTGGGCCATGGCTAAAATGTATTATACAAAAAAATGAATCCTTCCTTCCTTTTCAAATAGCCTCTCTCATTTATCGCTATATAATTTATGCATGTCTTGTACAGACATGCCTGTCTGTTTCTGGTTTTCTTCCTTATAATGCAGACAAATTGTTGGTGGAATGTATCCAAGGTGCAGGAATTCAATAGGATGGCTAGTTCAAGCAAATTTTCTTAATAAAGTTAAACCTTGTTCTATGCACTATTTATTTCACCCGCCTGACTGCTATTGTCTCAGCTTTATAGCAGGGTTTTCTCTCTCTTTTTTAAATCCATATAATCTGTAGTTTCAGGTTTCACAAGGGTAGCCGTGATAGTCTGTATCAGCAAAAACTATGAGGAATCCTTGTGGCACCTTAGAGACTAACACATTTATTTGGGCATAAACTTTTGTGGGCTATAACCAACTTCATCAGATGTGGGGTTTTTTAAAATCTGTGGTTTATTGCTTCTTACTCCAGAAATGTTCAAATTCTAATGGGCTTTCCTTACTCAAAGATCTTAGCACTGATCTCTATACTTTTGAGTTACTGTGCTGTTTCTATAATTTGGAGCATGCCAATGTATGGCCAGGACAGTTCTGGCTAGGAAAGGATATATCCTAAGGGCCAAATCCTCAGCTAGCGTACACCTGGTACTCCCTAAATTATAGGCTATGTTTCTGTTTCTGAAGTGAATGACTATAGCTCAGAATATTTTCTTCCAGAGAGAATGCTGATTTGCATCAGGTGATGATCTGACCATAGGTCTTTGATTTATCAGGGTCTGTGAGTGTGAGTTTATCACATTTAGAATCTAGTTTTTACCAGATTCATTACTGTAAAAAAGGAACAGAACAGCAACAAATTAATGAAAGAGAACACTTGGAATTTGTGAAGCACCAGAAAATCTGCCTGATGAATATCTGTCTCATTAGCTCTGTGGGCTTGCTAGTTGTCATAGTTAATGCAGTGTTTTAAACTAATAGCCTAAAGCTGTTTAATTTACTATAGACAAATATTTTTCCAATGCAGCTGAGCTAAAATCTATTATAAGGGATGCCACAAAATGCCAAGAGATTTAACTCAGGATCTATTTTATCCATCAGTGAACAGACATTATCAAATCAAGGAATACCTTGTGATGCTTTTTAAATATCTGTCTTTTCTAAAGAACTTCACTAAAATAAATATCTGTTTCCTTGTACATGAAAAATCCCTGGCATATCTGCATTTCCTGTGGTTTGAAGATAATTACAACCCTTTATGTCTGCTTTGGCCTTAGGAACTCCTTCACAGATATTCTACGGGCTATTCTGTTGTCTTTGGAAGTTCTCATTGAAGATCAAGAGCTTCAGATAAATGGCTTCATTTTAATTATAGACTGGAGCAATTTCTCCTTCAAGCAAGCCTCCAAGCTAACACCGTCTATCCTCAAACTGGCCATTGAAGGGTTACAGGTATGTGGAATGTGAGATGCATGCATGAACTCACTTAGCTAGGTTTTGTCATTGTAGTCAGGATATTTCTCAGAAAGCAAAGGAGAGAAAAATCAATAAAAAATTTCAATAAAAAAATTATTTGAGTATCATCCAGTTGTAGCCTAGCCCTAGTTTCAGATGTTCATTTTTGATTATCTATTGCTTTCATTTAAACGCTAAATCATCTTTGTCTCAGGCATGTATTACTACTGTAGCAATTAGAATAATGTTTAGAGATTTGAGATTTAATCCATCTGAGAGTTCCTGGGGATTAAAATCCAGCAACATCTGCCTGATGAAGCATGCTGTACATGTGCGGGTGCATATGTACATGCAGGGTGGTGAAGGGAAGGGAGTAGTTGTGATTATCAGGAGATGGAAATATACTGCCGAATCATACTCTCAAATATATTTGGGTTTGGGTTGTAATGGGAAAGAAGGAGGAAAGACTCCCTGTGGGAATCAATGTACTGCCATTCAGACTTCCCTAATTTCTTGCAGAAGCTCTCCAAGCATGATAATATACCAGACATTAAATTATGTTATGGTCAGTTCAGAGGAGGTACGTGCATCTGACACCTGTAAACAAATAGGAACAAGGTAAAACTACATGAAAACCAGATCTGTACACAATCGGTCCACAGTATGCTTTAAAAGAGCTCTTATAAAGAGGATTGTGATCAACTGTTCTCCAAGCTCACTGAAGGTAGGATAAGAAGTAATCAGCAATCTGCAGCAAGGTTAAATATTAGGAATGTATTTTTTAACTATAAGGGTAGTTAAGCTGTGGAATAGGGAAATTGTGGAATCCCTGCCATTGGAGGTTTTTAAGAAGAGGTTGGATAACCATCTGTCAGGGATGGTCTAGGTCCTGCGTCAGTGCAAGGGGCTGGACTTGATGACTTCACAAGGTCCTCTGTCTGGCTCATTGGCCTAACACCTTTACTTGGATACTTCAAGAAACCTTTTGTTCCCACTCCAGGACTCTGTCTACTTGATATGTCTGTAACAAAGTCCATATGAACTTCCCCCACTGGGGATATATTACATTCAGTCTGCTGGCCGCTTAGGTAGCCTCTTAGGACCTTTCACAGGCTTCTTCCTAAAGCCCCTCCCAGGACCTTTGACTAGAGAGACCCAAACCTCCAACCCCTTTACCAATCTCTCCCTCAAAAAACTGAGCCACACCTTACTCTTTCCCAGCCTGCCTCATCATGGAGACTCACTACAAGTCTAACGCCCTGCCAATCTCCCTTAAATTCAGAAAAGAGAGCTGTCCTTATCCGCTTTCCCAGCATGCTTTCCTGAGAGGCCCACAATTTTCATGTGCCTTGGAAATTGCAACCTCTTCTCTTCCCTCCAGAATGCCTTTGTTCTGGGTAGAAACTAGGAACAGGCCAGTGCTGGATCCAAAACCTGTCTTAAAGGGCCATCATGCCCCATTACAGTCCCCTAGGTCACCTTGTTTGTTTCTGTTCCTGCTTAGAATGAACATGACACTTAGAATCAGGTTTCTGGTGAGAATGTTCACAGAAAAGGCATTTAAAATAAGATTTCTGCAAGTATTTTGCAATATTAGCAAGAAATTAGGTGTTTCTGTGAACAGTTTAGGTACTTACATGGTTCCCACTTAGTATCTCCCTCCCAAGTATTTATGTAGCTATCCTCACACCACCTTCTGTGCTATGGGGTAGTAGTATTATCCACAATTTTACAGATGGCAAACTAAAGCAAAGAAAGATTAAGTGATTTGCCCAAAATTACACAGGATTGAGCCCAGATTGCCTGAGTCCTAGTCTAGTGCCTTAACCCAAAGCTTTTTATTACAGATTCTGAGGCTGCCTTATTTTCTGATAAATCCCTGTGTATTGCACAAAGATTTCATTTGTTTATCTATCAGCTGCCAGTCTTAGTGACAGATGATTTCTTAATTTTTTTATTTAAAAACAACACACGGATGATTGCAATAAATATATGTGGAAATAAAAATAACTGCATTTCTAGAACAAATTAAAACAAGGGGAATGTGTCATGGACTGTGCAGACCACTGGAGGATTCCATTAGCAATGGGAATTGTAAACGCTGCAATTTGGGTTGCAAAAATTGGAAAACAATGCCTTGCTGCTTCTTGAAGATTACTACACCTCATGACTTCCAATTGTTCTCTTTTTTGTTCAACATAATCTACCAATCTGACACCAGCCAGTACTGGGCCATTCATCTGACATCAGAATAAAGGAATCAGGAACTTCTGTAGAGCATTCAGACATATTAATTACAAAATCATTGTGTACGTTAAATACTCTTATATAAAACACAGACTTTTCAAGTGACTGATTTCCCAGTTTAAAGAGTTTCAGTAACTTTTTCATTTTAACATACCTGTCACTATCCCAATAAACTTTTTAGTTGTTTCAGATGCTTTTGAAATATAAACAAGACCTATATTGGAGGGGAAAAGGGAGAGAACCACTGTATGAGTGTGTTGCTTCTACTTTGAAGGTGCCTGGATTCATCGATTCCCAGGCCACAAGGGGCCATTGTGATCATCGAGTCTGACCTGTATAATACAGGCCATAGAACTTCCACAAAATAATTCCTAGAGCAGATCTTTTAGAAAAACATCCAACCTTGATTTTAAAATTGCTAGTGATGAAGAATCCACCACAAACCTTGGTGAATTGTTCCGATTGTTAATTACTCTCACCTTTAAAAATGCATGCCTTTTTCCCAGTCTGAATGGAAGCACTTAGGGGGTTCTAGTCTCAAGGTTTATCATATCTGCAAAATATCGAAGTGGTTTTAGTGCTTTGTAAATATCTGCAGCCACTAATCTCCACATGCAGATATTCAACCAGGCAGATTAACGGAATATAGCCATTCCCTTTTTTAAGGAACAATATTGGGCCAAACTTATCCATGCATCAGACCACTGAAGTGGATGGAGTTACAACAGGGATGAAATTAGTTCATTATTTTATGATTACATATGGGGTTGAACCCAAATCCTGATCGCTACAGAGCTTCAGATATGAATTTTGCAGGTTCTCTTCCTAATTGTCTGAAACTAAACTCCAAATCTGAACCCTCTCTCTCAAGTGTTAGGGAAACTGATCTGGATGCTAACTCAGTGCTTTGGGCCCATCTTTGTTTGAAATCTAGGATTATTGAAAAATAAACATTAATTGTTTGATTGAATAATATTAATCTAGGCAACGATGTTTCTTGTCACCTTTAAGATGCAGCATGTTCTCAATCCTGGTGAAAGAGAGCTGCTTGTCTTTGCAACTCAACCCTTTTAGTTTTTCTCAATCTGCTCCTGCAATGCAATAACACTAAGTAATGAGAATGGATGTTATTCAGTGCACATGGTAATTAATCCCATTCTGTAGAACCTCCACTAGTTATATCTAATATGCTTGATAGTAATGAAATTATTTATATAAATGTTATGCAGATTTCTTATTTATGAAGATTTGCTGATGTACAAATTCTAGTTAAACCTCAAGTTGGCCTGAAATCACATTTTGCTCATATTCCCATTATTTACTGGATTTCTCTGTATGTAAGATCACACCAGTGAGTTCATTATAGCTCAACAGGGCAGCTCTCCTGTTTCTCAATTACCCTATTTAATGACCTAAAATAGAGCTAGTATCACCATCTTAAACAAGGGTCGTTCTAATGCTAAATAACTGTGTGTACAGTGTGGCACTTTTAATTATATCTCAAATGTGCAAGGACAAATGTGTTCTAAGCAAGGCTCTCACTAATGAGATCCATTCTTTCATCATGAGGAAATAGTTGCTATATGTCTTAGTAGATGCTCTATTTCAGTGTTTCTAAGGGCCACCCAGAGGATTCTGGGAGCCTGGGGTCTTTGGCGGTGGGGGGCCCCCGCTTCGGCGGTAATTCGGAGGCGGGGGGTCCTTCCACTCCGCAAGCTGCTGCTGAAGTGCCCTGAAGACTCGCGGTGGGGGCCCCCTGCCACTGAATTACCCCTGAATTGGCGGCGGGGGACCCAACTCTGAAGTGCAGCTGGGTCTTCGGCGGTAATTTGGCGGTGGGGGGCCCCCGTCACGGGTCTTCAGGGCACTTCAGCGGCGGGTCCTGGAACAGAAGGGCCCCCCGCCGCCAAAATACCGCTGAAGCCCTGGCTGCCCTTTGGCAGCGGGTCCTGCTTCGGCGGTAATTCGGTGGTGGGGGGACACCTCAACGGCGAAGACCGGGAGCAGAAGAAGATCCAGGTGAGTGAAGGACCCCGCTCTAGGGGCCCCAAAAAACTTTTGTGGGGGCCTGGAGCAAATTGCCCCACTTGCCCTCCACCATGGGCAGCCCTGGTGTTTCTCAAACTTGGGATGCCGCTTGTGTAAGGAAAGCCCCTGGCGGGCTGGGCCAGTTTGTTTACCTGCCACATCCGCAGGTCCAGCTGATCACGGCTCCCACTGGCCACGGTTCATTGCTCCAGGCCAATGGGAGCTGCAGGAAGCAGCACGGGCTGAGGGACTTACTTGCCGCAGTTTCCAGCAGCTCCCATTGGCCTGGAGCGGTGAACCGTGGCCTGTGGGAGCTGCGATTGTCGGGACCTGTGGACAGGGCAAGTAAATAAACCGGACTGGCCTGCCAGGGGCTTTCCCTACACAAGTGGCAAACCCAGTTTGAGAAACACTGCTCTATTCCTTTCTAGAGTTTTTCTATTTTCTATTTCGTTTCTTTCACTGATGTCTGGGGGAACGGCAGATCTTACAGAAAAATGGTCATACAGAGGCAAAGGGGAAAAAGATGGTATTTATACAAAAACAATATACTATGCCAATAACTTGCTGAATTTTGATTTCTATTTGTTTTTAGCATTTCTGTGTGAACAGCTTTTCCCCTTCACAGCCTTTCTCTTTTTGCTTGCTCCTGCTGTGAAGTCATATTTCTATGTCTGTGATGTTGGTCTATTAATTATCCCTAAGGTTGTGGGCAACATTGACTGTAGTTTCAGTTAATCAGAAATTAGTTCATCAGGGTTTACCTATAACAACTTTTATTTAAACAATATATTCTTGGATAACTAAAAAAATTCCAAGAAATATAATTAACTGTGGAAAATAGTCACCACAATCCTTTTTGTAGGGTGACACATTTTGGAGTGTTCCACTGAGAAGACCATGGATGCTTAAGGAAATTAGGTCAGAGGAATAGCCGCTGCAGTGGAGCTGTACTGGTCACAAGGAGAAGTACAGAGATTTCCTTTTCTCTGCCCAGCATTTCTGCATAGGCGGCAGCTATTGTACTGCAGCCAGTGCTTTCTGAGTACAAGGGAAAGAGTGTTCCTAGGCATATTAACCATCCCAGAAGGGGATGCGCAAAGGCAAATGCCAAAATAAATATGTCTGTGGGAGCTACTTCTTTTCTGAAGGTGCATGAAGGGCTGCCAGTGAATATGGTCAGGGCTGTCCCTAGGGGGTTGCGGGGCCCAGGACAAATGAGCCTACTCGCTACTTTCCTCGCCATCCACCTGGTGCTCCCCACCTCACCCATCCACCCAACTGCTGCTCTCCTCCTCGCTGTCTGCCCGCCCGCCTGCCACCTCACCCCCATCCGCCTGCCCACTGGCTGCTCGCCTCCCCATTCACCTCCTCACTTGAATATCAGGACAAATGATGTCCCGATTGTATATCGGTCAGGACGCGGGACAAAGGGCTAAATATCAGGACAGTCCCGATTTTATTGAAGCGCAGGGCCCCCCAGAGCGCGGGGCCTGAGGTGGTTGCCCTGATTCTCCCTACCCAAGGGACGGCTGAGTATGGTCCTCCTGGAGACACTGAGCTTTCTTCTGCCATAAGCAAAGGTAACCCTTCTGCCAGGTGGAACCAGCAGCAACAAGGGCTGGGTTCAGTATCTAGGAGTTCCTTTTCATCAATACAACACAAAACCGGCTCGAGCCCCCACTCAGTGACTGGGACAATTACACACCACCCCTGGGCGCCTCTAAGAGGCAATACTTTCCCTCTCGCAAGCACAGAATCTGAGTGTAGCAAAAACTTTTAATAAAAGGAGGGAATTAACTCAGCATTAATTTGGGAAAACACCACAACAAGCGTTCATAAACACAAACCATGATCAAAAGATCCACCCCCAAGTAAGTTGGGCAGTGTCCTTTTCCTCTCAGGGTCTTACAACTCAAAGTCCCTTTAATGTGCCCATCCCATCTCTGTACCCGACTCACAGTTGCTGTCCTTGGCCAGTGCACTACCAAAGTTCAGAGCTTCATCTGCAGAGTTCACCTCCCACCCTGTGTGGAAGGCAGGGGATGGTAAGAACGAACCTTACACGCTGCACTTGAGCACTCGCTCATTGCCCCAACGGCTCATTGCCATGCCTTTGCAGGGCTCAGCTCTGACCCTCTCCACCAGCTGCCCTGCTGGCCGCTTGCTGCACCTTTCTGTCAGCTGCCCAGCTGGTCACTCACCAAGATGTCTTCAGGCCCCCCACCCACACACACACAACACAGCTCACAGTGATTTCAGCTGCTAGTGGGGGAGCCTCACTGCTGTTGCACACTGGGCAGTCTCTTGCAATAGAGACACTGTCCCAAAGCAGGTTTCATACTTAGACCTATGTATCAGTGATTTCAACTCTGCAGCGTGTAACAAGACTCTCAATTGAATCTAAATAAGCTCTTTTATTATACCATGGGTCGAGGAAGGTTCAAATGGTATGTAGGACCATTAAACAGGGTCCACACCACCAAGTACAAGTACCTGTCCCCATCCTCTTTTAACTCATTGGGCTTTGGAACCCAGGCCCCTGCCTAGCAAGTGTCATTCAGTTGAAGATAAGTTCCTCCATTGGGGTATGTCAGGTATGGTTCTGCTGTCCTCAGTTCACACAGCAAGGATAACAACCCTTTATTGTTCCTGTCCCAATAACAAGGAGACTGGGGATCCAACACCAGCCACAAGTGATCACTTGGGCAAGCAATCCCATCATGATAAGCTCCTACGCAGGGTGGGTGTGTCCATGCAAACAAGATCAGCTTCTGAAGTCTTTTTCAGAGGGAAGTTTGTGTCTGAGTTCTTTGTCTTCTGTCTGCCTGTATGCTCTCTCAGCTATGAGGGGATTTCTATTTCCTGCTTTCTAATCTTCTGTTTCCCAGTTGTAAGTACCAAAGATCAGATAGGGATTTATATGTTCTTTTGTATTTACATGTCTATAGTTGCTGGAGTGCTTTAAATTGTATTCTTTTTGAATAAGGCTGTTTATTCATATTTCTTTTAAGCAATTGACCCTGTATTTGTCACCTTAATACAGAGAGACCATTTGTATGTATTTTTCTTTCTTTTTTATATAAAGCTTTCTTTTAAGACCTGTTGGAGTTTTTCTTTTGTGAGGAACTCCAGGGAATTGAGTCTGCAGCTCACCAGGGAATTGGTGGGAGGAAGAAGTCAGGGGGAGATCTGTGTGTGTTAGATTTACTAGCCTGACTTTGCATTCCCTCTGGGTGAAGAGGGAAGTGCTTTTGTTTCCAGGACTGGAATTAGAGAGGGTGGACTCCCTCTGCTTAGATTCACGGAGGTTGCTTCTGTGTATCTCTCCAGGAGCACCTGGAGGGGGGAAGGGAAAGGTTTATTTCCCTTTGTTGTGAGACTCAAGGGATTTGGGTCTTGGGGTCCCCAGGGAAGGTTTTGTGGGGACCAGAGTGCCCCAAAACACTCTAATTTTTTGGGTGGTGGCAGCAGTACCAGGTCCAAGCTGGTAACTAAGCTTGGAGGTTTTAATGCTAACCCCCATATTTTGGATGCTAAGGTCCAAATCTGGGACTAGGTTTTGACAGATGCAGTTCAAGTTTAAAAACATAAAGTACCTAGGCTCATTTTATATTGGCTTTCACCTCCGTTTTATTTAAGATTCTCTGTCCAATTAATTTTTGCCAACATGAAGGCATGAAGAGTCAACACACTGGTTATACAACCTGGAGGAAATCTGGCACCACTGAAGTCAATGGCAAAACTCCCATTGACTTCAGTTGGGCCAGGATTTCATCTCCTGTGTTTAAAACTCTTTGGTCTTCTCTGAATCGCTGTAATTACTGGACATGGGACAATCAGAGATGGTTTTAGCTTCTCTTTTGCAAAATCTCAGTTACCCTGCTTTGTTCTGCAAATAATTTTTAAATAATCCCTGCCCTTTTTCTAGGACTATCAACTAAAGCTGATTGAAAATATATAACATTTCACAACTTTTTTTGTCAAAAATTTGACCATCCAATTAGGTGGCTAAAAAGCTTCAAAAACAATTTGAAAAAAAAAATTACAATTTTTTAAACTCCAAACCAGATCTGCTACGAAGGACAGCATTTAGATTACATATATCACAAAATAGCATCAAAAGAGGGAAAAAGCACGCCATCCCCTTACCTGTCAATGTCTTCTGATTGCAGAAGTGGAAAAGGGACAGACAAAGTGACATTCTGTCTCAGGCTAAGCCTACACTGCAATTCAAAGAGTTATTACAGCTGGGATAGACACGCCCAGGCTGGTTTTACCCATGCTAGCACTGCTAAAACTAGCAGTGTATACATGGTGGGAGGGACTTTAGTGTGAGCTAGCAACCAGTAAGTAGCGAGGGTCCTTTGCATATTTGTATAGCCTGATCTGAAGCTCGCAACACCTCATCTATATCACCTTTTTAGCTGTGCTAACACAGGTAAAATTAGCATGGGCATGTCTATTCCAGCTGCAGTCACACCTCAGATTGCAGTGCAGACTAATCCTATAAGTGCCATCTTCAGAGATGGTTGACAGGCCCACTGCCTCATCCAGCAAAGGCATTAATTCTCCATTCTTCTCCTTCTCCAACATGGGGCTTACAGGGGTGTGTATCTCCTCATTTTTCTCCCTACTAGTGTGTGTAAGTGGGAAACTGAGGGACAGTACCCCCTCCTGTCAATGGATGAAAAAATATCCTGCTCAGCACAAACTTGTACTACTTTCAGCATCCAAGTGCAGGTGATTATTTCCAGCTGATATTTGGTCATTTGCTCTGTTGCCAAGGAACTAGAGGCTGCCTCCATAAGTATTCTTCTGTTCCACTTCAGCTGGGCAAAATTAGGAGTCCCTCAGTTCCACATCAGGCCATTAGCCTGGGTTTTCCTCAATCAACTGCTGAACCAGCAATCAGATCTTCAGCACAGCCAGTCACTGCATTAGATAGAGAGGTCTGATTTAGTACAATGAATAACCTCAGTGTACTAGCATGAAGCAAGTACATTTATGTGAAATCAGTCATGTTTACCAGTTCAGAAAGTAAAAAGTAAAAGCATAATTTAAACAGTTATAATAAAAACGACAACTACAACACTTGGCACTTACATTATTTCTTCTCATCCATGGATCTCAAACTACTTTACAAAGGAGATTAGCCTCTTTAATCTGAGATACAGGGTAACACAAGTAACTTGGTCCCCAGAGAACCAGTCCTCTAACCACTGAATCATGCTGCCTCCCCTTTCTCAAGATGAGAAACCTTTAAAAAGTAGATTGCATATGCTAGTGCTTCAGGGCATAAGCCAACCTCTTAGGATATGTCTACACTAAAATGTGATCCCAGGGTTAGTTGCACTTGAATCAGTTGATCTTGTCTTAGAGAATCCAGGGCCTGAGTGTCTACACGGATAGTTAACCCTGCATTAAGAATTTTCTAACCCAGGCTCGAACGTGGGACACTAGCGTCCATACTGCAGCACACAGACCTGAGTCAAACCAGCCATATCCCCGACTCCCCAGTGCCGTCCCAAAATGTGGCTGCTCTAGCTCTTTGATTGTGGTGCAGAGCTGGAAGACTTGACTGCCCACCCTGCATGTTACAGGAAGTCTGAACAGCGCTAACATTGCTAAGCAGTCTTTTTGGTCTGCGCACTCCCAGCTACTGGAGCCAGCAACGTGGAAGAAGTGCCTTTTAAATAAATTCTAGGGTTAGGAAATGGGCAGAGCTTCTGTGAGGTGCTGGCAGACATTTTGGCAACATTTTCTGGCCCACCAAAGGCAACTAACAGAGCTTATGATGGAGCGGGAGGAGGAAAAGGAAGAGGAATACCCAAGCATGGGAAATTCAAACTGGCTGATGCTGCTCATGGCACTTGGTATAGCTGCTGATGCCCACTCTGCAGACCAGAACTTCTGCAGCTGGGTGGCATGGCTGCATGGAGCTAGGTTGCCCAGCCCGGCCACTCATGGGCCCTGATTGCATGGGCCACCCAGCTATGGAGTCTTCCAAGCTGTGTCTAGACTACAGCACAGAGTAGCACACAGGTGACTCAGACTGTGGTGTGGGTGATGCAGCAGGAGCTCTGCTCTGGTGGTCATTAGTGAGATAATCCACTCAAACAATTATTTCTGCTGAGCTCTGTTCTCCTGCCTTAGCCACTGTTCCTGTTCCAGGAACTGTGTAACAAGGGCCTGCTCCCGCACTGAAACTCTCTCTTCAAACTGTGCAGCCAACCTGAATCTTTCCCAGGGGCACCATTTCAGATTTGGGGAACTTTAACTGTGATTCCAAGAGCTGCTTAGGCACCTGAAAACTCTAGGGGATTTTTGCAGATAATAACTTAGACATTAGCTGATCGGAGCACTCTATCTAATTCCTATATAAAACAAGAAGATTTAATAAATATTAGATCCACTCAGCTCAAATACTAACATGTTCTCACATCTTGTGAGAAGTCACTTAAGGAACACCGGTTAAGTTTAAAATTTGAACGTATGTTCTTTGTTACTAACTCTTGAATACAACAATTGTTGAAAAATCTAGATTACCTTCTATCACGTTTTGGCAGTTCATCAAGCTTTGAATAAGATCATTTAACTTTGGAAATATCCTACTAGAGCAAGGTCCCATGAGTTTATTCTGCACCTGCCTGGGGCTCTAGAGGTGTTACCTCACTACAAATAATAGGCTAGAAACTAACCTTAAACAGGACTGAAATCATGAGATTTTGGAAAAATAACAGAGGTGGGGTTCTTTTTATTTGCCTTCTGCTTTTTGAGCCTTTAGGGCAAATCATGATATTAATTGTCAACTTTATGGACGCTGTGGATGCAGTTTCTGTTCTGTGTTCTGGAATTGGCTTGAATCCAGGCGAAACCCTAAGAATTTGAGGCATAAACACATCTGATACCCATACAACACTTTCTCATTCCTTCCTTTTCTCAAACTCAGAACCAAAAATGACTGAACAAATTGGTTTTCAGTTAAAATGTAAAATTTCGCAGCAGCCATTGCTGTACAACCCAGCATGACACAGAACCTGCCATAGGTGCTGACTTCTTCTGGTGTCGGTGGGTGCTTGACCACCCTCTGCCCCCAGCCCTGCCCTGCCCTGACTCTACCCCTGCCCCACCCTCATTCCAACCCCTTCCCCAAAGTCCCTGCCCCAACTCTGTCCCCTCCCTGCCCTTATTTGACTCCTTCCCCAAATCCCCGACCTGGCCACGCCTCCTCCCCTGAGCACGCCACGTTCCCGCTCCTCCTCCCTCCCTCCCGGAGCTTGCCTCAGCTGTTTGGCGGCAGAAGGTGCTGGGAGGTAGGCTGAGGAGCATGGAGGCAGTGCGCTCAGGGGAGAAGGTGGGGGGTGAGGGAAGCTTTGCTGCCGGTTGGTGTAGAGCACCCACTAATTTTTCCCTGTGGATGCTCCAGCCCTGGAGCACCCAGGGAGTTGGCACCAATGAAGCCTGTCACCCCTTGGGAGTTAGGTGATCTCCTCTCATATGACTCATTCTCCATCCTTCCTAACCTCGGTTCTGCTTTTCATGCTGTCAACTGTCCCTGCCAGCAGGTATATGGGATCTTGGAGAGCAATTACCACACAGGTGGGGTGCCAGTTAATTTCTTTATTAAAGGAAAAAGGAAGTGGTGGGAATTTAACAATGAAATACAATGGGATGGGGTGTATAGGGTGTTTACAATAGACAATGATGGGGGAGTTCTTATTGAACAGAGTAGGGAGTTCTAACAGTGGCGTACAGTAAGTGGGGTTCAGCACAATGGGGTACAGTACAGTTAATAAGCATATCAAAAAGAAATGCAAAATAAAATGGTAGCTTCTATATAAAATGGTCAACAATCTTAGATAGAATGTATTAAATGGCTAGTGGCCTTATACACAATGTAACACAATGGTATCAATGCAAATACAAAGTATATTAGAAAAGTGGAAGCAACCAATGGGGTGTTATAATTACAAGTAAAGTGTGAATATAAGTGAATTTATGCAATGTAACGGTATAAAAGAAAGTTAATGACTTAATTTGTGAGGCTAGGACAGCAGATAATCTGTCAAGGAACAGGAGGGGGGAGGGGAGTGAATGATTAGTGGCAACTGATGAGAGGAGGATGAGGCTGGAAGCAGCAGAGAGACTCTGAAGCCCTGCAGGGTAAGGACAATGGAGCAGCGTGATGGTGATCTTCGGTAGGGGAGGGGCAGCGGAGAAGTGTAAAGAAGAGCTAGAGAGAGGTTTAAGCAACAAGCGGACACCAAAAACAAAGGGAAAAAAAGCGGCAAAGGGTTTGGTAAGTTTCACAGGGGGAGAAGCACCAAGGGTTTTGGGAAGTTCGGAGGGTGATGCAGACGCGGCGGAAAAGCCAGACACGAATTCAAGCGGCAAAAACCCTATCTATAGACACGGAGAAGTACACAGAGGGGGAGATTGGAGCGGAGGAAAAACAGACACGAATTCAAGCAGCAAAACCCCTATCTATAGACACGGAGAAGTACACAGAGCGGGGGAAAAACAGACACGGGAAAGTTCAGGGAGAGATCGGGACAGCAGGGAGACGAATTTAAGCAGCAAAAACCTTATCTATAGACACGGAGAAGTACGCAGAGGGGGAGATTGGAGCGGGGGAAAAACAGACACGGGAAAGTGCAGGGAGAGATCGGGACAGGGGGAAGACGAATTCAAGCAGCAAAAACCTTATCTATCTTAACCAACGACTAGGCAAAACAACAAATATCACAATTCTAAGCAAAACTATAACAAGCAACTATACGGAGCAAAACAGTAAACTATAACAAGGTAGGTGAACTTACAAGCTCTACAATCTTAACAAACTATGACTTATTAAACTAAAAAAAAACAAAACCTATGGTGCACCTTATGCTATGGGGAAGTCACAGAGGGCAGAGTGGTATGTGCCCAGGATACAGCTCCCAAGGAAGCCAAGGGAAGGTGGCTGAAGCCAAGGGATACAGCTGAAAGCAGAGAGCCCCGAGGCAAAGCCCACAGGAGCAGAGCTTAGCAGGCACAAGCTTATTTTTAGCAGCAAAAGTGCTGTGGAGTTTAAGAGAGGTTTTAAGACACAGACCAAGGTTTAGCTTGAGTCTGTGTGCTGGGGAAACAGAGCCAGCAGCTAAAATAATAAAATCAAAGTAGGGAAAGTTTCACAGAGGGATTCTTACCAGTCCCCAAGGCAGCAGCAAAGGCAGAAGCAGCAAGAACATCAGAAGGCTCGGTACAGTCTCAATAATCAGGAGATCTCTCTGGTAGCAATTCGTTCTTTCGGGGGAGGGGGGTTCAAAAAACGGGGGTACACTCAAAAATAAAATGAGAGCGGAGAAAGGACCCCCCCAAAACCCCTGGCTGATCAGACCAGGCAGCAATGCAGGAACCTTTCTAATGTTTGTTCCAAAAATGTCTGTTTTTAAAGGCAAACTCAGGCAGTTTCCTGCCAGTAATCCTGATAGGCTCCCTCTGTCACAGGGGAGGAGGCATAGCGAAAAAAAACCTGCAGGTTAAGCACAGAAACATGTCTGGGCAGAGTCCTGTGCAATAGGTGACTCAAAAGCACATGAGGCCTATGACTCATGCCCAGGATCTTAAAAACACAATAGGTCTTGCAGCTCTGGACACTGCCTGCCCTACACCGAGCCCAGGTTCAACGAGGTGATAACAGGACTAACCCTTTGAACAGGGCAGTGGTCCCATTTAGCACGCAGCACAAGTGGTCATCCCTTTGAGAAGGGCAATGGCTCTTGTTAAACAACTTAAGGGGCCCTCCCTTTGAGAAGGGCAGTGGCCCTGGTAAACAGCTTAACAGCCAGGGCAGGGCGGCCACAGGAGGAGAACAAAAACAAAATGGAGTATGGGGACAGCTGTAAGAAACAAAGTGGAATAGGGGGATAGCTGTAACAGACATCAACCATGGCATCCACTCTGGGACTGTTTGCTGGAGTCTCAGAGAACTGGCTGCTTTGGTTTTGCTCCCATCTATCAGAGTCCTCATTTTTTGCAGCATACAGCAGAGAGAGAGGCTGGTCTACTGGATAGGAAGCTAGCCCTGAAAGACCTGGATTCTACTCCCTACATGGACTTCCTCTCTGACCTCAGGCCAGTGCTTTGAGGACAGAATTTGAAAGGTTTTTAGACACCCAAACATGCAGCTAGGCATCTAATGGGGTTTACAAAGCACCAAACCTTCTAAGTGCTTTTGAAACTCAGAGGGGGGGCACATCCTGCCCTCCCCTACCTCTCCCCAGTTGGTACCCTTGGCCTTTCCTCTTGCATCTCACCATGCCTTTCCTTTAGTCACAAGTTATTCTGTCTTTGGTACTGGACCTGCTTTTGGCCCTCTCCAGAACTTCAACCATAAATTCATCACATACATGCGTCCTCTTGAAACAGCCCATGAAGATTCATTGGCCCAGCCTTCTGCTGCAGTGTGTGCACACTGTTGAGGGTACAGCAGACTGTAGAGGTCAATGAGCCTGGAAAAGGACAAGACAGACACACAGTTATTGTCTCAAATAGCTCAGTGCAGGACCAGAGAAAAAAAGCCTTGTGGAATTTCAAGGACTTAAAATGATGCTTTTACAAACTGAATTCAGTATACTGTGAGAGGGATGCTTCAAGACCATAGAAGCTCCCTGGACACAACCTGGTTAATTGCAATAAAAGAATTGCAGGCATGGTAAATTAAAAATACAAAGCTACTTTTTTGATTTTAGAAAACTGCAAAACCACTTGAGTTTGCATAGTGGTGGTGGGGCCCATCAGTGGCCGTGCTACAAAAGCTTTTTCTATCATTTCAGGCCTTCCACATTTTGGAGGACATAGTTCTTGTGATACCTGACTGGCAAAGGGAGATGTTATTCCAAGCTACTGGTAGGAAACCTGCAGTTTATGCAACATCCATATTCAAATATCTACTGACTGAACTGCACATCTCTGGAGTGGGCTGGTCAGCTACTGAGGTGGCCCTGGAAAATATGCCCACAGTGTGACTACCTGTCTGGACTTCCTGCTTTAAGAAAAGTTTGCAGCTATCAGCATCTGTGATTGGGTTAGAATTCAAGGGGGAATCAACTGGTTGCTGAGTTAGCTTTCATATATTTGGTTTAAAAAAATGTTGACAAAATATTTTGATTGGGGGGGGATTTTTTTGGGAGGGGAAAGGGGGATTCAATTGAAATCATCTTTCAAAATTCTACATGGATTTGCTAAATGTTTCAGTCAACCTAAAACTGCATTTTTTCAGCAAAAAATAGTTTTGTTCAAAAAAGTTCTCCAGCTCTGGAATGATGGCTGTATTCTTATTCTTTTTGTGGATTTTGTAGCAGTCTCCCTAGATAGAACCTAAAAGACAGAGTTTAGATAACTTTTCAGCAACAAGACTTTACAAGTTACCTAGACAGGGAGAATTCTTGTTGGCCAGAGTTTCTTTGGCATTTCTTGCATCTTTCTGTTGAAACCTCTGGCACTGGGCACTGTCACAAGATACTAGATTAGATGGACCGCAGGTTTCATCTGGCATGTTCCTTTGTATTATCACATAAAGTAACCTCAGGAAATATCATAATTATGATTCTATACATAGTACTTCATTTTTAAAAAAAGAATATGCACACCAGTTCAATTATTAACACATTACTCTATCGTGGGTTCTAGTTAAAATTCACCCTAGATGTGGCAATAAGATGGCTGCAATATCATGGGGTATATAAAAGCATTCATTTGACATTTTAATATGAGAGACATCTACATAATTCAGCAATATCTTACATTTGATAATGTCACCCAGGCACTCACACCTCACAGACCTGCCTGCCTACCTTAATCAAATGCAATCAGCACCATTTTATAAATGTGCAATTGACACACACAGCCCAAACAAACCACCTATTTAAGATTATTTTGATGTTATTTTTCTATACATAAATTCTAGATAGCAGAAGAAGATTTTAGAGAACTATGACTTTTTTCAGGATTAGTTTGCATATGCAATTTTTAATTATTTTCCTAAAGAAAGGTTGATTCTCATTAGTTGACAACCAGTAAAACATGTTGATTGTCAAGTAAATATAACCTTTACACTAAATTTGATACTTCTGTATGCTAACCAGGATGATATAGTGAATATATACACATTTATTTAAGCCATGATATAGCTTAACATATTTTGTTCAGAGGCTCAGCCCAGTTTTTACTTCTTTTTTTTAATGTTAGGAAATAGTGAATGATGTATTCATTATTTAGTAGATGTTTTTATTAGTTTACTCATGATTTGTCTCCAGGTCCTGGCCAATGATTAGGGATCCTAAGGGCTACCACAATATAATAATTATATTTGGATGGAAATTGGAATTCAAAATGCACAAAAAGCCCTTTAAAATTTATTTTATTACTGAAATAAACCCACCTGAAATGTTCTAGATACACAAGACCTACTGTGGATTAGCTGTCTGAGGCTATGTCTACACTAGAGAGCTTACAGCAGTGTAGCTCTATGGATGTAGCTGTGCCACTGTAAGATCTTGTGTAGCCACTCTATGCTGACGGGAGAAAGCTTTCCCATTGACATAATGAGTGGTGGTAGCTGCATCGGCAAGAGAAGCTCTCCAACCAGCATAGCACTGTCCACACTGGTGCTTATGTCAGTGTAACTTATGTTGCTCAGGGTTGTGTTTTATTCACACCCCTGAGTGACATAAAATATCCCGACATAAGTGGTAGTGTAGACACAGCCTGTGTGGATCCTGCTGACGTGCATTCATTTAATAGTTCATACACGTTAGTAGCATCCACCCAGACAGTTAGTCCGCAGCAGGCTAGAGAGAGGTAGATTCACACCCCAGTTTGCCATTAACTAAATGTTCATGTCGTCAAGCCGTATGATTATAAAAATGTGTCTTGCATTTAAAATCAACTGATTTATTAAAGCAAGTATTACCTGTGGTTAGTGAACTGAACTGCTTCTAGTTACCACATCCTTCAAGACTTTAGAACCAGTAGAACTTAGAGTGGAAGAGGAAAACAAGCCTTTCTGCTTTTTCAATTCCGTATTGGTTTCTTAAAATAATAGTTGAACTGAACTAGCTGAATAAACTGAAATGAAGAAAATATTCTCTCTGCACCTACAAAAGACAGTCAAAAGCTGATTTGGCACTTCTGCAAACTCTGGTTTCAGGTACTTCGCCAGTGACTTCCACCAATTCAGTGGTCTGACTTTGAAATTTCAGCAGCAATCATGAACTGATTAATATTATTTTTTAAAACTTAATTTAAATTATTTCAATAGATTGTAGTAAGATTAGGCCTTTAACATGGGTTTTCATAATTTCAAATTAATTTTAAATAGATTTATTTTAAAAAAATAAGTTAAAAAAATCTGATTTACATTTTTGAAAAATTGTTGATTTTTATTTGCCTGGCTATGCAATAATGCACGGAGAAGGGGATTGTGCTTCCCTTATGCTGGCTACTGGATGGAAACAGAATGGTCCAGCATGTTTGTTTATTCTAAATGGGTAGCTTTTTTTAACAGTTGATCCAGTGAATATAGCCTTGTTTCAAAGCATGCTATAACTTTAGTAATTTATCATGAACAAAGACCTTTACTGAAAACATGTTTTTCCTTTGCCATGTTCTGTAGATCATTTTCTTTCTTACTTGACTCAAACAACTGAAATAGTACCCAGCAACTATCATATTGTGAGACGAGATTTTCTATGGTTTCCATTGCTTATCCAGGCCCCTGAAGGAAAACATACAGTTTTAAGGCCCATGGGAAGTAAGAGGATGAGTACAGTCTTCTGTCAAGAGAAGAATTATAGTAGGCAACAATCCAGTGGCAGACAAGTATTTGAAGTATGTGAAGGATAGTTGCATCCTCATGCTTAGGGACTACTGTGGGTAGCTCCCAATTACCTGCAGAACCAGATGATACTATACCTCTTTGTTTGTTGCCAATAACGGTTTTTGTTCTTCTGGGGGACTCATGCAAGAATTGCATCTCTCTGGGAATCCTGGGATCTGCAGTGAATTACTTTCACTAAGAGCTTGAATCAACCTGTATGTTTTTTCAAAAAAAACAAAGACGTTTATGGTGAGTCAGAAATGGGTGCCCCAGAAATAACAGTGGCAGAAGCAACCAGGGCCACAGCCAGGGCCAAAGACTGGGAATATAGGGGAGGCTGTGTTCAGGTCTGGCTCTTGGGAACTTGGATTGCACACCAGAGTGCATTAGGCACCAAAGTTGAAGGCACCAGGGTCTAAGAACAAACACAGAGGCCCACTCATCAAAGCTGCTGAAGATAAGACATCCCTGATACCCAATATATGAGTCTCAAGAGTTAGATAGATTTTAAAGTGTGGGATCATTGGATGGGAAGAAGGGAATCAGAAATCACTATAGGAGAAAGAGGAATTTGGGGAGCTCCAAGAAAGAGAATGAAAGAGAATCTGGGGGTGTATGTACCGTGTGATGTCTTCAGGAACACCATCCAAGAACTGCTCCATTTGTATGAGGAGGTGCAGTTCTTCCAAGGTTTGAACGTTGTTTCCTGTTATCCAGGCCTCATAGTTTTTTGCAATGTAGTAGGCGTGTTTGGGAAATGACACCTCTGGTTTCCACTTTTGGGTTCTGAAGCGCCGACGGGCATGATCTGGGGTTATCCCCATTCTGTATCTGGCCTTGGTTTGAAAAAGTTTATAGTCATTCATTTGCTGCTTAGGCATTTCAGCTGCCACCTCTGCTAAAGGTCCACTGAGCTGTGACCTCAATTCTACCATGTACTGGTCTTCGGGGATGTTGTACCCAAGACAGGCTCTTTCAAAATTTTCCAAGAAGGCCTCGGTGTCATCACCTGCCTTGTAGGTGGGAAATTTCCTGTGCTGTGGAGCAATAATTGGCGCCGGGTTGTTAGGGTTGGCTGGCACATGCAGCCCAGCTTTTGCCAACTCCAGTTCATGTTTTCTCTGTTTTTCCTTCTCTTCATTCTCTTTTTGTTGTTTTTCCATGTCTCGGCGGTGGGCCGCCTCTTCTTCTGCTTGTTTCCTTCGGTAGGCCACCTCTTCTTCTTCTAGTTTTCTTTTGTGTGCTGCCTCTTTGATTTGTTCTTCTCTTTCTTTCATCTCCATCTCTTTTTGTTTTATTTCCAGTTGTCGCCTGTGTTCAGCTTCTTTGATTTGTTCTTCGGCCTCAATTTTTGCCTTCGAAGTCCTGTTTTCT
This sequence comes from Gopherus flavomarginatus, assembly GCF_025201925.1. Taxonomy (NCBI): domain Eukaryota; kingdom Metazoa; phylum Chordata; order Testudines; family Testudinidae; genus Gopherus; species Gopherus flavomarginatus. The sequence goes on from NC_066618.1 coordinate 234,937,659, forward strand.
TGTGTTGGGGTGCCCTCCGGTGTTTATCTTCTGAACTGCAAGTTCTCTGTTGCCTCCTGAAGTCTGCCTAGCAACAGTGCCTTTAGCTAATCTTCAATGTTAAGTAAACCTGAAAAACCACTTTATTTGCATATATATAGTGCTGGTAATGACTCTCAATGGGAGTGCTATTGTGTGACAAAAGACTCTTAATAGCCCCTTAATGATTTCTTGCTTAAGATGCAAGCTACAAACTGCCAGAGAGAGCAGAAAAAAAAATTCTCTCTGGTTCCCTTTTAAAACCAAACTGTTTCTCTCTGCTAAAAAGCCCTTAGCAGAGAAAAGAAAAATATAATATTCCTACTGGCTTCTGGATTCTGTCTATCCTCCCACCACTGCCACTCATATCATAACCTTAGTCCCAGATTTGGACCTTAGCGTCCAAAATATGGGGGTTAGCATGAAAACCTCCAAGCTTAGCTACCAGCTTGGACCTGGTACTTGCTGCCACCACCCAAAAAATTAGAGTGTTTTGGGGCACTCTGGTCCCCCTGAAAAACCTTCCCTGGGGACCCCAAGACCCAAATCCCTTGAGTCTCACAACAAAGGGAAATAATCCTTTTTCCCTTCCCCCCTCCAGGTGCTCCTGGAGAGATACACAGACACAAGCTCTGTGAATCCAAACAGAGTGACTCCCCCTCTCCGTTCCCAGTCCTGGAAACCAAAAGCACTTTCCTATTCCCCCAGAGGGAATGCAAAATCAGGCTAGCAAATCCAACACACAGATCTCCCCCCTGATTTCTTCCTCCCACCAATTCCCTGGTGAGTACAGACTCAATTTCCCTGAAGTAAGGAAAAACTCCAACCGGTCTTAAAAGAAAGCTTTATATAAAAAAAAGAAAGAAAAATACATACAAATGGTCTCTCTGTATTAAGGTGACAAAATACAGGGTCGATTGCTTAAAAGAATATTGAATAAACAGCCTTATTCAAAAAGAATACAAATCAAAGCACTCCAGCACTTATATTCATGCAAATACCAAAGAAAAGAAACCATATAACTTACTATCTGATCTCTTTGTCCTTACACTTAGAAACAGAAGACTAGAAAGTAGAAACTACTTCTCCAAAGCTCAGAGAAAGCAGGCAGACAGACAAAGACTCAGACACAAACTTCCCTCCACCCAGAGTTGAAAAAATCCGGTTTCCTGATTGGTTCTCTGGTCAGGTGCTTCAGGTGAAAGAGACATTAACCCTTAGCTATCTGTTTATGACACTGTCACAGAGAGAAAGATAGCTGGGTGAAGTCCAAATATGAGGGGTATGTGCACATGATGAATAAGGTGGGTCGTAATGCAGAAGGATGTGTACAGTGTTATTCAGTGCAAAGCAGAAGAATTCTGTGTACGAGAACAAAAGAGGTGATCCTAGTCGCTTGCAAGCATCCAAGCCATCCTGTGACTCAACTGTATGGTGCTCTTTAATACTGGCTGCTGAATATTCCCCATGGTTGTCAGACATCACTGCAAACTGCAAACTCTCTCTTATAGACTTCCAGCGATAATATCAATCTTTCAAACTGACATCGGATCAGCGTTCCATATTATTTCCATTTAAATGCAAGATCATTTCATCTTCCCAAGCCTGAGACAAAGCGTAGGCAGTATTTAAAATATACTTGTTTGATATTGCAGTTGTTTCCCCAGAGCCTGAGATAAAAAATGGAACAAAGAACTTGAAATTCTTCAGCAGTATGTACTGTTCTTTACGCCTGTTCTTTATGCCTATTATGTAGATGCCATGGTGATGGGTTCTTTAGAACATTCTGACATTGCTACACTATATCTACCAAACTATACGATTCCCTCTTTATAAGGAGGAAAGGCTTTCTATAAATGGCTCTGAAATGTGATTATGTTCTGAAAAGTGACTGGAAAAAATGGCATCTTAATGTTCCATATTTATCCTCCGCATATGACTTTCACATGAAATTTTACTCAATTTAAAAGATAAAGCAATAGCTGCCTAACTGCAAACACTACAGATGCAAACATTTTCTACCTTATACATCGTCAACAACAGTGCCTCTGGAGTCAGAAATACGATATGTTGGTGAGTTTAACATGACAGATTTATGACATGACACATGTATAGGGCTAAATTAATCCCTGGTGTAATTCCAATAACCTCATTGGGAACACACCAGGAAGGAATTTATAAGAATTGATCCAAAGCTCAGTGAAGTTGATTGAAAAGCTCCCAATTCACTGTAATGGGAGGTGAACCCCTGTAGAGGCAAGCATGTGCAGAACCAAATTGTCGTTTATACAGACATTTTCCTAACCTAACCTCATGTAGAGTTGGGTCCACAGTTGAGGCTCCAGTTTATATTCATAGCAGGATTCCTCTATAGCTAGGGGAATTCTGCAAATTTGACTGCAGCTCTCATTCTTCAGTCCCAGAGAAGTTTTTTATACAGGTTCTCTTGGTGGTAGAGAAGATATTACCCATAACTTGCTCTGTGTGTGAAATTTGTAAGTTTTTGGTTTCAACTTTTTCTTCGGTTACATTGTTCATGAATATACATGAACCTGAACCCAAAGCTTGAAACAGAACTCATTCAGAATGATTGAGTTTCACTTGCCTTTGTGCAGAAACCATAAGGTCGTACAAGTTCACGAGTCACTAAGTTTAGCATGAATCTCCCAAGTAGGTGACCTTCAAAATTTCATAACTAGAGTTTTGTATATCCCTGTGACTTGGAGAGAGTGTTTGCCATCTTGTTTACATCTCCTGACAAGTACATATTAATCTTGTAACTATCTCTAGCAAGATAAAGACACGTGCTCTTTAGTGAGCCATATACTGTTTATGCAGCAATGAGGAATATAGCTCTTGTACTCTTGCCCAGAAAATACTCTCTGAAATCCTGCTCCATTAAATTGAATGGCAAAACTCTCAATGATGTCAATGTGGCCAGGATTTCATCTGCAGACTTCTATTCAGGAAGCTAAAGGAGCAGCTTCACTGTAGGAATTTGAAAAGGTTTGGGAGAGCAACATTAATCAATATGTGTAACAGAGAAATTTAAGAGAAGTTAACAGTAGGTCAGAGAATGCAACCTGATCCTGACCAACAACATTACCTGAGACAGAACGTTACAAAAACAGAGCTTGGTAGCATAACATGAACAGTGTGCGAGATTATGAATTATCCTTGGTGTGATTCATGTTGAATTTGGCTTAACTCTTCATAGCAACAAAACAAAAAAAAGAAGGCGGTATTCTGTAAGAACAAAACATTTTAAAGTCTTTCAGAAATGGCCTTGTGGTAACACTATCTGACTCTTGAACATTCTAATAGTGGTTGTACAGTCACTGATGATAGCTGCTTTATATTTTTGTGGGAGTCTTGATTATTTCTATGGTATATACTATCTATTTAGGAGAGTACTCTGGAATGGATGGCATTAACAATACTGGAGACTACACTGTGTCTTGTTTTAAGAATTGGGAAAGGGGACTTATGGAACTATAAAAACAATTCCCCATGGGAGTAACATAAATTGTAGAGAACTGTGGTGTGACTGGATGAAAAAGCCACTGTTAAGTGCCATGCACATGAAGAGCAGATGTCTTGCTCTCATGTCCAGTTCAACTGAAACTAGGCATATGTCCCAGTCCAATCTTGCCCACTGTTCCTGCCACCTTCTCTCTATTCTCTGCTTCTGCTGCTACCCACCTGCCTGCCCTCTCTAAGCAGGGAAGGAGACGCTACCATCACTGTTTCTCTGGTAGGTATGTGGCCATACGGTCAGAGCCATGGAATACCCTGTGTCACAGTGTGCTTCAGATGGTTTTCAGGGCTGTATTTAGGCAATCAATGGAATAAATCAGGTAATTATGAAATGGGTGCTTTCTGATTGGTCTTGAAATCACTTTTGGAGGAGGTGCCACCATTTGCAGAGACCTGAATTTTCCCACTGTAGAGATAGAGAAGAATGGTACTGATGTAATTATACAGAATGACTCATTCTGGATCATGTGTGTGTCAGTGGCCCCTCTCTCGAATTTCTGTATAAAGACTCACTACACTGAGAAACTACTACACATACATGGCAAACGTGCATTGTCATCAAAAAAACATTCCCAGTTAGGTATTTCCCCAGTGTTAAACCTTGGGTTTTTTTCAGTACTCCTCACACTACACTAATGTTTTGTGGACGAGTACCAGCTTTGGTTCTGAAGTGTTATATCTAAACTCTTACCAAACTGCTGGAAATGCTCCTACTGGAAATAACCTTGACCCACTGGAAAGCTGGCCAAAGAACGTAAATGAAGCTAATTAAAAGATTAGATACATTACTGTGCCAGCTATCAGTTTCAATAATGGGTAATTGGTCATTTAAGCTGATGGACATACACAGGATGGATATGCACAAGGGTATGTGTGAAATACTTTAGCAAGCAGTAGGTAATGCAGCTTTTCTGATGACTCATGTTTGATTCCTGCACATTACTGATATAGAAGAAATCCTGCATTTATGGAGTGTGGCTGCAATGCAGTTAGTTTGTGATAAGGATTTTGCATTGGGTGGTTTCCTTTGCTTACTGCTGCCAGTCATGTTCACAAGCATGAACTTTACTTTGTCGAGGCCCGTATCTTAAAAAACAAACCTAGCCCTCCATGCCATTAATTTACCAAGATTTTTATTATGGATTTTAGAAGGGATACTAAATTAAGCTTTAAACAGAAACTCAGCTGCAATCATACCTAAGAAGTGATGAGTGACCACTCCATAAGTATGCAATGTGACTAGGTAAATTCCCCAACAGGTCTAACAAACCTCAAACAAACAATTACACACACATGCACACACAAAATACATGCAAACCCCCAAAATGAAGCAGAAACAACAGCAAAAGGTCTTGAGCATTGCATATATTCAAGAGAGAGAATTTCCTAGCTGAGGGCCCTTCAGAGACAACTCCCCGTTTCCCCAATCTCTCAGGCCAGGCATCAGCTGCAACCTTGGGAACCTGAACTATAAATACAGCAGGCAGTCAAACATCTAAAGAAGATCTATTTTATCTGAGACTTAAGTGTTAATAAACCCTTGATGTGTGACTTTACACTAGACCCAAAAAGCAATTTGAAGAGGGAAAATTTTGTGTGTTCTTGAAGCTGAGGTGGGTGATGCCAACACCTGAAGTCAAGGTCTGCTGCTAGCCACAAAAGTTCAGTGAATCTGAAGAATGACAGTTTTCTACTCATGCTCCAAGAAAAATAGTTCCTAAAAATAATCAGAGCGAATTAAAAAAATACCACAGAAGCATCTAGCCTGCACCCTGGAATTCACCTGGACCTAGCAATAACCCACTGGGACTGGGGTGAGGAAGTGGATACTGAGATTTGGAAGGGGAAAAGTGATAGATCTACTTGTATTCTGCAGGCTTATCCTGCAATGGTATTGTGGTGGAGGAAGGTGGAACTACAGGCAGATTCTTCAGCAAATTTAACTACCAAACTCTAACAAGTCTCTCCTGAACATAGATTCATAGATTCAAAAGCCATCAGGGACCCTTGTGATCCTCGAGTCTGACCTCCTGCACAAAACAGGCATAAGACTTTCCTGCTCAAGCTGCAAAATTTTACTGGAGTTATTCAGTGTTTCCTCTACTCATGATTTTCATTCTTGGCTGTAGGCAATGAAATGGCTGGTGAGCTACAATCACTGCTTTCCCTGGAATTGCTTGGATTGGAAGTTGAGGGCTCTTTCAGAAACATTTTCCTATTGGTCAACTATAATGCTCTTTTTGAGATCAGAGTTGAGATGGTGCATCGGAGTGAAAGAATGAGAAATTGGATGTGTGCACTGAAGCTGGTTGTACCCTGGAAGTAAAAGCGTTTGTTGTAGAAGCCAAGAGGCTATGAGCATGGTTGGTGTATGGTAAGGCATGTCGTCTGAAGTTGATGTGGATATTAATGCTGCCCTAACTGGCAATTCCCATGATTTTTAGTGATTGAATTGATAGGAAATTCCCTTGAGCAACCTTGACCGTAAGTTAACAGATTTTAGTATGGCACATGTGTGATCATATTATATATATAAAAATGTAAAAAAAAAAGGTTAAGGTTGCAAACTCAAGCATTAAAAACTGAAGAGATACCAGAATTAAGGTTGTCCATTCAACCTTAATACGGATCCTTGTGTGTATGAATTATGATACATCTGGGAGCAGCAATTGCAGGAAAACTCCTCCTCAGCCTCATCTGCTCTAAACTGTAGCGTGCTCGGTGCAGAAGGAAACATCAGAAAATTTAGCTGCCAAACTCTAAGTCTGTACTGAGTATAGATCCATAGATTCCAAGGCCAGAAGGCTCCATTGTGATCATCTAGTCTGATCTCCTGCACAATACAAGCCACAGGATTCCCCTGAATTAATTATAGCATGTGCGAACTGAAATTGGACCATTGTGATCATCCAGTCTGATCTCCTGCACAATAAAAGTGCATGTGAGAACTGAGATTTTTCCATTTTTAGAGGCTCATAGCTTGGCCAAATTTGGGCAACTTTTCACAGAAACATCAAAATGCACATCACTAACACCAACGTGACCTCTGCCCAAAACCAAATTTCAAGTTCTTACTCCAAAGCCTTTAGGCAATAAAGCTTTTCAACAAATGGTCATAAGAGTTTTATTAACATGGGCAAAACAATGTGTTTTCCCCTAACCTCATTCTCAGGAATGGCTGGATTGTTTTAGCTGAAACTGTTTAAAAAAAAAAAATCAGCCTGAGGCAGTGACCTGGCTTTGAACATTTCAGCCCAAACAGTTAGTCTGGTAAGGTTATGAACAACTGACACAGGGTCTCATAGTGGAAAGAGTTGGGTAACCTTAATTATAAGTGACACTACCAGCAATGCCTATAATATTAAAAAAAGATAAAATAATCATGATGAAAAAAATCATTGTGCTCTCTGTACTGTAGGCTTTTTAGTCCAAAGTGTCCTTCATAGCTGATCTTAAAATGGATTGCATAGAAAATATCATGAATAAAACGCAAAGAGCTATCTGTCACTGTACAGACAACTTTTCTAAATACTACATTTTGCTCAGTGTGAAGCCATGAATCTCTGGTATTAATCATATTGTGTTTGGCCTCAAAATATATATCAAGGACAGCCAATTACGATTGGGTTTCTTATTAGCTGGTCACTGCTGCATTATTAGGAAAAAAAGATTATATGGGGCAGAGTGCTACACAGAGAGATTATAATTTATTGAAGAACAAACACTTTGTTCCACTTCTGTCAATTTAGCCCTGGGCCTATTTTGGTCCTTGTGAAACACAAATACATGAAACAAGTTTCACTCCTATATGGAGAGATGTGGCAAAAAAGTAAACCTAGTGGCGTATTAGAAATGAGGTGGAGACTGAACGACTCAAATAATGCCAAATGATCAGATATCTCCCATACATTTCCATTGTTCTGAAGACTAAGAATGTGTGTGAGACGCAGAATCAAAGGCAGTGATGCAGGAATGTGTTTATCACTACATTAAGAGCTGCCTCGTATTATATGTCCCATGGGGCACATTTTCAGCAATAAACCAGGATTTAGATTTATGACTCCCTCTAATGGGGCACCTGCTGCTCCTCCTGTTTTCTTTGCTCTCACATAGATTGCTCAGAGACCTTCCTTTTAGAGATATCACCCTGTAGTTTGTATACACTGCTTCACCTCACCACCTTTCCCATTCTCATTTAACCATACTATTTACAGAGTCATTCAGCTTAGCTATCCCTTCTACCAAGGGGTGGGGATGGGTGGGAAAGGTCGCTCCATACAAAGAGCTTCCTTATAGGTCCAGCTTGCCTTGAGTGTCTCTCTCATCTGCTCTGCACCCCCTTGCATTTCCTTCCTGAGCTTTGTAATCCAGTTTACCTGTTAATGGGCTAATTAGCTCATTACCTTCCCTGCCCCAATCTGATCTGGTAAACAGAAACTCTCCTCCTTAGGGCATGGCTACACTTACGAGTTAGAGCGCATTAAAGCAGCCCAGTGCGCTCTAACTCATGACCCGTCCATACTGGCAAGGCACGTAGAGTGCTCTGACTCCGCGGCTAGAGCGCTCCTGATACTCCACCTAGGTGAGTGGAATAACATTTGATGTGCCCCTGCTGGAGCGCCACGGCACCAGTGTAGATGCCCTGGTCTGTTAATGTGCTCTGATCAGCCTCCAGTAGTTCCCACAATGTCTGTTCTAGCCACTCTGGTCATCTATTTGAACTCTACTGCCCTGCCATCAGATGACCAACCATCAGACCAGTCCTTTAAATTCTCTGGGAATTTTGAAAATCCCCTTCCTGTTTCCTCAGCCAGGCGTGGAGTGCTCTCAGCGAATCTTTCCAGGTGACCATGCCTCCATGCACCAGGCGATCCCCAATATAGAGCAATGGTGAGGTGCTGGACCTCATCAGTGTTTGGGGAGAGGAAGCTGTCCAGTCCCAACTGTGCTCCAGCCGTAGGAATTATGATACTTTTGGGCAGATATCAAGGGACATGATGGAAAGGGGCCATAACCAGGACGTTCTGCAGTGCAGGGTTAAAGTGAAGGAATTGCAGAATGCCTACCACAAAGCACGCAAGGCAAACAGCAGCTCCGTTGCTGCCCCCGCACCTGCCATTTTTACTAAGAGCTGGACGCAATATTTGGGGGCGACCGTACCTCCACTCCAAGTACTACCATAGACACTTCAGAGCCCAGTCCAAAAAGGCAGGAGGAGGAGGAAGAAGAAGAGCAAAGCAGGAGCGAGGGTGCTGAGGAAGAGGAATACACTCCGGCATTCCTAGATGCATGGAGCCAGGAGCTGTTCTCAAGCCAGGAGGAAGGTAGCCAGTTGCAGTGGCCAGTGCTTGGGGAAGGACAAACACCAGAGGAAGTTCCTAGTAAGCAACTTTTATTTTGGGAAGGAGGTTATTCGGTGCGGGCTCTTGGGGGGAGGAGGGTTAGGGCTGCATGCATGCCTAGATGCAGAATAGAGCATTGAGGTGCTCTCTCCCATTGCGATAATCGGCCTCAGTGATCTCTTCAGAGGTCTCAGCCAGAATTTGGGCCATGCGCTTGTGCAGGTTTTGTGGGAGAGCCACTGTGGTCCTTGTCCCAGTCAGGCTAACACGTCAGTGCCACTGTGCTGTGAGGAGCAGGGGGACCATTGCTGCACACAGGCAAGCTACACATGGGCCAGGACGGAAACTGCATTGTAGTAGCAGACCCTTCCTTGCTTCCCAGGTCAGCCTCAGCAGCGAGATATCTTCCAGGACAAACTCCTGTGGAAAATGTGAGGATAGTGTTCGGTATAGGGGCCCTCTGCAGCTGTTGGCTCTCCCTAAGGCACAGAAACCCAGAGGACAGCACAGCCGTGAAAGAATCAGTCCCCTCTGACTCTTTGCTTACTCACCATTTTGGGGCTCCCGTGTGTTATGTGCGCTCGCTATTGTGAAGACTGTGCTTGCCCTCCTTAAGTACAGGGGAATCATTGCTCTGTCTGGTGTGAACAATGCTGCCTCTGTTAAGTGTTGCATTTTGCCTTTACAGATGCAACCTTGAGATCTCAGCCGTCCGTGTTATCACTGGCTGAGAGGCTGCAAAGAATCAGGAAGAGGCCACGTAGAAGCAAAGAGGACATGCTGCATGAAGTAATGCAGCAGTCCCTTAATGAAAATCAAGAAGTGCAGGAAGGTCTGCCAGCAGAATGCGGATCGCCAGCACCAAAGCACAAAGCAGCTGATAAGTATCATGGAGCACCAAGTGGACTCGATCCAGGCGCTCGTAGCCATGCCCCTCCCTGCATCCCTTGTCCCCAAACTCTTTCCCTTGTGCCTCCATGTCACCTCCAACCCACTTTCCCCAACATCCGGATTCTTATCACCACCAGCTGCCTCCAACACGTGTAGCTTCGCCACCCACCCCTGAAAAGTACAACCCTTACCCACTGCACTCAACCCCCATCACCATGCAGTATAGCCATCCTGAAGTGCAGCATTCATTGCACAGCACTCCAGACAGGAAGGCTGAGTATAACAGGACATGCGCAAATCTGTGATTGTACCATTCCCCACCCTACGCCCTTGCCCTTTTCTGTTTCACAAGCAGTTCTCTTTTTTTTTCAATAAATGCATTTTCTTTTAATAAATGGATTTTTTTGCTTTGAAAACTTTCTTTATTATTGCATAAAGTAAAAGATACCTTAGCCCAGGAAAGCAACAGGCACTACAAGTCAGTAAGTGAGGTCTCCAAGGATCACAATGGACATTTCGACTTCCCCTACAGTGATCTTCTGGTCTGGGCAAAAAAGTCCCGGCTTGCAGCTTCCTGAACAGGCCAGTGTTCCAAAAGATGCGTGCATCATGCACCTTTCCAGGCCAGGCTGCATTAATGTCAATGAAACACCCATGGTGACCCACAAGTGCCTGGAGCCCTTCCGATTAATGTACTTGGAGGCTAGGTGGGCTGGTGCCAGAAATGGAATGTGTGTCCCATTTATTGCCCTTCCACAGTTAGGGAAACCCATTTGTGCAAAGACAGCCACAATGTCATGCACGTTACCCAGTCATGGTTGGTCTGAGCAGGGTGCAATTAATGGCCCTGCAAACTTGCATCAACATGATTCCTACAGTCGACTTCCCCACTCCAAACTGGTTAGTGACCGATCAGTAGCTGTCTGAAGTTGCCAGCTTCCAGACTGCAATAGCCACTCGCCATCAGGGCAGCTCTCAGTCTCGTGTCCTTGTGCCACAGGGTGGGGGCGAGCTCAGTACATAGTCCCATGAAAGTGGCTTTTCTCATCCAAAAGTTCTGCAGCCACTGCTCATCATCACAGACTTGCATGACGATGTGATCCCACCACTCGGTGCCTGTTTCCCAAGCCCAAAAGCGCCATTCCATGGTGGTGAGCATGACCATGCATGCCACAAGCAATCTCATGTCATATGCTTTACTCAAATCGATATCATCGTCGGACTCCTCACTGTCACTTTGGATCTTAAGGAATAACTTGACTGCCAAATGTGATGTGCTGGCGAGACTCATCAGCATATTCCTCAGCAGTTTGGGCTCCATTCCCACAGACCGAAAGGGAAGACAGAGCGCAGTACAAAAAACGTTGAAAGATGGTGCCAATTGTGGATGGAAGCAGAGGGATTGCTGAGATACGAACCGATGCATCACGGAGTGTTGGGACAGGCCCCAGAATGCCCCGCACTCCCTGCCCCAAGCCACAGCGCCAGAATGGGAAGAGGTGCTCTGTGGGATAGCTGCCATAATGCACCGCTGCAAGTGCTGCAAATGTGGCCAAGCCAGTGCGCTTGCAGCTGTCAGTGTGGACAGACTGCAGCACTTTCCCTACTGTGCTCTAAGAAGGCTGATTTAACTCACAGCGCTCTACATTTGCAAATGTAGCCATGCCCTTAGTAAGGCCCTTCCTGGGAGCATAATTGGTTAAACAGTGATCAGGGTGCTGGTTCAGTTGCTATTCCCCAGCACTCTGTCACACTCCCATTAAAGTCAATGGATGTTACAGAATTTAAACCCCACACAACTCTGCCTCAAAAGGAAAAATAATCACAAAAGAGCATTCAACAAGATCACAGCTCTGCCTCCCCCTGTGTATTTATCAAGGACATGCAAACCTTGATGAGAGGGACCATACTAGCCTAGACTGTTTTGTCAGAACTGTTCCAACTACCCCTTGAGTAAAGTCTTCTCGGCTTTCAAAGACTGGTTGTGTCTTTGCTGTGTGCCACTTGGGTCTAAAGCATGTGATAGGAACACAAAGTATTGTTATATTACATTTTTACAAGAGTTTTACAAGAGTTGAAATCGGAGCTGGTTGACGGGGCACAGGAGTCAGCAAACAGAGCAGAAAACAGGGGAGTTTGGGGGGAATTTGAGGGGAAGTGTTTGAGGGGGAGTTTGTTAGGGGAGTTTGAAGAGTGAGTTTGTTAGGGGCATTTTGGGGAGAGTTTATGGCAGAGTTTGTTAGGGGAGTTTGAGGGAAGGTGTGTGTGGTATTTTTGTAGGTTTGGACGGTTTGTGTGTGTGTGGAGGGGTGGGGGCAGGAGGTGGTTCCTTCTTAACAGGAGCATAGGAGTGAAAGCTATGACAGCTACAGAGGAAGCTGTGGTAGTGACCCAAGGAATGGAAGAGACAGTGAAGATGATTGGATGTACTTCTCTTGCAATAGTGTTACACTGTTGACTCGTATTTAGCTTATGATCCACTATGACCTCCAGTTCCCTTTCCGCAGTACTCCCTAGGTCATTTCCCATTTTGTATGTTTGCAACTGACTGTTCCTTCCTAACTGGAGTACTTTGCATTTGTCCTTATTGAATTTCATCCTATTTACTTCAGACCATTTCTCCAGTGTGTCCAGATCATTGTGAATTGTAATCTTCCAAAGCACTTATAACCCCTCCCAGCTCGGTATCATCCATAAACGTTGTAAGTGCACTTTCTATGCCATTATCTAAATCATTGATGAAGATATTGGACTGAATGGGACTCAGAACTGATCCCTGCGAGACGCTACTTGTTATGCCCTTCCAGCTTGATTGTGACCCACTGATAATTACTCTCTGGGAATGGTTTTCCAATCAGTTATGCACCCACCTTATAGTAGGTTCATCTACGTTGCATTTCCCTAATTTGTTTACGAGAAAGTCATGTGAGAAAGTATCAAAAGCCTTACTAAAGTCAAGATATAACACCTCTACAGCTTCACCCCTATCAACAGTTGTTACCCTGTCAAAGAAAGCTATCAGGTTGGTTTGACAAGATTTGTTCTTGACAAATCCATGCTGACTGTTACTTATCATATTATCTTCTAGGTGTTTGCAAGGCTGCCAAAGAGCTGGAGGGTTTGAAGAAGTGGTCCCTGTACAGGCAGATCATGGGGTTCCAGGAAAAGAGGAATTTAAAGGGGGGAGTCTTTGCCAAGGGACACTAGGGGAAAGAGTGATCCTTGCCCAGGCAAATCCAAATTCATTTAACACTACCCACTGCCCCCACCTGCAGGACTGCGTTGCTGCTGCCACTGCTGCCTCATTGCCCTTCTGGATCTTGAAGACTCTCAGCTGCCTACTCATAGGCAGTGGGTGAACCTTAAGTAGGCCAGATCCCGGTCTGGACCACCCCACCGCCTGAGGTCCTGCCCCTCTAGCCCCTCTTCCCCATCAAAACCAAGAGCCCCCTCCCTGCAGCCTCCAGCCCTCCACCACCAGCCTTGGGCTGCCCAAGCACCTCCAGCCCTGGAGCTCCAGGTGGGTGGCGTGCAGATCCCCAAACCCCAGAGTACTGGGCAGGCAGTGTGTGGCACGCTACCCAGTCCTGGAGCACTGGGTGGCGCAGCTCCAGCCACGTCAAGTCCCAGCCAGCTTCCTGGAAGAGAAGCAGTCTGCCTGGGCTGAGGCCAACTAGTGGCAAGCAGGAGGGGGCCTCAGGGCAGAGCATGAGTGGGGCCATGGTGGACCGTTTGGGGAGGCACAGCCTTCCCTAGACTAGTATATGTGTTGTCCATGTGCCCACTCCACTACTTATGGGTCGCTGGCTCCATACTCCCTCACTGTTTGGTTCACTTCTCCCGTGCCCTTTTCTCCCATTCTTTTCCCATAATGAGATGAGGAGCAGAGCAGAACTGGGGAGGTGGAAAGCCGCCTACAGGTTGGGACAACACATTTTTTGCAAGAGGGGAGGGGTAACAGTGAGCAGAGACAGCCTTTAGGTGCTGGGCTCACTGGATTTTTCTGTCTCCTTCTTCAAAGCAAACAAGAGAGGTTGGGGTGAGGTTCTATGCCCTGGATCCCTCCAGCTTCAAAAATCTAGCAGTCTAAATGTTTGTCTGCTACGCTGAAGCTCATTTAAACTCTCAGAACCTGGGAGCTGCAAGACTGGGTTGAAAATCTTGTCAAAATATAGTTTGGGGTGAGATTTCTGGGTATCCCTGCTTCTGGCGAGGAATCTTTCTTCCATCAGAACAGACTGTCTGCTTCCACTTTTTGCAAAAGTCAAAAACATAAAAAACTAGATACTTTCTAAACACACACACACACACACACACACACACAAAAGACTCTAGGTTCCATTCGGATCTTGTGCAAAGTTGCAGTGACATTTCTATTTAGCCTGAACTAGTTTGCCCATTGTTATAAATAATGAAATCCTCTTTTCTCCTCTGTCATATTTGTTACATAAAAGTGACGGATCAAAGAACAAGTCTAAGTCCAGTGATGATATTCCTGTTTAATACATAGCCACAACCATAAGCATGATGGGGAGCTTTGGTTTAAAGTCAATAGATCTTCTGAGATGAAAGGCAAGTGCCAGCAGACCTTCCCTAATAGCCTTTTGTTTGGTTGTCTTTATCCATTTTAACCAATGCTATGGGCATTTGTCCTCTCTGTGACATTTTAATAGAAGCCATTCAGTGTCTACTTTTGTCATGTCTGAAATTGTTTCAGCTGAGAATAGAGGAGCAGATACTGCAAGGCCAATGTAAAGGAAATACAGAATAAAAGTGCTATACTAGTGGCGTAGATTTCTTCAGTAATATGGCTCAGGGGAGCAATGCATGTTTAAGGAGACTGACTCTACAGAGGTGTTTCCCTTTTAAAGCAGCTTTTGCTTTTACATTTCCTGATGTATGAGAAATTCGCTGGTGTACTTTATCCATTTTACCCCTGGCTGTTTGCATCCATTCATGTGTCTCCCTTTACTGCCCTTTTAAATCTGGTCAAAGTGACTCAGTGTTTTCTTCTCTGCCCCCCAGAAACACAGTGCCCCCATTCTTTCACCTATTGATTTGATATCATAACTGATCTATTACCCTCAGGCCAGGCTGCAAAGGTCTTCTGTTTTCACAGGCTTTCTGTAGGGTAGGAAGTAGCTAGGAATGGAGACTTTTAGCCTGGATAGGTTGGGGGGAAGTTACACATTTGTATATAGGTCCCATTGATATTTTATGTATTTTGCATTACATTTTTTCAAATGTGTCTGTACTCCAGTGATAGCCACATTTTAAATCCATTTAAATAAACATCTGCCCAAATTAGCATCTTGCATTGATCACCAGTAAACCAGGGTAATATAATGGCTAAGTGCAAACCATAAATCTATCCCCAGAGAGGAAAAAGAGCCTCCTATTTATTCACAATTAAAGCAGTTACTCCCTTAGCTCAAGTGAGAAAGGCTTATACTGGGTCAGTCCCTTCTGATGGCTGTGGTATGTATATGTGGCCACCATTTGTTCCTTCAGCATACTGTGCTTACTCGGGCTAGTCAAAATTCTCTAAATTTAGAATTTTTGATTCAACTTTTCATCCAAACTCAATTTTTAACTACCTTCCACTCTCCCTGAAAATTTTAATAAAAAAAAAAATCAGGTTCTTCAATTAGTGGTTACCATTAAAACGTCAACTTTTAGCCATAGTTGGCCCCCTTTTTTTGTCTGAAATACCCCACAGTTATTTTTCCAGATATAAGGAAATGACAGGGGTCTTTTCACTGTGACCACATGTTGACTTTTAATGATGGATACGGTGCTATCATTTTACTTTGGAAGGTTCTGTACCAGGACACAGGCCTGCTTCACTGCAATACTAGAAAGGTGCTGCACGACTGTCAATGCCAGCCTTACCTCATGCCTCCCAGAAGTGACTTATAGCAGACCATGGAGGTAGAAGATCCTAATCCAGTCAGTGAGGAGGACAGGGTTCATGACAGAAGGGAGAGGAAATTGGGAGCTGTTGCAGGAGCTAATGTGGTGATAATAGCCAAATAAATATTATTGACCTGGAACTCTGGCTCCAGGCATAGCTAAAGAAAAGCAACAACATGAAACCACTTGAACATCTTCAGGTGAAAAATCAGTTAAACAACAGACAAAACCATTACAGATTTTAATAATAAACGTTGTGATGATCAAGTCAATGTTGTCCCTCTTATCACTGGCACATCCCAGTTCAATCCAAGCCTGAAGTTCCACCTACAACGAACCACCAGAGGATAACACAAAGACAAAAAGAGTTAGCTTTGAGGCCTTGACTACTCTCCAAAGCTTATTGCTAAGCCTGCTGTCTTGGAGAGGCCTGGAAACATGGTTCCTCTTAGAAACCCGGCATGTATATAGCTCCTCTGCTGTTTTGATGACTTCAAATGAATAACTGTAGCTAATAGTTCAGTGACCCATAGGTTTGGTAGCTCAGAGAGTTTTGTTAAATTCTCTAGCCTGTTTCTGATTACTCAGTATAGCAGTAGCAGATGCATTCATTCAGCAGACCTCTAGAACAGAATTCCATATCGCACCCCAGGAGTTTTATGGCTTCAAGTTAAAGCTTAAAGTACTTCCAGATCTGATGGTCTTTCAGTTGCCTCTCCACTACCCCAACATGTAATTTCAAATTTTGTATATTCCGCAGGGTACAGAGGTATAATCAAATAATCTTGCAGACTTCTTCACTGGCAACTTTATTCCCCCCACTCTTTAAAAGAACAAGGAAGCTACATTTAAAAAAAAACAAAAACAAGTTAATGGGTCAGATTTTACACCCCCAGATGCTAATAAATTCAAAGTTATCGTTTGACACCCACCATAACTTAGTCACAGTGAGCACACACCTATATGACATATAATGCAGAGGGTACGGAACAACAGGCATTGCAGTACAAAATGCATATGAGCAATGTGTCCCAGTAACTTTTGAATTCTTCACTTCTGTTGTATAAAGTCTCAACCTCACTATTGAGAGTGAACTGAGGTTTTTTTTTTCATATTTAATTAGACTGCATGTTATTTTGGAGAGAGGACATGTTTGCATGTAACACCTCTGCCAAGATTCTAAAGTGGTGACATGACAGTTACTCAAGCTAGAAGTCTTACCAGAGACTGATTTGGTCTGAATGTTAGTCTGCAGTGGGGGAACCTCCAGAATAACAATTTTTAGCATGCTTTTTGAAGTTTTGGATATTTTTTAGATTCTTAAATGGCTCTGAGCTTCTTCAGCAAAGTAGTAGTAAGAGGAAAAAGCGAAAGAATTCCCCCTTCAGCCCCAAGGTTACCTTACAAGCAATTTGGTTAGATCACGTCATATGACAGTGTGGTTCTATCACAAATTAAAGTTTATTAAACAAATCTGTGTTCTATATCCTAATTTATTGGTACCATCTGCCAAGATCCATGAACAGATGCTTTGTGGGCCCTCATTAATTTGCACTAATGACTTGGAGACCTATTGCAAATTATTGAATTTTGTGAATTAGTCAATATGGCAGGAGAACAAACAAACACAAAAAAAACTCTTTGGATAGTGAATTCCAAAGTTCACTTTATACTTCAGTATTCAATATGATAATATTTCAGCATATACTAGTGTATGTACTTGGGTACTCTTTATACCAAAAAAAAAAGCAAAATCTTATTTGACTAAGATTTAGCTACAGCCCTCTGTTATTAAATCCTTCTTAGAAGAGAGAGGACTTTTGGTGAGAATCGTTAGGGTCATAGATTATCAATGGGAAAATTAACGGGTTCTTACAGTGTCTTTTTAAAATTGAATTTAGTGCAGGGAGAAGCTGTGATATTGAACAGGAAACCTTCCAACTGTCTGCCAAACAGCAAAAGCCTGGGCAGTACCAGTACAAGCTTCTCCAGCACCCTGAGCCTGAGGAACTGTGCTGGAGGGGCGGGGGGAAATAGTCAGCCCCTATGCTCATTCAGTGGGTAGACAAGCATAAAAATTCACCTCAGCTGCCTAACACAACCTGCCCTGTTTACATGAGGGCTTCAAAATGTGTTAACCCATGTTAGCGAACCTGTTTTAAATATACACCTTTTATCCTAGCCCACATAAATCCATAGGCCACTGAAAAGGCATCGGACGGCAATAAGTTTCAGTTCCTATCACCACCAAACCAGGCTAGTTTTGGACCTGGGACCTAGAGCTGAAAGGCTCCTTACGCCACTATGGTACCAGTCACTGGGGAGAAACTGTTACTGAACCATTAATATACCATCTGTGGAAGCTCTAAACTGTTGTAGGGAATGATCAAATGTACTGAGAAGCAAGAAGCTTTAGTTTTTGTGCTCAATGTAGAGAAAAATGACCTGATTTAAACACTTTTGTTTGCAATTAAAACCCTCCCCAAATGGAGGCGAAACTGTGTTCAAATGGAAGAGGCTGTGCATTTATTTGCATTGTGGAGGGGATTTTTACACAGATTGCACTGGACTTTTGAAGGAGAGATGATTTTGCTTTTTGATTGCAAATGATTGTACCCACACATTGTCATTAGTGATGTGTTTGAGTCACAAAATTCAGAACTGGAATGTGATTTCAATCTGAACTTGCCCAAATTTGGAAGTTTGTTTGGATCTTGTGTGTTGGTTGAGTTCATTGATGGTTAAGGTCCATGTCATATAGTTTGGAAGGTTTGGATCCAGTGTTCCACGTCAGACCCATTTCTAACTTTTATATTCAGATGATTAACTTCCCTCTCTAATATCCTTTGGTGTCAGAAGATTTGTATTTACTGTTAGAAGATCATCTTGATTTTTAGCCTTCAGCACAAAACAATGAAGAAAGACCAGTAGAAGGTTTCTGCTGCGTGTTCACATTGCAAAATAAATAAATAAAACCACAGTGATGGAGGGAGTGGGAGGAAGTGGTGAAAAATTGTCTCTCACTCAATTCATAGATATTCCTCCCAAGTTATTTAACATATCATTACGTGCTTGACAGTTTTCAGTCCCAGACTGCTGTGCATTGCAATGCAGAGGTGGTACATAAAACTTGAGAGGGGAAAGAACTAAGTTAGCCTCCCTTCTGATCTCTGAACTAGGAGTCTCTTTACAGTCTGAAAGAAAAAGGTATATTGAGGTGGATGTGAACTTCAGAGTTTTCTTGAGAGTTCCACTCTTGCACTTTAGTGTTTATTTCTGTTACTAATTTCTTTGGGGAAAAAAAGCACTGGAAAGAGAGAGAAAGTCAAACAAAAAAAGAGGAATTCTGCAACAGAAAGTCTTTTCTACAGCACCAGTTAAGTCAATAACTGGAAACAAAAAGTTTCCTACAATCTGATTATGATGCTGTCATATTCTAGCCCTATGGAGCCAAATAAGTACATAGCTAGCTAGTCTGAGAAATCCCCAGATGTCACAGTTTCATCACCAGTGCAGAAACTGAAAGACTACTACTGACTGCAAACAGCTTTGGATCAGGTCCTTAAAGCATTTCCAGACTTATTTGCAAGATCCAGTCCTTGCTCCCAGAAAACTCAATGACAAAATTATCATTGATATCAATGGGAAGGTTTAGGCCCATATATTTTAAGAAAGACTCAGTTAGAGATAAGACTAAGGATCTCTTTTCCAGCATGGATTCAAAAAAAATGTACCCAAGACACACACACACAAAATTTCTTATTATAAAATGCATCTTCCCAAGGAATCACGAAGGCACAAGAAAGGCAAAGAATTCCTAAAAGCACAAGTTCTCCAACAGAAAATCAACTTTAGTTACTTTCATTTTGCCTCAGAGAAATCAACAGAGAGCCCAAGAGTGATCAGGGAGAGATCTCACACAGCTTAGTGCAACTAGCTAAAAACAATACATGACACAATATACGAGACGTGAGCTTTTCTTTCAAATATATTTCTGCTCTGATTGGTGACTTTGTAAAAATGGCACACTGGGGCTCCAGAGCTGTGTCTCAGCAATATACATATTGAATGTACAGAGTTGAAAAGAAAAATTATGGGTGTTTCTAACTGATAACCCTACAAACCCAAGCTGGGGTATGAAAGTCAAGCTGGGCTCTTTCCTGTGCATAAGGCCCAGTAATAAAGGCTCTGCAGGATGCTGCAGCAAGCTGCCCTCTGTACTCCTTGGGGAATCCTATTGCCTTTTGGGGTTTCCACAGGTAATTATGGCATAAATTGTTTAAATGTGAATGCATTTAAACAATGTGGTTTTATGGGTGGCTTCGCTATTGTACTTAGTATATCCCATTGTACACACGCCAGAATCACTGACCTCCAGAGCTGTGTTGGGCTGATAGTGGTAAAGCTTACTTTCCCCACTATGTATATGTGCCAAGGGGAGGTATGCCAATATACACCACTGACCACCTGGCCCATATAATTCTGAATCCACATAGAAAGTAGATTTAATTTGGGAGAAGATGCCATTAGGGATGGTCACAATATTCTGAGCAAAATGTTTTCTCTTTGGAAAATGGAGGTTAGCTGAAATTGAAATTTGCCATGGGAAAAGAGCAATAGCAGGAAAATTGAACCAAAACATTTTGTTTTGGGTGAACATTAATCTCAGTGTCTGCCTGAGCTACCACGGTGATTTATGGGAGTTGTAGTTCCTAGCCCCTAATTCCTCTATGCTCCCTTGCTATACTACATCTCTTATGTTTCACTCTAGTCTCTCCCTGTGCCTGAGCTACTGGGAGAGACAGTCTGCAGCTCTGCTACAGAGACCAAGAGGGATCCAGAACTACAGCTCCCATGAGGCACTGTGGTGGCTCAGGCAGACACAGAGAATAATGTCATTCTCAATGGAAATGTTTCAGAAATTGTCATTCTGTGAAATGTTTCTATATTTTGACTTTTCCTCCCAAACTGGGACAAAAGCAAATATCAAAATATGGGAATTTCCCATGGGACCGAAATGCTATTTTCCGATCAACTCCGAGTGCTCCTTTTACATCATCCTTGTACAGAGCAGAAATCCACTTTTGACTTGGCTGAAAGTTCATATATTTCAATTTTTTCTCAGGTGCATCTACTTTAAGGGCCATATCCTCGGTGGTGTTATAATGTAACCACAATAATGTATATTAGCTGAGGAGCTGGTCCTAAAATTCTTACCAAATGCTATAGCCATAATGGAAATAATAATTGCCTTCCTTTGGGGCTTGTGACTAGCAAAATGTATCAGTAGTGAACGTATCTTCTTAGTTGTTTACAAAGAGGCCCTAGTTCCTGTCAGAAAGCAGCCAACTTGCCTCTCTCTGTGGATGTCATCAGCACATATATGCACCAGCAGTTGCACTGTTTCCAAAAGTGAAAGGCACCTAGCCTGTTCCCTGATAGACCCTGATATTTGCGTAATGTGAATGTAGATACAAAATATCATTTACAATGTACCTTTAAAGAAACTCCAGTAGCCTCCTATTAATTATGTGTACTACATTGCAGTAGCATCCTATTGCACCTAAGCAAACACCTCTGTGAGACTACTCTACCTGAATGCTAATGCTTGGATATTTGCACTAAACCTCAGCAGCAAGCACTTGGTGGTGTCAGTTTCCATGGTGCTGTCACATGCTCTCTCTCCCTCTGTCAACACATTCACATATCAGCATTTCCCACCCGCCTTGCTCCCCATAATGTGCTGCTCACTCACCCAGAAAGTTCAGCTATTGTAATGATGATTTAAGGGGGAATGGGAGGGGAGGGGAGGGGCAAAGGTGGCAGGGTGAAAAAGTGAGCTGTGTGTTGGAACAGGAGTGGGAATTTGCAGTTCGGTTATGTAACACAATACGGAATTAAAATTAGTCCCTTCAAGGGATGTTCAGGAAACAAGCTGTGTTCATCACCCAGGCTGCATTTCCCTTCTCAGCACAGTATGATACGCTGAAGTGTGAGTCAGAAGAAATTTGGGCAGAGATCTTGATATCTCCTTTTTTTAAGCACTAGAAACCAAGGTGTAACTGCATGGAGGGAAATGGGATAGTGGCTCCTTAAAACAGTGCATGTGTTTCTTAGTCCTCCTGCACTACCCATCTTCCCACCACAAGCCGACTACTGATTAAATGGTGCATCAGATGGTAAGATGCAAACTTGGTCCTTTGACTTTATTCCTGCTGGCTGCTTGACTAATTTGGTGCGTCTTTTTAATTGCCTTCCATTTCTTTCTTCTCTACAGGACAGCTTTCCTGCTCGCTTTGGAGGAGTCCATTTTGTCAACCAGCCCTGGTACATCTATGCCCTGTACACGCTAATCAAACCATTTCTCAAAGACAAGACGAGGAAAAGGGTAATTAGAGGGGGAGAAAACCTGTGACACTTCAGACCCGAGTTGGCTTGAATAGCTCCCTCCTTTCTTTGCTTTATTCTTTTTCCTCTGTGTTTTTTTGAATGGGCCTGTGAGAACTGCAGCTATGACTGAAGCCTCAGCTGGAGTTTGCAATTAGCCTAGATTCAATCAATAATTCAGCAGAAATAGGTTATTTTCAGAATCAAAGTCAGGGACCACAGAATGTACAAAGAACAGGCGCTATCCTATCGTACAATGGACAAGGCATGCCTATGGCCAGAGGAAGTTTTTACTGAGCTGTGATAGTGGAGGGACAGGCACAGTCTCCCACTGAAGCCATCCATATGAAGATGCTCCCATAGAGCTCAATCTCTGCCCAGTGAGGTACTATCAATTCCAAGGAACTTGCCAGTTTTGCTTCTTCAGCAGGTTGCCTTTCTTAACTCCCACTGGTGTCCACAAAAACTTCCACTTCTCTATATCAGCTCACACAGCAGGAGGAGAAGCAGGTCTTCACTGCAGAGATGTACCTGGATTATTGTACCTCACTGTCCTTGTCCATTTTTATCCTGAAGTTCATAGTTACTAAAATGGATCTCAGAAAGGCACCAAAATCTGGCCTGGGCTCCATCTGAGAAGTATTGAACAGGCTGAGGAGTCCTTCAGTGTGAAAACATGTCTGGATTAAAGCTGGGCAGAGTGTTCAAATAAAACCCTAAATTACTAGAAGCTTTGTGTGGTTCAGTGTTTTGTTACAAATTCAGAAACTGAGGATAAGTTCAAAGAAAATTGCTCAGGTACATGGCCTTGAGTCATTTTATAAATGTGTTGAAACAGCACAAAATAGCAATTTGTGCAATTTTGATGATAAGTCAGTTAAAATGCCATGTTTTGTTTGAACCCAAAACAACTCACTTGACAGGAGAGAACGTGGATCCAAACGGAGGGAAAATTTTTGCACATGACCCCTTGCACACCAAAACTACTGAGTATTTCCAGAGCTCTGAAAATAAATAGGTCTAGATTTTGGTGTCTATCTGAAATAGACAGTGATTCTGCCACTGAGCTGGGCTCCAGGTGTAGTTACTACTGTACCAGTTCCAGCTCATTGCCTTTATGTTAAAAGATCCTCATGAGCTTGTTCTAGTTTATATCTCTGATTTTGTCTCCTCTTGCTCCCTATGCTCCCTTACAGACCTCTCACCTTTCCGATCCCTTTATTATCTTCTCTCACTCTCTTCTTCATGCTCTCGCTCTGTGGCATCCAATAACAGAACCATATCCCTCTTCTTCAGAGCCTTCGTCAGAAAACACTTCTTCCAGGAATCTCTCCTCCCTTCCCTCAAAAATAATTCCACAACCCACTCTTTCCCTGCTTTTATATGATGTATATCTTATGGTAATGACAAGGAACATCTCTAGTACCATATTTTCAGCGTTGACTTCAATGGGAGCAGAATAAAGCTAATGTTGAGTGCTTTTGAAAAGACCCACCCATAAATTGCAGAGCAAATTCACTGCTCTAAATTATAATGCTTTATGAAATAAGGAACTGACTGTGCTTTTGTTTTGTTTTGTTTCAGATCTTTCTCCATGGTAACAATCTGAACAGCCTTCACCAGCTAATACACCCGGAATGCCTGCCCTCTGAATTTGGAGGTACGCTTCCTCCTTATGACATGGGAACTTGGGCTCGGACATTACTTGGTCCTGACTACAGTGATGAAAACGAATACACTCACACTTCCTACAACGCGATGCATGTGAAGCACTCATCCTCCAACCTAGAGAGGGGGTGCTCACCGAAACACATGACAAGGTGAGAACTGGCCACGAGTGCAAATTTTGTCCTGTTGTTTTACATTATAGGTTATGTATTTAGTCATCACCAGTCTAATGGCTGGACTAACCCAATTTAATAAGAGGCAGGAGCTTATTTTGCTGAAGCTGAAAATAAGGGGCACTTTAGCCTGAAGAGTGATTACTATGTGGCAGTGAAAGGCCAGTGTCTTGGCAGGACCATAATTACTTCTCTGATTACGAATGATTGTGAACAAAAACAAGTTGAAATTAATTAGACCCTTTACACTGTATTCAATGAAAAAAGTCACAGTGGAATGCCATTTCCATGGCATAATATACAGGAATATTTCTGTTCTGTTTTACATTCACAGCTGTTGCTTTGGTACATTCTGACCACACTTGTCAATGATAGATTTTAGCTCCCTGTAATGTACTTCTGGTAGTTGGTGTATAACAAGCACCATAGCCCTCTAAAAATGAATAGTCTCCTTTAGGTGCCTATCCAGTCACTACCCATTATCTGTTCAGCTAGTAAAGCTGGTCTCTTAAGCGTACAGGAAGACCTTTACTTTTAGATCTGATGATTGTGTTTAGTGCTTCCAAAGCTTAAAATGGTCATTTTTAAATCAACAAAGCTCACTAATATGCACTAATTGACTGGAGGGGGAACCAATACAGAATAGTGAGGTTTGTGGATTTCTGAGTGTCATTGTAGGGCCTGTGCTGGATGATACCACACTCTGAGGTCTGGTCTACACTACACAGACCTATACTGTTGTAGCTACAGTAGAATCTCAGAGTTACAAACAGCTCAGGAATGGAGCTCGTTCGTAACTCTGAAATGTTCCTAACTCGGAACAAAACGTTATGGTTGTCATCAGTGTTTTTCTAGGAGTAAGTGATTTCTTGATCTTAAATCTCCCTTTTTCATACAAGTGAGATTTCCCCCCTATTAAAATTATTTAATCACTCTTTTTCTCCTCTCAGTAAAGCTCTGCTTCTCCACAGGCATCATAAAATCTTGTCTCTTTTAACTCAAGACATGATTTTGTTTAGATGTTATCAGATGACCAACACCTCTTGCATACTTAGAGAGTGGCTTAAAAAAAATATCTGACACTTTTAGTCATTATACTATTTTCAAAGAAACAAAAGAAAAGATGATCCTAACAGAATCATAGATTTGAAGGCTGAAAGGAACAATGATGATTTCTTTTAGTCCAGTCTCCTGTGTAAAACATGCTATGAGGTTTCACCCAGGAATGCATTCAGCCCAATAATCTGCAGTTGAACTAAAATATGTCATCTATAAAGACACTAGTTGGTTATATGGCCAATGAAAATGCAAAGTGATATAAACATATGCTAACTATTATTATTACAGCAAAGAGTCTTGTGGTACCTTATAGACTAACAGACGTTTTGGAGCATGAGCTTTCGTGGGTGAATACCCACTTCGTCGGATGCACGTAGTGGACATTTCCAGGTTATTATTATTACAGGACCCTTCTGCTATTCAAAATATTCACTTAAAATGGGGGGGGCATGTAAATGCATGCACTTCCATGTACACAATAGTGAGGGTATTTTAATCAGAGCCCCTTCACCCTTTCTTTTTTTTTAAATGTATGTAGTTGTAGTGCCTCATGTTTTGGTCATAGATAAAGGTAGTAATGAACTGTAGTTCAAACTGCAGCAACTTGAAACAGATGTGATAATGCTAGCGCGTGAGCAATATGTAAAGACTACTAGTAACTGAACTCTTCTGTAAGAGAATAGAGAATACAGTCTACAGCTGGCGGAGGCAGGAGGGAATTTTGAGCCAACCTGAGCACACCCCTCCCACTACAAGTACTGTATGTGAAACATTATGCCTACTCCATTCCTTCAGAGGACTTTAATACCATTTACATTGAGAAAACAAGGCAAGAACTACAGATCAGAAAGAAACCACCAAGAGATGGAATCAGAGACCAACTAACCAAAATATGGTCTTACTTAACTTCATGAAATGAATACAAAGCTGACAGAAAAACAGAACCTTTGAGAGATTAGTAAAACAGACCTTGCATTCTCACCTGAAAAACATACTGCGCATATCAAATTACATAACACCAGAGACAAGAAAATACCCGAGAAAGTCTCGGATGATGGCAAATGGTACAGATACAATGAAGAAAAAACAGGTACATGAGCTGCTTCAGATATGCAGAACTGAGCTGAGTTTTGGAATACTAATTAGCAATGACACCACAACAGTACCTCCCTCCCCCATTCTCAGCCGTTTTTTTTCCCAGTACCATGAAACTGCACAAGATCTGTTCTTGTAAACAATTTCATGTTTATTTTAGCAAATAATGCTAGCAAATGCCAGTTTGTATAAATGAGGAAAACATTCTAAAAAACAGCATAGAAAATAGTTCTTGAGCCTAGGAATTAAAATGATTTTGAAAGCAGTTTCATGACCTGGCAAATATTATAGTGTGAACAGGGTCTTAATCAAACCATCTGGTGTTTCCTTTTGGTAAAACTAAGGACCTGAGCGGAAATCAAGCACTCACACTGAGAAAAAATCATAACAAATGGAAATGATAGCCCCATCCTCTGAAATTATCTCATACCATGGAAAAATACCAGAGCCCTAATACTGAATAACAGATGGAAAACACAGCAAAACTGCTGATGACTCCAGATAATGAGGGTAATAGCCAGAACAGCAGCAGCAACAACAAAATCCATTCAGATTTGATCTGTTTACTAAGATTCAGCTCAATGAAGTTTGAAATAAACAAGGTAATAAAACATGAAAACTAGCATTAATATAGCAATGGCAAGGTCAACTCATTCTTAAAGAGAGGTTATGTTGATTTTAGATTGTTTATATAGGTGTTTATATGGTAAGTCATCTCTCTTTGGGAGAACATTCCAGTCTACGTCCAGCTCCCATGAAAGTTCTGCCTCCAGTGATGGCAAGCCTGTTTGGTTGAGCAATGTAGCTGTTGTGGGAGATCGTGATTATGGAAGGAGACGTTCTCGCTCACCTAATGAGGGCCAATGCCAATGACTTCTGAATATCAAGAAATGGGCCCTGAGTTGGACTCTATTCAATAGGTAGCCAGTATGGAGACCAGAGCACCAAACTGAAGTTCTCGTGGAGCTCTCTGTTGCTTAATCAATGAGCTGCTGCATTTTGTACCAGTCGGAGTTTTTTTCTGGGCATGTAGCTTCATGCTTAGATATAATGGGTTGAACTAATTAAGCCTAGGGGTCATGAATGCTCACCACACCAGTTACAGATGGCAATGACCGCCCATAGCTATTTGGACTTCTCTTAGCAGTGAGCGCAAAAGGATCTCCAAGCTGCAGACTGAGTTAGCAATCGGGGGTATGTTACAGAGGATGGTAATTCTTTGAAGATCTTCCCTTTTCCCAAGAGTGCCACCTTAGTCTTGTTTGGGTTCAGCAGCAGTATGTAGTCTGCCCTGACTATCATGTGAATCTCTTTTGTTTCCAATACCTGCCTCTCTATTATATCGCCGTTGCCTATCAACCGCTGGGTCTTGGGTCACTTCTTCCTCTGTGAGCTAGATCCTTGGCAAAGGTGATGGAAGGGGAATCCCTGACTTGTGGTAGGCTGGGACACAATTTGTCAGCTAACTGCTCCTCCTCCACTCTCTCTCTGTTGCCCATGTCAGCACAAGCGCACCCTTTGGAACTTGCCTTCAATCCGGACTCATCTGAAAAGTCAATACCACTTAGAAATAAACTGTTGAGAAATGAAATTTAACAAAACTACCCAGCCAAAAAACTGTTATGACAGAGTTTAGGTTGAGAACATGTATCAGTGATTTAAGAGCAAAATATCATAGGCGCAGGAACTAGTGGTTCTCCATTTTATGCGGGGTCCTGGCTGCCGGCCCCACGCCTGCCCCCAGCTGTGGCTTCAACCTTGGCCCCCTTAGGCTTGTCCAAGTCCCTCTCTCCAGAGACACAGCCCTGCTCCTGGCCACAGCTCTGAGGGGTGGGGTGGACAGGGGTAAAGGGACTTGCTTTCAGCACCCCTACTCTTATAAGTGTTCCAGTGCCATTGCAAAATACACTGCAAGGATGTTGCAATTATCCCCAAAATCAAACATTATAAACCCAGAAAATTCAGAATTACAGTTACACTTAAAAGAAATCCAGACATGCTAACATGTGGAAATGCACAGTGTAGGCACCAAAACATCCTTAACTCTGCTCTATAGTGACCAAGGACCACATTTTCAAAGGATTTGTGTGCCTAAAGATTTAGATGCCTATTGGGTTTTTTAAAAGCACTTCAATAGGTTAGCCATTGACAGTTAGATGCCTAACCCAGTTAAGTGCTTTGAAAATTCCAGTAGGCCCTGTCTTCATCTTTAGGTGCCTAAATTCCTTTGTCCTCTGTCCCTGCATGGTTATGATTAAAGCATTTTTTAGGGTTTGTGACCCC
This sequence comes from Gopherus flavomarginatus, assembly GCF_025201925.1. Classification (NCBI taxonomy): domain Eukaryota; kingdom Metazoa; phylum Chordata; order Testudines; family Testudinidae; genus Gopherus; species Gopherus flavomarginatus. The sequence continues at coordinate 234,966,025 of NC_066618.1, forward strand.
AGATTAGATGAAACTGATTTTTAAATACATATTAGATTTTTTTCATATTTTCCGCTCATGATTTGGTTTCTTAAAGGATCATTTTCAAGACAAATATAACTCAATCTAATCTTCTATGGTCTCAGAAAATTCCTCCAGTGCTCAAAGAGAAGCAGCTGTATGTTTGGAAAGCATAGATTCTATTTCCCATATCTAACAAAGACAAGGAATGCCTGCTTTAAGGAAAAAATCAGTACTTAACTATGAAGCTATGACAAGCTATGACAGTATAATAAACAAAGAAATATGTTTTAGAATATTTTTGAGCCTGAACTTGGGGCTCATTCTGGGCAGAGATGGGCAGGGTTCCTATTTATTCAGACTGGCTCCTGAGGGCTAGGCTGTGGAAATCAGGTCTTTCACTGTTTCATTAGTTATTAACTCCAGTGTGACCTTACTATCCCCTTTCAGCAGATGCTTCTGGTTTTATGGGGCTCATTTGATGCTGGCTCACAGTCAGCACCGAGTTACTGCAGAAGCACTAAAATACCACAGCATAAAAATTAGAGCTGTTGATTAATCACAGTTAACTCACATGATTAACTCAAAAAAATTAATCACAATTAATCGCAGTTTTAATTGCACTGTTAAACAATAGAATATCAGTTGAAATTTATTAAATATTTTGGATGTTTTACTACATTTTCACATATATTGTATTCTGTGTTGTAACTGAAATCAAAGTGTATATTATTTTTATTATAAATATTTGCACTTTAAAAATGATAACCAAAATGATAACCAAAATAAATAGGATTTTTCAATTCACCTCATACAAGTACCGTAGTGCAATCTCTTTGTCGTGAAAAATGCAGATTTTTTTTGTTACATAACTGCACTCCATAACAAAACAATGTAAAACTTAGAGCCTACAAATCCACTCGGGCCTACTTCTTGTTCAGCCAATCGCTAAGACAAACAAGTTTATTCACATTTACTGCCCTCTTCTTATTTACAATGTCATCATAAAGTGAGAATAGGCATTTGCATTTACGTGCCAGATATGCTAAACATTCTTATACCCCTTCATGCTTCGGCCACCATTCCAGAGGACATGCTTCCATGTTGATGACACTCATTAAAAAATAATGTGTTAATTAAATTTGCGACTGAACTCCTTCGGGGAGAATTGTATGTCCCTGCTCTGTTTTACCCACATTTGCCATATATTTCATGTTATAGCAGTCTGGGATGATGACCCAGCACATGTTCATTTTAAGAACACTTTCACTGCAGATTTCACAAAACACAAAGAAGGTACCAACGTGAGATTTCTAAAGACAGCTACAGCACTCGACCCAAGGTTTAAGAATCTGAAGTGACTTCCAAAATCTGAGAGGGACGAGGTGTGGAGCATGCTTTCAGAAGTCTTAAAAGAGCATCAGTACGATGCAGAAACTATAGAACCTGAACCATCACAAAAGAAAATCACCTTTCTGCTGGTGGCATCTGACTGAGATAGTGAAAATGAACATGAGTTGGTCCACACTGCTTTGGACTGTTATCAAGCAGAACCAGTCATCAAAATGGACGCCTAAAAGGACCTATGAATCTTTAGTGCATCTGGCACGTAAATATCTTGCTACAATGGTGCCATGAAAACACCTGTTCTCATTTTCAGGTGACATTGTAAACATAAAGCGGGTACCATTATCTCCTGCAAATTGTAACCAAACTTGTTTGTCTGAGCAATTGGCTAAACAAGAAGTAGGACTGAGTGGACTTGCAGGCTCTAACATTATACAGTGTTTTATTTTTGAATGCAGGTGTTTTTTTTTACTTAATTCTACATTTGTAAGTTCAACTTTTGTGATGAAGAGATTGCACTGCAGTACTTGTATTAGGTGAATTGAAAAATCCTATTTCTGTCATCATTTTTACAGTGCAAATATTTGTAATAAAAACATGAAGTGAGCACTCTGCACTTTGTATTCTGTGTTGTAATTTAAATCAATATATTTGAAAATGTAGAAAACATCCACAAACCTTTAAATAAATGGTATTCTATTATTAACAGTGTGATTAATCATGATTAATTTTTTTAATCGCTTCACAGCCCTAATAAAAATCAATAGGAAAATATGTGAAAGCTTCTGATTGCCCATGAACAGCAACTGCCTTGTCCCCCTGACTAACTGAGAGCTGGCTTGTTCCATGCCAACTGGAGGGATGCAAGGAGGGGAACAGATATTCCATATGAGTATTAAGTCAAAATAGTTCTATTCCTTGCATTATAACTAACATATAAAATACAAGTAGAGGTGGCACTTAGTTTTCACTATTCATATTTTGGGTTCAAAAATGAGGAAACTACTTACTTCTTTGTGGCACCTCCTTCCCCATCAGTGATTCATAATGCGTGAAACAGGCCATAATACCCAAGCAGGCACCTGCAGGCATATTGTAAATGTACAGTAGTCCATGCTCATTAGTAGCTGTTGAAAAATGTTACAACTGGTGACTGGATTTTGCTAAAGTTTCAGAAACTAATGGAAAGGCTGCGGTGCATTTGCCCTGTGAACTGATCATTGGCAGGCAGCATATGAAACGCTAGAGGGTTCCCCAAAGAACCAGAGGGCAAGGAGTCTGAAGGCGTGATCAGAAGTAACAGGCCATGACTACACCTGCAATACTAGGAACCCTGAGCACACCCAAAGTGGGGCAGAGAACTGGCTGCCTTCCTAGGCATCTCTGGCTGCGGTTTTAATTCATACACAGCACTCAAGTACTGCCGTGATCGGTGAACTGTAGCCGTGCAGACAAATACAGCTGATGTATTATAGCAGGACTGGTAGCACTGCCTATTAGTAAGGTGGCCCGACACTTCCCATTATAACACTCTATTTTCCGTTGTATATAACTCTGCCAAACTTTAACCAGCAGGGCTGAAATTTTCCAGGCCAGGCTGACTTTTATTGGGAGAGAAATTTTAGCCAAAATTGTTCAGCTGTTTCCAAGTATTAAGCTAGGGGAAAAAAATTGTTTTGCTGATGGTAAAATAGTCTTAAGAACTTTTCTTTGAACAGCTCAAATGCCCCCATGCTTTGGAGCAGGGACTTGAAATTTGGCAGGGGAGGGGTGGGGTATTTGTGTCAGTGATTTGCCTTTTGCAATCTCTGTGAAAATCCTCCCAAATTTGGCTAAATTACAAACCCTTTGAAAAATCACAGTTCACTCACACTCAGTAAAGAGTTCTTTGATTTTAGCAGCTAAAAGCTCCAAAGATTCCATTCACTGAACCCGCTCAGTCAGTTCCTAGTGCTGGGCCATCCCCAGAGAACAACGAAACATGCTTCAGTCTAGGTCTATAGGAACAAAGCTGGACTTTTCCTGTAGATGCAGTTTCCAACAGCTCTGGGCCAGGCTGGGCACTGAAATGGAGATCAAGGAGCCTGTCTCTCCTGTGCTCTCAGTAACCCCCCTGCTTGCACCCAGGCAGCAGGGAGAAGGAAGCCATCTGATTTTAATATCAAAGGACCAAAAGCCAGCCCAGAAGGAGGGAAAGCAGTAGACTGGGACAAGGAGTCTGGCCAAGCTGGGAGTTGAGGAGAGAGAAACTGTGGGAGTTGGAGGGCTGGGACTGGTTGGGCAAGGGGACTGGGAGCAGGTAGGGGAAATGGGAAGATAACACATGTCATATGAGAAGTTGTGGGGAAGGAGTGTAGAGAGACTGGCTGCACAAGAAGACTGGGCCTAGGAACCACTGTGGGAGGGAATGGGGGCAGGGGAGAGGAGAGACAGATCTTAGAAGGAGCTGGGTGCAGTGTCGGGATGGGGGAGAGAACTGGGACTGGCTGGACAAAGAGATTGGGACAATCAGCCACGATGGGGGTGAGAGAGTGAGAATGGGGAGACTGAGATTGTACGAGGAGCCTGGAAGCCAGTGATGGGGGGTGGGAAAGACAGATCAGATGAGATCCAGCAGTGGGGATCTGGAACCAGTTGCAAAAGGAGGCTGGGCGTGAGTGTAGGGAGGGAGAAAATGAGGAGTGGAGCCTTGGACTAGGTAGGCAAGGAGAACGCAATTGGAACAAGGAGCCATGGGTGGGGAAGAGACAAGACTGGGACCGGGTCACGTTGGAGGGAATGGGACAGAAGAGTCTGTGCTCACTCAAGCACACAGCCCTTCTGCAGCCTGGCAGGGAACCCAAGACTCCTAAGTCTCACTAAATATCCACAAAACCCACTGGTGAAATGTGTCTTCTCCTCCTGTAGTGCCAGTCCACACAGAGTCTGACCTACTATTGCTGTCAGGTGCTCTAGTTACTCCTCTGCTGATGTAGCAGAGGTCTGTGCAGAAGATCTAAAGGTTCCAATCCTGCTGGTGAACCATGTGAGTATCAAAATGATGTCACATGATGGAATTTCTGGGTTTTTTTTTTCAGTTTGCTTTGTTAAAAACTTAGGAAACTATATAGACACAAAAACTATGTTAAAAGAACATTGTTAAGGTTGCGAAGTCAACCACTCAAAAGTTAGGAGATTTGAGAAATGAGGTTGCTGGTGTAACCTTAATTCAGCCCCTTTGTGCGTTATGATACAGGCTTTAATTACTTCATCACATACTATTTTTTCCAGAGGACTCTGGCCTCCTTCTGGGCACAGGATGAAATTGCTTTGGGGCTGAATTGGGGTGGTGTAGTGAAGGAAACTGTTGTGTGTAGGACCCCTGTCTCATTTGTTGCAGAAGTTGGAACGTGTGTGGTGAATGAGACAGGGGATTGCAGGGAGAGAAAGGACAGCCTTATGGTTAAGGCTCTTGAATGGTGCCATGGGGAGCTGAATTCTATCCCTGCCTCTGCCAGAGTTCCTGTGTGATGTGAAGCAACCTACTTAACTCAAACTTTTCACAGGTGGTCAACAATTGTGTGGTCCTCATTTTCTGGGTGCCTGACTTGAGACCCTGGGGCCTGATTTTCAGAAGTGGTGAGCACTAACAGTGCTGCAAACGGAAGATTGTGGGAGCTGTGGTTTGGACATATGCAGTGCTATATTCTAAGTACTCTGAAAAACCATGTCCTTGGTGTCTCAAATTGGTCAGCAAAATTAGTGGATACCTTTGACCTCATCTCTGGCTGTGTCTCAGTTCCCCATCTGTAAAATGGAGATAATTTCCCCTCCCGCCCCAAAGGGTTGTTGTGAAGATAAATTCATGAATGTTTGTGGAGAGACGAGGAGGGTGAGGTAATATCTTGTATTGGACTACCTTTTGTTGGGGAGAGAGACAAGTTTTCGAGCTACACAGAGCTCTTCTTCAGATCTGAGGATATGAATATGAGGAAACTGATAATTCTGTCTTCAGATCAGCACATAAGTGCAGTGCAGTAAATAAGGCCTGGGCTCACACATTGAATACTGAGAAAAACTTAACTGGATGATGATTAAGTGAGCACCATCCCACTGGCTAGGAACCAAGTCCACCATTAGGGAAAGGTCGGCACTTGCAGCTGTTATTTAGTGGACTGAGTGATAAGCTGGGAGGCCTGGGTTTTATTTTTGATTCTGCCACTTTCTCACTGTATGTCTTGATCACTTAACTCCTTTGCTTCCATTATCCCTCTATCTATAATATGCTCTCCCATCTTTGTGAAGCACTTTAGATCTATGGCTATAAGGTGCCGTGTACATGCAAAATAATTGCATGTATCAAAATAGAATTTAGAGGCATCAGGAGCCCATTGGAGCTGTACATTCACAGAGTAAGAGGCAGTCTTTGCCCCAAGGAGCTTACAGTCCAAATAGACAAAGCAATGGGTGAGAGAAAGAAAGTATTGTCAACCCTAGTTACCAATAGGAAACTGAGGTACATAGAGATGAAGTGACTTGCTCAAAAGAAGTCTTAGTAATAGTGGTGATTAGTAGTATAGTATCTGCACAAAATCCAGGGCCATCTTGATGTTTCCGATCTGCATACCATAGAACAGGGAAACCTTCATCTGTGATCTGAGGTGAGGGCTTATGGGGCTTAGCCAATGGAGGGTGTGTGCGCGCATGCATGCGGGTTGCAAGGAGTGAAGATGGCATTTTCTCCACTTGCCTTTCAAGATCTTGCTGTCCACAGGCAATCATTGTAGTGTGTTTGTATTAATACAGTCGCCACCTTTTATCACCCATAATGTATACGTCTATGTCCTGCACCAATCCCTTATGTACTCCCATTGTCCTCTGAAATGGAGGAAAGAGGTGTTCTCCCCGCTGAAGAGGTTTAGTTTTGGAGACATGCTGTATAGTGCAACTACCATTTTCTCTCCCACCCCTGACAGGTTACATAGCATGTTGGAGAAAAAAAATGTCCTTCACACTTTGCCACTAAGAACATTAATGGCTGAGAGTCTAACAGAAACATTTCCCCTGCTTATTATTTTCTACAAATGGAATAAATAACAGGAAGATGAACAGCCCTGAGGTGTTCATGAAATGGGATGAGAATTAGAGGGAACTGAGCAGATGGGAGGCGAGAGGTAATGAATAGAGTTTCACAATGTGGTCTAATTGATTGGTTACAGCGTGTCTGTCTGAAAGGGTTGAAGCCTCTCGCTTCTGAGGAGAAAAAAAACAACCACCTTGGCACGACTGTCATGTTTGCCACAGCATATCGGCTCGTTAGTAGCAGGAAGGAAAGATTAAATAAAGGAGGCATAGGACTGGAAAAGATGGCTTTCTAGGTGAGCATGTCATGAGCAGGTTATTGGTACAGAAGTGGGTTTTTGTTGGTTTATAAAGCCTTTCAGAAGTGCGATCCAGCCGTCTTAAATTCCTGGCAGCTGAATCAACACAGTTTTACTGCACTTGTACCCTACCCTGTCTCTGAGATCAGTGGAGTTAGAGCAGTATAAAACTGGATTAAAAGTAATCTGGCCCTTGTTGTATAGTACTCCCATTGTAATGTACTCCCATTAAAATGATCACACAATATGTAAAGGCATCTGTGCTCTCTCACATAGTTATGTATATACCCCTACATAATGCTGTCATTTGAAAATTAAGGCTAATCTACTGGAGAAACAGCAGGGTTTTCTTGGCTTTCTCAACTTCAGAATATCCTCACCAAGGAGTGAATCACCCCACTTGTTTTCATTTACTCTTTCAATAGTAAGAACATATTTGAGCATTACTCAAAGCTTCAGAAGTGAGCATGAGGATTCACTCTTCTTTCCACTTTGGATTTGCTCTCCTAAGCAAGGTTAGTTTGGTAGAGAAATCTAAGGTCACTGAATAGCTTTTAAGTACATTCAGATATAGCTCTGAATGAGACATACTCCGGGGTTCCAACCCTGCAAAGCCACTCAGGCTTAACTGAACACAGGAGAAGAGACTTAGTGAAATCAATTGAACTACTTGCATGCATAAAATTTAACAAATGCATATTTTTTTGCAAGCTCAGGGCCTTACACAGGAACATTTTACATGTAGTGAATGCTACCCTCTACTAAGGGGTTAAACTCCAGCCCACCTGCCCCAACCCCCTCATAAACCTGAGCACTTTCACTTTCAGATTTACTGAACAGTTTCATTGAACAAAAATGACATACTCTGGGATTCAGTTGTGCCCACCCCTAACTCTATGTGGTTGAGTAGCATGGAGGGAGCTAGGTTTGGAAGGGGCATAACTGCAATAAGCGAAAAAATTGACTCTCAATTTAAAGTCCCCATTCAACAAGGCTCTTCTTACTCCACCGAGACTTAAGTGCTCTGCTGAATCAGGGCCATAGTTTTTGCAGGTGTTATAGGGACTGAAGGACTTTGCAGACTGCTGAAGAGAGGAGTCACCTGATTTCTACTAAATGCCAGAGCCAAAACTGAGTTGCTATGTGGTTCTCTGAAAGAGGACTGATGAAAATTGTATTCTCAACTGATACAATACAAATCCTCCTCTATCTCCAATATATACGAGACACTGATTTATGAGGAAAGATTTAGGACCTGATTTTTTTTTTAAATTGCCTTTAAAATGGGCCTGCCATCCCTTGTGGAAGCAAATAATAGAATTTAAATGTGTAATAACCGGTCTGTGAGAACAAACATTTGTGCTGCCAATTGGGATGGAGAGCAGCATTTTTCTTCTGCATAGTAAAGCTTCAAAGCTGCATTAAGGCAATGTTCAGTTGTAAACCTTTGAAAGAACAACCATAACGTTTTGTTCAGAGTTATGAACATCTCAGAATTATGAACAACCTCCATTTCCAAGGTGTTTGTAACTCTGAGGTTCTAAGGTAGATGGAGACAGACCACCTGGCTCAAAACACATGAATCTTGGCCTGTAAACCCTCTCACCCTGCTTCTTTCATCATATAAATTGTGTACTCTCTACCAACCTGCTGATGACAGACAGGTCCTGAAAGACCATGCACAAGATTACAGGTCAGACTCCTGCAAAGCAGTCTCACTAGTGTCTTTGATCTTTCAATGGTTTAGATGAGGAAAATAGACTCCATGAAGAAAAAGCTTCAAGACATCTCAAGTAGAATATTATTTATTGAATACTAAATGCTGTGAGTCTGTAGCACAAGAATAAATACTTTGAATGCTATTCTAGAAAAGAATACATAAATGAGATTTAGCATGGACAGCTCCAAAATCCTAGACAATGAGGGATTAGCAGCATTACTATTCTTTCCTATCACATCATGTAAAGAAGGTCCATGGAAATTTCTTTCATATCATACTGCAGAAGGTGAAGGTTTACCCTAGAGGCAGGAGAGCAAAGGGCACTGGGTTTTTTACTGTTGTGTGAATAATCAGTGAACATCACAGGTTTACCTTGAGACAAGAAAAACTTACAGGGGTGGAGGATGTCTTCTACTGTCCTTCAGTGGAAGCAGCTGTGATCCTTGGAGAACAAAGCCAGAGTTTGCATGTCCAGCTCCTGCCCACAAGCAGACCTCACTTCTAAATACAAAGTAAACCAGCATCCATTTTAGATCAGTGGGAGTTAGGGAGAAAACATTCACTCGTTAGTGCTCTGACTAGCCCTAACATTTTAGCTTGGCACATCTAGCAATAACTTCAGATAATATTATCAGGAAGATGATTCATACTTTCTAAATCCAACTAATATTTGGATGGTATTAAACTGGAGTGAGTCACCAGCACAAAGTAATGTGTGTGTGGAGGATCACTTGGCGCTACCACCTGTGGGTTAGGAACAAAATGTTCAATTACCACAGAAGCAGCATGAATCCCAATGAGGTTATCAAAGGAGGCAGGGAACGAATACATGATTAAAGTGCTCAGGCTAACAACCATTCAGGCTTCCTTTCCTCCATTGTGACTCACATTTCCCTGAAATGCACAGGAAGGACAGTAAAGAGTTCTGTGGCACCTTATAGACTAACAAATGTATTGGGGCATGAGCTTTTGTGGGTGAATACCCACTTCGTCGGATACACTTGACACAGGAAGGACTGAATCCTTCATTCAGTTAAGGCAGCAAAACTTTCATTTGGTTCACTGGGAACATGGATAGGGCGCAAAGCTTTCATCCTCCAGCTCTCCTGTGACACTAGAGCCTGGAGGGTAGGTATTGCATCCACAACCTCCATTTGAGTTGAGATGCTGGCATTCAGCAGAGATTTTGCAGCTTAGTCAGTCAATTGTGGTTTGCAGTATGAAAAACACTGACACAAAAGATGTGCTTTGCAAAGCTGGAGTGATAGGTATTGTAAATTGTGGCAGCAAATGCTTTAAAAGAAAACCAGCAACCAAATCACTGAAATATAGTGAGGTTGCGGATGAGGACTGAATGGACCAGAAGACTGATAAAGGGATAATTCATCTTTCTTATTTAGATTATTGGTTCACATATAGCCCAGGATGTAGTGACTTGAAAGTGGCTGTTCAGTGTGAATTAGGCTTGTTACCTTTGCTCCCAGTAAGCAGAGATCCAAACCCACCAAACCCACCTCACAGTTGGCACCCTTGGGAACCTCACTGGCAAGGCCGGCTCTGGTTTTCTGCCGCCCCAAGCAAAAAAACAAAAACAAAAACAAAAAAACCTGTGGGGCAGCTGGAGTCAGGGTGCAAACTTTCAGCTAGCGGGACTCCCTGCGCTGCAGACGTGCCTCAGGCAGTGGAGGGCATGCCCCAGCTAGCAGGGGGGAGGCAGAGGGAGCGGGGCAGGGGAGAAAAAAGGGGGGCGGCCAGGGCTTCCTTCAGCCAGGTCACTCACCACTCGGCCCCTCCCGCCGCACTGCCTGCTGGGAGGGCTCCGTACTGCTCTGGTCAGCGGGGAGGGAAGGACGCGGGCTACTGGGCTTGCTGCAGACCTGGCACTACCCGGCTGGGGCAGACGGAGCACGCAGCTGGCTCCCGTGCCGCCCTAGGATTGGCCGGAATGCCGCCCCTTAGAATCTGCCACCCCAAGCACGAGCTTGCTTGGCTGGTGCCTGGAGCCAGCCCTGCTTACTAGGAATTAATTGGCAGGGAGGATGAACTATCCTCCATGTCAGAGTTAAGACATACTGAATGGAGGGATTTTGGGGCACCTGCATTTTCACTGCACATTTCATGGATAAACAAAGGTCTTTTTTACCCAGGACTGTCCATCCCACCACATTCACAAGAGCTAAATTCACTGAAGAACATTCTTTTTCAAAAAGTGGATACACGGCAATATTCAGTTTTAAATTAAGTTGATCAAAATGCTCCATTCTCTAACTCACTAGGAAACACACACAACAGTGTGGAACTAGCTGAATTCTCTTCTTGAACACAGAGAAGAGATAACGAAGGGCAGGGAAACATGATTACATAGGTTAAATCTGCTTCTCGGTGGTTGTGGCTTATTCCCTGGTCCTGTGAGCTATTCATTCCTCAACTGCAGCCATCACTTCAATTTCAGCTAGTCATAACCCTATTCTGAATTTATATAAAGTAAAAGCAGTTTTATCTGGCACTTCACCAACAGAAAAGCCATTTTATAGAGCTTTCCAGATCCTCATTGAAATTCCGGTTTATAGTTCTGTTGGTGCGGGGCCAGCAGGGGGTAGGGCACAGGCTCTGGGAGGTAATTTGGGCGAAGGAGGGGGCTCAGGGCATGGGAGGGGCCTCGGGGTGCTGGATCCAGGGGCTGTTTATCTCAAGTGGCTTCCTGCAAGCGGTGACCTGTCCCGGCTGCTCCTAGGCAGCTCTGTGAGCTGCCTCCACCCGCAGGCGCCATCCCCACAGCTCCCATTGGCTGCAGTTCCTAGCCAATGAGACTTGTGGATCTAGCACTTGGGGTGGGGCGGGACAGGGCAGGGCACAAGGCTGCTTGCTGTGCCTCTGCCTAGGAGCAGCCGGGACAGGTCACCGCTTGCGGGCAGCTACCCGAGGTGAGTGCCCCCTGGACCTGGCACCCTGCACCCCCTCTAAACCCAACCTGCTGTCTGAGCCCCCTCCCGCACCCAAATTCCCTCCCAGAGGCTGTGTCCCAACCCTCTGCCAACCCCGCACCTCTTCCCTCCCTCTTAGTTATCCGGCATTTTTCACTTACCGGCACCCCATTCCACCAACGTGCAAGATAAAACAGCTTGTACTGTGTATCACTTAGCTGCATTGTGTATCCTCACACTCAGAAGGCAGTAGATAGATGGTGTCCCGTTTTCCCATTGAGAAATATGGCCACCCTATTGCTGCCCACTGTGAAAGCTAAGACATTACGAGCCACATCCTCACTGGGATAAATGAACAACATTCTTTTCTGAGGAGCTACATTTTAGTAACTACCGGAGCCCATGTACATGAAAAATTCCTTTTGAATCCCACTGGGAATTAATATAATCAACAGCTATTTCACTGTTTTTCTTCCTGACTCCTTCCATAAACCAACCAATCAAAACAAACAAAAGCAAAACCCAACAACAAAATCCAGCCAAAACACCTAAACTTTCATTTCCCAGCAAACAAAAATATCCGTGTTTAGAAAGTGAAAATCCGAACAGCATGGCTGGTTCTTTGTTGTGACTGCTTAGAGTTGCAGTCAAGATCAGGCAAGCTGTGCTGATTGTTTAAATCAGTACTCGGCCCCTGGGTTAAGCTGGATTTAAGTATTAGAAAGACAGCTCAGGAGAAAGGGCTGAACTATTTATGTTAGTGGAGGGGGCTAAGCCACTTCTAATGAAGACAAAGGGGAGAAAAAACAGATTATTGCTGTCACAGAGCCGGGCCACAGATAATGTTGAGGTTGGGTCCCTGTTTGTATTATTTTAATGCGCTGGGCATTGGACATGGTTTATGCAGCGGCCTTGAATGTGGTGACCACGTGCACTGTGATGCAGCTAGTGGACAAGTGTATTATGTCGAGGGATCTTTCAATACACATTCAGGCTATTTTAACTCAGACTGGAGGTGGCTTGGGGAAGCAGTGAAGGACTAGCCCGTGGGGGCAGGATTACACGTGCACATGTAGGAGTTGTGGCTCCTATTCCAGCCCATGAGCTGGGCTAGCAGTAGCAGTGGCAGGGCTGCTCAGTGCCCTGTCAGTGGATTGGGGGAGTTACTGCCTCCCACCTCATTGTAGCTCTCCTGCGTGTAGATCATTTACCCAGGCTTTGTGTGCGTGTGAATGTCACCCTCTAAGGCTAGAATGAGCACTGTACATCCAAGTGCCTTTGCTGCTGTGAGGGAGAGCACACATTCTCTGCAACATTGAGTTAATCACCAGAGGGGGCTTTTCACTTACACTATTCATAGGAGGGCTGCGCTCATGAAATAAGGAAACGATTACCTGCCACGCTGAGAGCACTAGGATTAGCTGCACAGCACAGAAAGGGGTGAGGGAGTAGGATTTGAATGGTTTGTTACATTGCATAGGACTTTCCTTTAATGTCTCTTCCTCTCCACATCACTAGGCCACAGGAGGTTAATTATGTGTCAGATATGAACAGTGGTGAGTGACACATTTTTTCTCTGCAATCTAAGCAGAGAAACAAAACCCAGGAGCTTGAATGGTGAATTAAAATGAGTTGACAGGCTTCAGGGGAGAAACATGTTTAACAGAGGGAGATTGGAAGGCGGGAGATGAAGCACAGCATACCCGGTCCAGAAGGGAGTTCCAGGTGTATGTGCCCACATGAAAAAAGGTGAGAGGAGCAGCCTGGGAAGGATACAACAGAGGTGGTGAGACCTGCAGCCTTTCAGAGCAAAGGCACCCAAGTGAGGAGTGATGATAAAGCTTGAACAGAGATGTCCAGAGGTGGTCACTGAAAGGTAGCATTTGGCAATCATGATATGTTTTCCATTATACGTAGAAGAGGAACTATCTGTGGTATGTTTGCAAATGTTGATTTTTTTTAATTGCAACCACTAGGGGCATAAACCAGGTTTTGCAGAGGAAAGGACTGATAGACTATGAATGCTGTTTTTCCTCTTGGTTTCAGTTTCTTGATATATTACAGTAGTGTGCATGCACGTATATGCATAAACACACAGAGAAAGACAGAGAAAAAGAGACTATGTTCTTATTTGAACTCAGGTTGCATCATTTTCACATTTATATAATTTGTTTTTATGTACTAGAGCTGGGTCCAATCTCTATTTTTGTGTGAACTCAAACAATGGATTCAGTAATCTTTGTGTATTAAAATGCGTGAATTCTCTATGCAGTGGACATATTTGGGGAAATGTATTTTCACAGAAACATTTCATACAAAGCTTTCATATTAAGTATCTAGTTCTTATGATCTAGAAAATCTAGAATGACTCTGCTTGGAGATTTTTTAAGTTGAAAAAATAGCTATAAAAAAAAGCTATTTAAAAGTCTAGGATTTAAGAAAAAGGCTTAGAAACTTGAAGACTCTACTAATTTACCAATCAATCCTCACCAGGATTGGTCCTCTGTTCTCAATACCGCAGGATGTATTCAAGTAATGGTTCTTATCAATTGTCCAGCAGTATCTAACTGGTGAGCAGTGAGTCAGCTAGTGGTCAAGCAGAGGTTATCATAATATTAAGGACTAGGAACGAGAGACTTACTGTAGATAATAAACTGGCAGTAATCCGGGATAACTGTATGAAGGGAAGACTATTCTTTAAAACCATACTGATTATCATGTGGTTTATGATTTTATTTCTATCTTTTTTAATTTTAAAACTTGAAATGATTTCCCCTTTGGTTTATTCTTAAATATTAAAACCAAGTGATTTTGCCCCAACAAACAACACAAGTAAATTCCTGCCCCAAAACACAGATGAGTGAGGTATGTAGACAAATCCCTTATCCCCCACTATAACAAGAAACATTATTCGCACTACGCAGCATGTCTATTCTACAAAATACAGTGGCCCTTCCCTTCTTAAATTGTGAGCATGGGCAAAGGTAAAGAAAGGCAAGTAGCTCCAGTAAAATTAATGTGTTTTATTTTTTCCTGTTAATTTAATGCATTCAGTTTTAGTTTTTGCATGTAATCTTGCCACTATCAAATTAAACTCCCCTTAATACTCACTCATTCACTCCTCTCTAACTGCTCATAGCCACACCACAAAGCTGAGCACTGAATGACAAACTATCAGCTTGAGGATGGAGAGTTGTCTTTAAAATGGTCTGCTGTTTAAAGTGAGTTTATGCAAGCCAAGTTGTTTCAGGTAGAGAGGGTTGTGATCTAGAGATCTGATCACAGGACTGGGAGCCAGGGACTCCTCTCTTCTCATCCTGGGTCTGACCCATCTGTGGCCTTCAGCTCGTCACAGAAGCTCTGTGCCTCAATTTCCCATATTTGTAAATAAGGGTTAATTCTTTCTTGCCAACCTCAAGCTATGTAGCAAGAATAAATTAGGCATCAGTCCTGCATGCACAGGGCACACATGAGTGTAATTTTACATATCTGAGTAGTCCCATTAAAGTGCTTGCAGTATCAGGGCCTTATGGCCTTGTCCAGAAAGCAAGCCCTTACAAATCCCATTGTCTTCATTTCAGCACCTCACAAGAACTGCCATACTGGGTCAGACTAAAAGCCCATCTAGCCCAGTATCCTGACTTCCAACAGTGGCTAATGCCAGGTGCCCTAGAGGGAATGAACAGAACAGGTAATCATCAAGTGGTCCATCCCCTGTGGCCCATTCTCAGCTTCTGGCAAAAAGAGGTTAAGGGACACCATCCCTGCCCATCCTGGCTGATAATCATTGATGGACCTATCCTCCATGACTTTATCTAGTTCTTTTTTGAACCCTGATACAGTTTTGGCCTTCACAACATCCTCTGGCAAGGAGTTCCACAGGCTGACTGTGCATTGTGTGAAGAAATACTTCCTTTTATTTGTTTTAAACCTCTCAGGGTCAGGCCTTTACTTTACAGTAAAGAACATGAATGATGATGCATAAGTGTTAGATAGTTAAATTGAACATGTAATAAACAAGTAGTATTCCTGTTAAGTATATGTTTTCCGATGATTTTATATAGAATATATATAGTGAAACCAATACTTTTATGCATTTCGATTAAGCATCATAGAAAAAGCAAAGGTCACAAGATCCTGAAGAAACTAACGCAGATTGAAGATATTAGTATTTCTGCCTTACTCTTTCTTAGCATGTGTGTGTTTTGCTTTCAGGTCTCAGTCTGTGGTGGAACCTGGCACGCTGAAACATGAGGAACTGGGTGAGAGCGAGAACACCCAACTTCTACTGGCTCTAGACTGAGTTCAGCATCACCAACACATACAAATGCATTGCCAAATTTCAACAGCACCAGAAACCTGCGAAGCACACAACACGCTTTAAACACACTCTCTCTCTCTGTGTGTGCTTGAAAACAGGTCCTCCATTTTTCCAGACCAACTAACGATTGTCACCAGCCACCTGTCTGTGCAGCCAAAGCTAAACAAAGACAGAGATTTCTTTTGGTTCAGGATACTAACTAACAAAGTAGGGAGTCTAGTTGTAAAAAATATATATATATTCTTTTCTTTTTTCCTTTTTAGATTTGCAATGTGAAAATGACTGAAAAGTGAAGGATGAACTCCTTTGTACACATACAAACAATGCACAGATGGAAGTTTTTCTGAGTTGTTATGCAGGGATGCGCTTTAATTTCCTAAAACAAAGTTTAGATTAAGTGCATTTTAAAGTAGAGTATCTTGAAGTTAACCTGTGCATCTAATTATTAGGTTTAATGTAGCTTGCAGACCTGAGATAACAGCATTGCCAATACCTTTCAATCGCTACCAAGGTTTTAAAAAAAAAAAAAAAACAAAACCAAATCACCACCAGCATAATGTCATTCAACATTATAGTATATATCATATCATCCTGGCTGCTTGCAGGGTTCACTTATTTCTGTACCCTGCAAAGATTATTCTTTATTTATGAAGCCTTTATAAAACTGTCAGCTAAATGTAATGAGCTATGTGGGCAGCAGCCACACACAATTTGAAATGCAATTATTTAATTTTACCAATGTGTTTTTCCACAGGCAACTCTACAGCCTGTTAGCCTTGTGTGTATCTGTGTGTGCGTTGTGGGGGCGGGGAGGGAGGGGGCAGGGGAAGTCATTGGAAAAAATTCACTGGTGATTAATGGTCCAATCCAGATTGTTTCATTTAGGTCACTACAGCAAATGAAAGCTCTGCAGAGCCATTTAACCCTCTTCCTTCCTGCAATCAGCTAAAGGTGTAGCCAGAAGGATCTGCTGATTGCAGATGGTGGCTGTGGTTGAATCAGGCCATGTCTACATCTAAAATTTTGCAGCGCTGGTTGTTACAGCTGTATTAGTACAGCTGTATAGGGCCAGCGCTGCAGAGTGGCCACACTTACAGCAACCAGCGCTGCAAGTGGTGTTAGATGTGGCCACACTGCAGCGCTGTTGGGCGGCTTCAAGGGGTTTCGGGGAACGCGAGAGCAAACCGGGAAAGGAGACCAGCTTCGCCGCGGTTTGCTCTCGCGTTCCGCGAACCACCCTGCAAACCGCAGGGAAGGAGACCTGCTTGCTCGGGTTCGGGGAACGCGAGAGCAAACCGGGGAAGGAGACCAGCTTCGCCGCGGTTTGCTCTCGCGTTCCGCGAACCACCGTGCAAACCGCAGGGAAGGAGACCTGCTTGTTCGCGGAACGCGAGAGCAAACCGCGGCGAAGCTAGTCTCCTTCCCCGGTTTGCTCTCGCGTTCCCCGAACCGCCGAGCAAGCAGGTCTCCTTCCCTGCGGTTTGCTGGGTGGTTCCGGGAACGCGAGAGCAAACCGCGGCGAAGCTGGTCTCCTTCCCCGATTTGCTCTCGCGTTCCCCGAACCCCGAGCAAGCAGGTCTCCTTCCCTGCGGTTTGCAGGGTGGTTCGCGGAACGCGAGAGCAAACCGCGGCGAAGCTGGTCTCCTTTCCCGGTTTGCTCTCGCGTTCCGCGAACCACCCTGCAAACCGCAGGGAAGGAGACCTGCTTGCTCGGGGGTTCGGCGAACGCGAGAGCAAACCGGGGAAGGAGACCAGCTTCGCCGCGGTTTGCTCTCGCGTTCCCCGAACAAGCAGGTCTCCTTCCCTGCGGTTTGCAGGGTGGTTCGCGGAACGCGAGAGCAAACCGCGGCGAAGCTGGTCTCCTTCCCCGGTTTGCTCTCGCCTTCCCGGAACCACCCAGCAAACCTCAGGGAAGGAGACCTGCTTGCTCGGGGTTCGGGGAACGCGAGAGCAAGCCGGGGAAGGAGACCAGCTTGATTACCGAGCTTCCTCAGGTATGCTGGGATACCTGCTTATTCCACGGAGGTCAAGAAAAGCGCTGGTAAGTGACTATACTTGATTACCAGCGCTGGATCACCAGCGCTGGATCCTCTACACCCTAGACAAAACGGGAGTACGGCCAGCGCTGCAAACAGGGAGTTGCAGCGCTGGTGGTGCCCTGCAGATGTGTACACCTCCTAAGTTGCAGCGCTGTAACTCCCTCACCAGCGCTGCAACTTTCTGATGTAGACAAGCCCTCAGAAAGGGAAAACTTAGAATGAATTATATCACATAGTGCTTCAACTGGAAGGAAATGTGGAAGAACAGAAATGGAGAACTGAAATGCCAAAGATCAGTTTGTTATCTCTCTCTTTGCAAAATGAATCCAATCCCTACATTGAAATGGAAATAGATAAAAATAATTAAAAAAAAATCCACTGTTAAGAAATTGCATCTACTGTGACTTTATTTCTTCAAACCGCTGTACAATTCTTTTGCGCACACTTTTTACCTTCCATTCAGTTGTGCTATATGACATTTATTAGAAAAAGTGGTTGGTGCTCATATGTCAAATAAAGTAATTGTAAGCCAGATACACAACATGAGTTGACAGTGGACAGCATAATACTCTTTTAAATATGCCTCATAACTTGTGAGTGATACACTGAAGCGATGACACAGTTCAACTGGGCATAAGCATCCCTAATGAATGAAAATAAAATGTGTTACCTCTAACCGACATAGAATATCACACTTATACGTGGCCAGAAGGGGTCTGTCAGATACTATTTTACACGCCTAGGGATTAATACAGCTGCTAATGTTACATGCAGAATAATTGCAGAAAGAGTATAATTTATGTTGGTTTGTATGGGGTAGATACAGGGCTTGATCTGCAAGGCACTAAGAGCTCTGTAAGGTGACACTGACGTCAACAAGTGTTGAGGACCTAAGCACTTTGCAGAAATGCCCTGAACCACAGATGAGCACTCAGCATGTTTCAAGATTGAAGCCATATATCTTAGGGATCCCTCCCCCCGTTAAAATCCATGGTAGAATACACTAGGCACATTGGCAGGCAGTGTAACATAGCATTGCTCCACTGGCTTCAATGGATACTGTACTGTAGTGTCACTAAGAGAGAGATGCCTTGTTTTACAGCCTTTCTAGTTAACACACTTACCTGTACTGCCACTGAAATGATACTCTCATGAGAACAGTGATCTAACATTTTGTAAGTCATGAGGTAGAGAGAAAGAAGACTAAGAAAATCTTAGCTGGGGAATTCTGCAATACATTTTAATAGTCTGAGGTTACTTAAGTCAGAGTTGTGCAGCTGAAGTGTTTTGAAAGCCATTGAATTCCTAGTCCATGAGCATCAGTCTCTATAAAAGATTAGAAAGCCCATTAAGCTGTTATGACTAAAACATACAATGGTGACATAAATAAACATCTGTGTTGGCCTGTAATATATATCCCAAAATATCAGGGCATGAATATAAGACAGTGGTTCTCATTTAAATTCTGTGCATAGGTACATGAACAGGAAAAAGACATTTAATTTTCCCTGATCTTACTGGTATGATACAAACATTAGATTGTACAGTCCTTCTCTGTCAAATTGCTTCCCTTTGTTGAATGAATATGAAGGACAAAATGTTTTACTGAAGATATTTATCACTTTAAAAAGTATTTTCATTTGTTTCTTCCATTAGCATTTCCAGTGTAGAGAGGTTCTTTTTTAGCAGGAAACATCAGTTTGCAACCTAAAAAGCTTAAAATGATGTGTCACGTATAGGCTGTACAATTTTATAGGTTCCTCCATATGCTATTCCAATAACTACAGCCAAGAAAAAATTACCTTCTTGACTCCTTGCCACCAAAGTAAAACAGAAGCAATTTCAGCGGTGGAGAAGCTACTAATAATGAAGCCGCATCACCCATATTGCCACACTCAAGGCACTTCAGTTTTTAATACACAATATAGCATCCCACACTATTTAATGAGCATGAATACGTTTATAGGTGCATGTTTAGTGTTGAGTGCTTTAATGTATTTGCTGATCAAAATCTCAAATGATAAAGCAACTACCTCCAGAAGAAGAGAAAAGAAATGCTACTAAACAATACCAGAACAATCAGAGCTACAAGAAAAGCATGACACAATTTTTCACAAATTAAAAACTAAACAATATCTATTATATCTCTAGAGGCTGGGTGTTAAATCCAAGCAATGGAAATTGCAATGCAGTTTAAGGTGAGCTAAAAAAGGAAACAATTTTGGTTCAAAGCCAAACACTTCTTGATTCATTCTTTAAAAATTATTTTATCATTTATCTTTTTTAATCATTTTACAGTATTATAAAATATGCCATGCAACTAAACAATTGGCTGGAGAGGCTGCCTCCCAATGAGCCCAGTTATACTGAGCACCTCATTTATAAATAGTTTTCATACATTCTACCAAATCCTCCCAATAAGCATTTTAACATGTCTTAAATTGTGAAATGAATATAATTATTTTAGGATCTCCTGATAATTAACCTGAGAGTTGTGAATTTCTTATTGTGGTGGGTATATAGTTGTCTCTGGTTTACAAAGCACATCCAAGCTTTTCTGGATCATGACTGGCTGAGACTGAAGTCTTGTTCAGTGCATGATCATCAAATTTTGCTAATCCAAAAGGAAATAAAATTGCACAACTCCAAAAAATAGTTATAGCATCTCATGGCACAAACCATCATGCAATGTGTTATATGGCACTATATGATCTAACTATTCAATAAATCCAAAATCTTAGTGGCGCTTAGTTTTTAGGAATACAAAGTTAAGGCTGTTTTTTCAACATTGCCACTTTAATGAAGTAAACAATCTCAGACAGTCTGATTATGGCATATGGAGTATGTGCGCATGGTGCTCAGATACCACGATATAAGGCACCTTAGTAACACAATACATTTGACAGTTTACTGCAATATGAATTTTTCCCAAGCCTAAGATGGGAAGAGGTCCGTCTCCCTTCTCTGGAGATATAACTAACAAAATCTAAGCACTCTAATTTCTGACATGGAAGTTAATACATTGAAAACTAGGTTCAAAGCTGTTCTTATCTGGCTCTGCATTCTAGCAGGAAGTCGGTGCTTCCACGCAAGGATCAGAACTCCAAATCAGAATTTGGTCCTCTGCTCCCAGCTCAGAGAATTCTGTTTCTCTTCTATTTAGGTTCTTATTCTGAGGAATGACCACTTAGGTCAAGCTAGAAGCAGCCCCTAGAAGGAGCTGTGTCCAACTCTTCTTGCACAGAAGATGGCAGGACACAAGAGGCCTTGAAATGATAGGGAGCAAAGCAATTAACTACAAAATCCTAAAGTTATTGAGCACCTGCAACTCCCACTTAAGTCAATGGATGTCCCAGTACTTCCCAGGATGAAGTCCTAAAATTGAAGAGCTCCTTAAAGCTGAAGGAGACTTAAAGGATTCTTTCATTCTAGGAAAACAAAACTGATTGGATATCAGTTTTTAAACTCTATTAACTGGCAGTTAAATAATACAAATTACTATTTGCATTTCCAGATGGCAAGAAAAGACCACACTTAGCAAAAGTAACATCTGTTCATGTAAAGCTTCTCCCTCTGCTAAATGCTGGAGGTGCACTTATTATACATATTTTTTAAAAAATTAGTGGTTCACAAAAGGAAACGATCAATGTATAACTATGATAGAAAAATACAATTACCCATGTAGAAAAATACAAAATAAAACCTTTCACTCACATTATCTACAGTTGACACTATATGCATATTGTTTCATACCTAAAACATTTATGATTAGAAATTGCATGACAGAATTTCAAAAGTAGTTGTGTGCTAGTGTTTATACACATCTAATGCACATATGTCATTACCTGGTAGCAGTGCACGTACAAATCAGATATTTGTGCATTAACCTGGCCAATAAGGCGACTAACTGGCTCTGTGCATATGTAGGTCTGTGGTACTGGTACACATAATACAGACATGTCACAAACATTTGCACATTCCTCATTTTGAAAATTTGGCTTTATAGCTCTTTGGCTGACAAGAGTATTATTGCACTTGCAGCCTACAAGCACATCTATCAGATCAGTGCCATTTCAGTATGAAACAGAATGGAACATTTGTAGGTAAGTCCATAGTAGTTGTGGAACAATTTTTTCACATCTTCTAGCCCCTAGAAGGCTGACATTTTCCATATGGCCAACCAAATTAATGTGGCATATTTATATTTGCAGACTCCAACAGATTAAACCTCATCTGTTTCTTACATCAGAAATGACCTGTTAAATGGCAGGAAGGGTACGTCTCTGTTGGGGTGTTAACTCAGGGTGCCACACATCCACAATGAATATCAGCCGATAACTGTCAGCATCCTGCCACACTTCATGCTCGAAAGAGTCATCAAAGATAAGAACCTTCCCTTCTTCCCAGGTTCTGTAATAGAAAAGAACATCCTTTATTATTGCTTTTTGGACACCCAATATGAGTACTTATCTGGGCAGGTATTTGTTCTGGAGATGTTCTTCTGTACCTAGAGAAGGTATAATCAGCATGTTTTGCCATAAGTAATCTAGTACTTAATAAAGAAAGAGAAATGAGATGTCTGTATCAGAGCTCTGAATGAAATAAACTATAGAAAGTTCAGTTTGATGTAGTTCCATTCACTGAGTTATACTATTATGTTCTTTCTCTCTCTTTGTATGCATATAGGAATATATACATATATACACATATACATATATATTTTATATGTATATATATATATATATTTTATATGTATATATATATTTTAGAGATCCGAGTCTAGGAGGCATTGACTAGCCATCATTTTCAATTATCTGGATACTTTAAATCAAGTCCCCCCCCCCTCGCCCCTGCCCTTTTTAGACATGTACTATTAAGAGAATAATGGAAAGATGAGCAATAGCCAGCAACATGGTTTTAAAATAAACAAATCATGTCAAACAAACTGGATTAAAAGTTACAGAATTACTAAATTAAATCCTGGTTCACACTTAATGTCAAGAATGTGACTCACTGCATAAATCTTTCCAGGATCAGAGCCTAAGAGCGTGTCTACGGGGGAAAGCTGCACTCATATAGGTTTTTTTTGGTATAATTATGCCGATATAACTAAATCAAAAGTAAGTCCATGCCGCTCTGTCCATGCCCTTTTAAGCTACAATAGAACCTCTGTTTTACGAATTGGGAATTGAGGAGTTCATAACATCAAAAAAGCATAAATGGAACATTTCAAAATGATAGTAGGTCTGGTGCATACACTGCAGCACTTTCTTCTTGTCCTTCCAGCCACTGCAAAGTGATTTCCAATGCCCTGAAAGCATTGGAACAGAAGGGATGACAACTTTTTCTTCACTGACATCACGTTCATTATGTGATTTTTTTTCCCTCTAGTCGAGAACAACGGTTCATACAACTGGTCATTTTTAAGACTGGTGTTTACAAAACCGTGGTTCTACTGTACTTTGTTTGCTAAGTGCTGCTTCCATTGAGCGTGACACTATGTGGACACAAACACATAGCACTCTGAGTGGGTATTCCAGGGTACAAAGCACTGCTAGACAGGAAAAGTAAAAAGAACAGGAGTACTTGTGGCACCTTAGAGAAGAACACATTTATTAGAGCATAAGCTTTTGTGGGCTACAGCCCACTTCATCGGATGCATAGAATGGAATATACAATAAGAAGATATTAATACATACAGAGAACATGAAAAGGTGGAAGTACCCAGACCAACTGTAAGAGGCTAATTAATTAAGACAAGGTATTATCAGCAGGGGAGAAAAACTTTTGAAGTGATAATCAAGATGGCCCATTTTGGACAGTTGACACAAAGGTGTAAAGATACTTTACCATGGGGAAATAGATTCAATTAGTGTAATGACCGAGCCATTCCCCATCTCTGTTCAAACCTAAGTTAATGGTATCTAGTTTGCATATTAATTCAAGTTCAGCAGCTTTTCATTGGAGTCTTTTTCAAAGCTTTTCTGTTGCAAAATTGCCATCTTAACATCTGTCACTGAGCGATTAGGGAGGTTGAAGTTTTCTACTGGTTTTTGAATGTTACAATTCCTGAAGTCAGATTTGTGTCCATTTATTCTTTTGTGTAGAGACTGTCCGGTTTAGCCAATGTACATGGCAGAGGGGCATTGCTGGCACATGATGGCATATATCATATTGGTAGATGTGCAGGCGAACGAGCCCCTGATGGTGTGGCTGATGTGATTAGGTCCTATGATGGTGTCACTTGAATAGATATGTGGACAGTGTTGGCACTTCAGCAGGTGGGTATTGTAGTTTTAAGAATGCTTGATAGAGATCTTGTAGGTGTTTGTCTCTGTCTGAGGGATTAGAGCAAATGCGGTTGTATCTTAGAGCTTGGTTGTAAACAATGGACTGTGTGGTATGTCCTGGATGGAAGCTGGAGGCACTTAGGTAAGTATAGCGGCCAGTAGGTTTCCAGTATAGGGTGGTGTTTATGTTACCATCGCTAATTAGCACAGTAGTGTCAAGGAAATGGACCACTTGTGTGGATTGGTCTAGGCTGAGGTTGATGGTGGGATGGAAATTGTTGAAATCATGGTGGAATTCCTCAAGGGCTTCTTTTCCATGGGTCCAGATGATGATGATGTCATCAATGTAGCGGAAGTAGAGTAGGAGCATTAGGGGACGAGAGCTAAGGAAGTGTTGTTCTAAGTCAGCCATAAAAATGTTGGCATACTGTGAGGCTATGTAGGAAAATAACAGAACACCATTAGCCATCACCTTCAGCCCGTAACTAAAACCTCTCCAGCGCAACATCAGAGATCTACAACCTATCCTGAAAGATGATCCCTCACTCTCACAGATCTTGGGAAACAGACTTGTCCTCGCTTACAGACAGCCCCTCAACTTTAAGCAAATACTCACCAGTAACCACACACCACAGAACAAAAACACTAACCCAGGAACCTAGCTTTGCAACAAAGCCCAATGCCAACTCTGTCCACATATCTATTCAAGTGACACCATCATAGGACCTAATCACATCAGCCACACCATCAGGGGCTCGTTTACCTGCACATCTACCAATGTGATATATGCCATCATGTGCCAGCAATGCCCCTCTGCCATGTACATTAGCCAAACCAGACAGTCTCTACGCAAAAGAATAAACGGACACATATCTGACTTCAGGAATCATAACATTAAAAAACCAGTAGGAGAACACTTTAACCTCTCTGGCCATTGAGTAACAGATTTAAAGGTGGCAATTTTGCAACAGAAAAGCTTCAAAAACAGACTCCAATAAGAAACTGATGAACTTGAATTGATACGGAAACTAGATACTATCAACTTAGGTTTAAATAGAGACTGGGAATGGCTGAGCCATTACACACATTGACTATTTCCCCCATGTTAAGTATCTTGTCAAACTGTCTTAAATGGGTTATCTTGATTATCACTACAAAAGTTCTTTTTCCCTCCTGCTGACAACAGTTCATCTTAATTAATTAGCCTCTTAGAGTCGGTTGGGCAACTCCCACCTTTTCGTGTTCTCTGTATGTATATATATTTCCTCACTATATGTTCCATTCTATGCGTTCGATGAAGTGAGCTGTAGCCCACGAAAGCTTATGCTCCAATAAATTTATTAGTCTCTAAGGTGCCACAAGTACTCCTGTTCTTTTTTGCAGATACAGGCTAACAGGGCTGCTACTCTGATACCTGTTTATAAACAGAGGCAAGGTGAACACGATAACAAAGACTTGTCATTAAATTAAATTAAGGATCATTAGATGATCCTGAAAGCATTGTGAAGCACTCCAGTTAAAAGATAGGAAACAAAGGGTAGGAATAAATGGTCCATTTTCAGAATGGAGAGAAGTAAATAGTAGTGTCCCCCGAGGGGTTTATATTGGTTTGGGACCAGTGCAACATATTCATAAATGATCTTCAAAAACGGTATATAGTGAGGCGGGAAAGTTTGCAGATGACACAAAATTACTCAAGATAGTTAAGTCCAAACCAGACTGCAAAGAGTTACAAAGGGATCTCACAAAACTGGATGACTTAACAACAAAATAGCAGATGAAATTCAATGTTAAATGCAAAATAATGCACAGGCCATATATAATCCCAACTATACATACAAAATGATGATGCCTAAATTAGCTGTTACACTTCAAGAAAGAGATCTTGGAGTCAATTGCAGTATAAGAATCCTTCTAACTGTGCCGGTATCATCCTGAACTCATTCTCCAGCTTCAGAAGATTTAAAAATTATCTCCAGACATTAATGAGACAGATGCAACTGAATAATGTAACTGCCCTTAACTTGCATCAAAACAATACCCAGGAACCAGATGTAAATAAGATTGCTGACAGTTTCATCCAGAAAGCTACAGTGAAACGATGTCTTTAAACTGGGACGTTAGTGAAGACAGCTTGTGATTGCAATGATTTTAATGTACCATAATTCATGATAATGTAATTATGTAGTTCATACCAACTGAATAATTATTAAAATAGTAAATATACCAGTGATAGACACATTCAATAAATAGAATATGAAAGAATGTATAAATATGATGAAAACAGCTTTCCCAAAAAAACTGGCAGAATGCCCCCCCAAACACACACACACCTCTTCAAAAGCACCCACCAGCAAAAACAAAAATCAGCACCTATGTGTTCTGACTTTAGTAAGAGTATGTGAGTAAGAATATACATTACAATTTTAAACCTAACCTATGTCCCTTAAGTGACTTGCCCCAAGATGTCAGAACATGTTATATTAGAGCTGAGTAGGTTTAATATTTATTTAATTTTCTTTCTTTATATAGGAATTAGATACAATGCTCCTGTGAGATAATTTCTAAAGTTATTATCTGCAAAACATTTTTTTTTTAAGAGTTTTCAATTGCCTAAGTAGCTGCTGGAATTACCGTTAAAGTTGCCCCCCACCTTCAAAATCTGAAATGGTGCCCATTTAGGCCAGCACAGAATCCCCCACCTCCCCCACCATGCACAGCCCATTGGCTTGATGGGAGCTGCCCCTCCTGCCCAAAATAAAGAAATCAAAAACTATGTCTCTGGCGGTGACGGGGTTGTGGGGCAGAGAGACGGGGGTTGTTGGTAGGGGGGTGGTGCCTCTAAAATGGGTTGGCTTGTGTTTGTGGCTTGATTGTTGGCAGGGGGCAGTGCCTCTGAAATGAATTTGGCTTGTTCTGGGCTTGCTATGAAAGGCAGTGTTCAGCTTTGTTATCTTGTCAGATTTGGCAATGCCAGGAAGGATTTCTATATCATTTGCTCAGAAGAGAGCTCTACTATAATCTGTTTTAGATGAGAAGGTTTTGCCCTGGTTTTATGGAAGGTCTTATTTCACTCCCATTATAAATCATGATTACATTCCTTGAGATAAAGTTATTTTATTTTGATACTGAAACATCATGTACCACCACTATTCAGCATCTTGTATGCTACAGCTTTTAGAAGGACAAAAAATAGCTGGATTGTTCCCCACACCCTAAGAACTGAATGCTACCATGTTGTGATCCAAACAAACACACAGAGACTTTGAAGGGGGTGAATGAGTAAAATGTAAGGCTTGACTGTGCGCTTGGCTGCATGCCCATGAAAGGGCACAGGGTACCAACTTCGTGGGTGCTCCAGCCCTGGAGCACCCATTGGGAAAAATTGGTAGGTGCTCTTCACCCACGGGCAGCTCCCTGCCCTGCCCCAGCTCACCTCCGCCTCCTCCCCTGAGCGCACTGCAGCTCCACTTCTCCCCATAGCTCCCAGTGCTTGTTGCCCTAAACAGCTGTTTCATGGTGACAAACACTGGGAGGGAGGGAGGAGAGGGGGAACGTGGCACACTCAGGGAAGAGGTGGGGCTGGGGCCGGGATTTGGGGAAGGGGTTGGAATGGGGGCAGGGCGGGGGCAGGGCAGGGCCAGGGGCGCAGGGGGGTTGAGCACCCACTGGCACTGGGAAAAGTTGGCGCCTATGAAAGGGCATTGTGTGACGTAAACTTGCCTCATGGTCTCAAGGACTTTAAGGTCAGAAGGGACCATCATGATCATCTAGTCTGACCTCCTGCGCATTGCAGGCCACAGAACCTCACTCACATAAGTTATGTCGCTCAGAGGGGTGGCTTACATTCCCACTCGGTCGCCTTGCCTCTGGGTGCCTAGGAGTAAATGAGAACTGCATTTCCATTACTCTACACTACACAAGGGGGGCAGGGAGTGGGGAGGTGTGGAGTCAAAGCTCTGACCCCCTACCCCACCAGCCTGCAGAGCTGAGCCAGCTCAAGTGGGTGAGGTAGTAATTTGCTACTGGTCTTAAGCAGCCAAGAAACTTCACCACATGACGCCTGATATAACGCCATGAACTGTCACTCTGGCTGGCACAATGGTCTTACTAGACTATGCATGTTTGAGGATGATGATGATGATGTCATCATCATCGACGACTTAATCAGCAGGGAAGAAGCAGACCTGTCAGAGACACAATTCCTTTTCTGCACTGCTCCCACGTTGCCTCACCAATGTGCCACCCCATGTACAGGGGAGGAGGAAAAGTAAAACCTAACCCTTAATTTTTATTATTGCAAATATCGTCATTTGGGGAGTGATGGGGTGGAGGGAATTGTGTCTTTGGTAATGAATATTCAGCTCCTGCTGAAGTATACTGGAGCTGTACATGTCAGTGTAGTAGAACCTGGCCCTTATATATTAGTTTTACATTTTTAATAAGTGAATTTAGTGTGTACAGAATGTGCCGACTCAGAGCCCTGGGGACTGAAACCTTCTCTGTACAGAGCAGTAACAACACCAGCTTCCCTATGCTTTCTAGACAAATACCAGATGTGGAGGGACCAATGCAACAAGTGAGAGGGTAGTTCAGTCTCCAGGCCACTAAGCTGTCTGCTCAGATTATGACAAATAAGAATGTCAGTTGTGATCATGGACTGAGAGTTGTGGACACCGGTTCACTCGGATCTGGAACGAGACCCACCACTTTGTTTCATACAGGTCAATGAACAGCCATTTCATGACTCTCAGTGACTACTGACCTGAATTCATAACAGTGACCGAAAGGTGGAAGGCGCCACACTCATTAACAAACCTCTAAGCCATCTAGTCACCACTCCCTCCTGCCCAAATGTGTACAGTACCTTCAAGCTATTTCAAATATTGAGCTGGAAAGCTGAGAACTAATGTATTCATCAGTGATTAGACAAAACATACTGCAGCAGCTGCAATGCTGACGCTGTGATGGAATATTTAAATGAGGTACATGCTGGCAGGAGTCCCAACGCTTCTGCAAACAGCTAGATTATTAATAGTTGAAAACTCCTACTCTCAGAAGTCTATAAATCATCTGCTCTGGTTGGTTTACAGAAGACTTCAGTCAACTACATTGTTGTCATGATGCCTGATGTGTTTTTCATCACTACACGCATCTCCACAGAAGCAGCATGCACTCAGATGCTGTCATAGGCGTGTGTATGCTGTAAGAAATATACTAGTTCTCTGAAAATTCCCAGTGTAAACAATAGAACTCCTGGGGGGTTGGGGTGGTGGGGGGTTCTGACTAAGAAAATAAAAATCTATAAGTGAAAGGCAAATTTTTGCAAGTTAAGATAATTCAATTGTTTAACTTTAACTTAAGTTTTATATTTTTGTGGTTTTATTTATAATGCCATATTCAGGCATCAGATGCTACAGTTTGGTCTTCCATATGTTTCTCTGGGGATTACGTTCCCTGAGCTCAAATATCCAGCTATTGTTTTTTAAGGTGAGCAAACGGAGATTGAACAGGTCTGCAATGCAATGTAGGAGAGCAGTTTTCCTTCTTAACGCATTTTAAAATGAAGAAAACTTTTTATCAAATCCACATATTGGGACAAATCCTCTACTACTGTAAAATCAGCATAGCTTCACTAGCTTCAACTTCAATTGAATTGAAGTCAATGGAGCTATGCCAATACATACCAGCTGAGGACCTGGCCTATATGGGCAGACTAGAGCACTCTGTATCCACAGCAGTAAAGAAGTAAACAGAGCTGCGGTGAAGAGTCTAGATTTTGCTGATCAAGATGACTGTTCTCGAAACAGAGGAAAGGGAAAAATGGCATAACTCTTGCATTCAACTGGTAAATGTCATTGGATTAATGGCCTGTGATTCAAAGCCTTTGACCTATGGACACAATTATTAAGAGAAAAATGGCCTTGACATGAAAGAGCAGTGTTGGCTCACTGTATGACAATAAATGTATTTATTTGTAACAAGTTCTAGGGACCAAACTGCTTGTTATATATTTTAATTGAAGACCCCTTTGCCAGCAGCCCACACACATCAGTATTGTCTTTTTTGTTTTGCGGGTCACATCTGTAAGCAGGTGCAATCCAATTTTTTAAGCCTTAGGGAAAAGAAGGAAACAAACATACCTGTTCTCCTCGGCACATCGAATTCTGCAGCCTTCTTTTGGTATAACCAAGCCCAAATGCATCCTCAGCCTACAGTTAGTAGGCCCTGTGTGAGGCCAGACATGAGTCCCTGGGTGCATGATGGAATACTTGATCTGCAAACAGAAATACAATTGTTGAATCAGGTCATTTTCACTAACGTTCTCCTAGAAGAACAGAACTTTACTACAGCTGATTCAAGATGAGCCATGACAGCCCAACATTGCAGTACGCAGTGTTGCCGCAGCTGTGTCTGACCCCGGATATTAGACAGACTAGGTGGTGAGCTAATATCTTTTATTGGACCAAGTTCTGTTGGTGAGAGAGACAAGTTTCTGAACTACACAGAGCTCTGCTTCAGGTCTGGGAAAGGTACTAAGGCTATGTCTACACTTCCACTTATGTCAGTATCACTTATGTTGCTCAGGGGTGGGAATAAACCAGCCCACTGAGCAACATAAGTTACATCAACATAAGCGCCAGTGTGGACAATGCTACTTGATGGGAAAGCTTCTACCACTGATGTAACTACCAGGGCTCGTTGGGGTGGATTAATTATGTCAACAGGAGAGTTCTCTCCAGTTGGCTTAGAGCAGCTATCCGAGAGATCTTACAGCAGCTCAGCTGCATTGGTACAGCTGTGCCACTGTAAGCTTTCCAGTGTACATCTGGCCTAAGAGTGTCACAGCTAAATACGAGATCGAACAGATAGTTAACATAAGTCGTTAGTACCTATCCTAAGGGATTGTTGAAGGGGAAGTGGTGCATTAACCCCACTCCAGTCATAGGGAGGTAAGGAGGGCGGGAGAAGCAGCTGTGGGGAGGGTTACTGGGTTACAGATTGTTGTAATGAGCCATAAATCCAGCCTCTTTTTTAACACCATGATTTTTTGTGCCTAGCAAAGTTATGAATTTAAGCTCAGAGGCTTATCTTTCGACAGTGTTGTGCACATTTCCTTTCAAGAGGAGGACTGACAGGGCAGGTATAGGGTGATTACTTGTGAAAAGTGTTCACCCACAGATAATATGGTGGTGTTGTCTTCTCGTTTTCTTGTGTGAGTTCATCGGAGAACATAGCGATAGTCTAGGGCATTTAGTGCACTGGATGAGTCCACCACCTGTTGTGACAGGTACGTGTAGGACTCATGGATTTTGAAAGTTGTGTTGTGTGGGGTGTTGATCATTGTAGCCATGAGGCTCTGTTTGCAGGTTTTACATCTATTGCTTAGCAGGGGCTGGTGCTGCTTTGAGTTGGTGTGTCTCAGTCTGTGGGCAGCTTGCTTCTGATGATGAGCTTGGAGAGGTTGGGGAGTTGTCAAGGTTCAGGAAATATTTCTTTCAGGATGGGTCCCCATTGAGTATGGGTTGTAGTTGTTTGATGATACCCGTGTGGGTTCCAATGTGGGGAGGTACATGACAACTGCGGGTGTGCTGTCAGAGGGGGTTTTATTTCAGTATTGAAGTAGGTATCGTGGAACAGGCCACCCAAATATCCCAAGAGAATCTTCTTCAACACAGAGATAAAACCCCCAGCAACTGCACACCTACTGTCCCACACTGGAATGCATATGGGGTATCATCAAACAACTTATGCCATACATATAATTCATAAGTACTGTACCACACATACATTATTAATATATAACATCCATACAACTGCATTAAAATAACATTATGTCTGTAGAGTCAAGCATTCAAAATTTAGGAAATGTCAGAATTAAATTTGCCCATGCTACTTTATTCAACTCCGTTATAATATGCAATATGATATAATCATTATATGGTACTACACACTATTTTTTCCACAGGATCTCTGCCTCGTTCAGTGAATGGGTAGTTAATTATTCAATATTTCTTTTTTATCCTCATTCAGTGTGTGTCCCCAGACTTTATTTAATGCACTCCATCCAAACCCTGTGCTGAATACAAAAATATGAATTTCCATACAGGTGTTTCTACAGTGCTCTCCTCATAGTATCTGAGTGCTTCAAAAACATGAATGAATTTATTTTTACAACATCCTGTGAGTGTATAACTCTATTTTATGGAAAGGGAACTGAGGAACAGAGAATTCTTTAACAGGGTACCAAATGGGAGGAAGCAGTAGATGTAATATAGCTTGCTTTTAATAAGGCTTTTGACACAGTCCCACACGACATTCTCATAAGCAAACTAGGAAAATGTGGTCTAGACTAAATTACTATACGGTGGGTGCATAACTGGTTGAAAGATTGTACTCAAAGAATAGTTATCAGTGTCAAACTGGGAGGAAGTATCTAGTGGGGTCCTGCAGGTCTGTCTCAGATCTGGTACTGTTCAATGCTTTCATTAATTACTTGGATAATGGAGTGGAGAGCATGCTTACAAGACTTGCAAATGACACCACACTGGGAGAGGATGCAAGAACATTGGATGATAGGATTGGAATTCAAAACAACCTTGACAAATTGAGAATTGGTCAGAAATCAACGAGATGGAATTAAATAAAGACAAGTGCAAAGTACTACACTGCGGAATGAAAATACAAATGCACAATAGAAAATGGGGAATAACTGACTAGGCAGCAGTACTCCTGAAAAGAATTGAGGGGTTATAGTGGCTAACAAATTGAATATGAGCCAACAACATGATGAAGCTGTGAAAGAGATTACTATTCTGGGGTGTATTAACAGGAGGTAACAGTCCCGCTCTACTTGGTGCTAGTGAGGCCTCATGCAGGTTACTGTGTTCAGTTTTGGGTGCCACTCTTTTAGAAAGATGTGGACAAACTGGAGAGAGGTCAGAGGAGAGCAACAAAACTGACAGAAGGTTTAAAAAAACCTGACCTATGAGGAAAGGCTAAAAAAATGGGTATGATCGTCTTGAGAAAAGAAGACTAAAGGGTGACCTAACATCAGTTTTCAAATAGCTTAAGAGCTGATATAAAGAAGTGATCAAATATTCTCCATGGCCGCTGAAGGTAGGACAAAAAGTAATGGTCTTAATCTGCAGCAAGGGAGATTTAGACTAGATATTAGGGAAAACTTTCTAACTATAAGGTAGTTAAGCACTAGAATAGACTTCCAAGACAGGTTGTGGAATCCCTGTCATTGGAGGTTTTTAAGAACAAGTTAAACAAACACTTATCAGGGATGGTCCTGCCTCAGCAGGGTCCTCTTCAGAGGTTCTTTCCAGCCCTACATTTCTATAATTCTTTAAATTTGGAATGCTTGACTTTGCAACCCTAACATCCTTTTAATGCAGTTTTTGGATGTAATTTCTAATTAAAACATTGAAAAAACAGACATTTCATCCTGTAGAATCATCCTGACACAGCTCGGGTCATCAGCTGGGTCTGGACATTCAGATCCTCAACTAACTAACTAACTGGTAGCAGGAGCAGACTGTTACCCTCTATGTGAGCCAGGCACTGGGCAGGGATGAGATACACACTTTGCCAGCATCCTGCAGAGAGTCTTAAAGTTGCCTTCCAGAGGCAGAAACCTGAAGAAGAGCAAATGGAAGTGGCACTACCACCTGCCTGCCTTGAGGTGAATCTTGATGCTGACCCACAAGCCAGATTTGTGCAAGTGGGTTTACTTTATAACTCCCTGAACCAGTTTCAGTGGATCTGGCCCACTGAATGAACTCTGCTCAAGTCAGTGTCCCCTATGTGTACAGCACGTGTTGGCATCACCTTGCCCCACCCTCTTGGATTGCAAGTAATGAAGCATATCAATAAGTACCTGTCCTCTTCGGCACCCTGTAGCCTCAGGGAATCTTTCCAATAAAGCACATGTTTTATGGACGCCTTTACAGGTGTTTTCATTTTTTCTTCCTAACAAAACAAATTGGCAAGTGAAACACTATATAAATAATCTCTACACTTCCCACTCAAATAAGCATGTTTCATCCAAAGATTTCAAAGAGCTTCCTACAAAAGCCAGGTAAGTGTTACAGTTCCCATTTCACAGAAGCAAAAAGAGGATAGACACTGAAACTGAAGCAAAGAGAGATGGCTTGTAATATCATTAGTTTAATGACACCCTGCTTTTAAATCATTCGTTTAGGGTATGAGTCATAAGATGATGAATGAGGCTCTATGGGGAAAAAGAGATGTGACTCCCATCAAGACAAACTATACCTCAGTATTGAAATGATATATTTCAAAGTTCTTTCTAAGTTGTAAATCCCTACACTACTTAAGGTTATTCCAACACTCAGGCCTCCCACATCATAGCCCAGAGAAAGAGCAGCTGGCTTATTAAAACATATACTGTAGCTCATATAGTTTCTGAATGACAGAATTGCATCTGGTTGGTGACAAAAGATTTGAGATACATTTTTTCCTTCCCACCTTCTCTCCTTCCTCCAGGCTGATTTGTACTTGTGCACTACTGACTTTGCTAGAACAAAATCTTGGCAACCTTGCCAATAGATGGATATTGTGGTGTTAGATTCTGCACATGCTTCTGGGCAATGTGATTTTGCATAAAGAATTCTTGCTCACTATGCTCAGGGTGCAAATACCCAATTTTATTAGCTGCCTTCTTCCACACGCTCAAATGACGGTTCCAGAAATTTAACAAAATAGCACTGATTTTGCAAAGCTATATTACTATTTCTTATTCCAGAATATTGAGTGAACAGAGAGGAGGGGGAAATGGGAAGGAAGATTAATAAATAGGTTACTTACCTTGCTGCCACAATGTGAACTGGCTCCAATCTCCCTTTTCTCGCAGATTCTCATCTTCAGGTAAGAAGAGGCCTTTTCCTTTATCCATTATAGCAAGCCCTTCATCACGAATAAGCTTCCAGTTTTTTTCTAGGGACTGTAGTGAGAACCACCATTATTATTCTGAGAATTTGTGTTCGGTTTTATACCTCTTTAGTTTTTCTGTCTCTCTCTCTCTCCCTTTTTGATTTAACAGCAGTAAAAGCGTTCATCATTGTCAAGTTTCCTTATTTTCAATTTCTGAGAAGGCATATTAAGGCTGTAAAAACAACCATCACATCGTTCTTCAGATTTGATTACTTTTGTATCATAAAAATTTCAATAATCCCCAGCCAGCTCACAGACTGGCCCCTACATTAATTTGCTGTTTTGATTAGCCTAAGGGCTGTGTAACAGATCATTTTATATTGCAAGCTAACAAGAGTGCTGATCTATTCAATCTCAGTACACTAGTACTTGGCATACTCTGGAGACAACAAACCCACTACAATAATCTGAAACTCAAAGCACCGAGTTTTACAGTTCAAAGTGGAACAATGTAAGCACTCTCCTTAACTCTGCAATTATAAGTTAAAACTTCAGTGAGGTCTGCTAAGCTTTATTCGCACGCTCTCCTATTATTGAAAAGGAAGATAATATTTGACTTGAAATTCCAGCAGAGGGATTATATACACACACTCTCTGAAAATAGTGGACAAGTTTAAATGATGAACATCTATCCTCTTTTTATCCAGTATGCATTCAAAACTGAATCACTCTTCAAAAGTTAGTATGCGAAATTTAAAGCTCTACTCAAGCTGCTTCCTTAGGACATTATGTTTGCATAGAATCTTATAAATTACAGAATTAATATTCTAATTGTAGCCAGTAATTTTAACCTTACAGTCATATAGGTGAACACAGTAACAATTGGACCTAATGATACAAAAAGGATTTCTATTTCCCAGCCATTTACTTTGTTGACTGAACCACATTTTGCATGAACAATTTTGCATTTCCCTCTCCAATTTTTGAAAACAAAAGCACTTGTGTAGGAATATTTCAATTAATTTCAACATGCAAAATGGGCTCTTACTGGTACATCTCCATATCATCTGTTTGAATGTGATGGGCTAGATGCAAGGATTGCTGTGCGTAATTCTAAGACCTGTGTTAATGCAGGAGGCCAGAGTAGATAACCATAATGGTCGCTTCTAGCCTTAAAATGTGTGAATCCATGAAATTTCCATTTCAGTTCCATGGTGCATTGCCACTTGACTTTCTTCAGTTAAATGACAGGCAGCAAGCAGATCCCAGAAAATGGATACCTTGATATAACCGCAAAGTGAAGATGTGATTGTAGCATGGGCAGGGCAGGTGCAAGGATATTTTGCGCCCTAGTCGAAACTTTCACCTTTCGTCCCACCCCCCTTGCACATTGGTTCATTGAGGGGTAAACCCCAACGAGCCTTTATAGACCCCAGGGCCAGCCTGCCCAGGGGCTGCTCCCCAGACCAGGTTCCCCCCTCCCCATCCCCTGAACTCCCCTGGAGGGTGCAGAGCCCTCCCCACCCCACCTTGGCCACCCCTGCCCTGAGTCCACACACTGGCTTTGCCCAGCTTGGGCCGCTGCAGCAGCTCGGCAGGGAGGAGCTGCCTTCCGGAGGCACTGGAGAGCCAGAGTGTCCCACTTGCGGCGGCGAGCCCCAGCCATGGAGGAGCTGGTGCGGTGCAGGGGGGCAGCAGCCCTGTAAAGGCAGTGGGCTCCTGCAGGCTGCAGCAGATGCATGCAGAAGCCAGCCCTCATGTGCCCCCCGGCTACCCCCTCGCCTAGGGTTACCATAGTTCAACAATCAAAGAGGATGGGGGGAGAGCCCTGCCCCCATCCACTCCCTCCCACTTCCCACCCTTTGACTGCCCCCCTCAGAACTCCCAACCTCCCTACTCCTTGTCCCCTGACTCCCTCCTCCTGGGACCCCTGCCCCTAACTTCCACGCAGAACTCCATCCCCTGCCTAAGCCTCCCTGTTCCTTATCCCAACTGCCCCTTCCTGAGATCCTCCCTCCCTAACTGCCCCCCTACAGCCCTACCCCCTACCTGTCCCCTGACTGCCCCAATCCTTATCCACACCTCCACCCCCAGACAGACCCCTGGGACTCCCACACCCCATCCAACCACTCCCCACCCCGACAGGACCCCAGAACTCCCGACCCATCTAACTCCCCCCACTCCCTGTCCCGACTGATCCAATCCCTCTCCACATCCCCACCCCCAGATAGCCCCCCCAGACCTCCCGACTCATCCAACCCCCCTGCTCCCTGACTCCCTTTACCATGCCCATGCCGGTCAGACGCTGGCTCCATGTGGAGGCTGCTGAGCTGCCGGGTGCACAGCCCCTCTGGCCAGGTCTGTGTGCCCCCCGGTTCCCCTCTCTCCGCACTCGGGCTCTGCGGTTCCCGGAAGTATGGCTCAGGGCCCCTCGCCCCAGCGGCTCACACTCCCGTGAGCTGCAGAGCCCAAGCGCAGTGAGGTGGGAGCCTGCATCTGTGGCAGCCTGCAGGAGCCCCCCGGGGGGGGGCGCCGGGCCGCAATCTGGGCAGGAGGGCTGGGGGGTGTGGCTGCTCCCCACTAGTGGCACAGCCGTCTTTGCAGGGCTGCTGCCCCCCGCACCGTGCTCGCTCCTCCATGGCTGGGGCTCGCCACTGACGCAAGCAGGAGGCTTTGGCTCTCCAGTGCCTCCGGAATGCAGCTCCCCCCCGTCGAGCCAGGGCACCGCTTTTTGCCGCCACCAACCACTCGGCGCCCTAGGCGACCGCCTAGTTCGCCTAGTGGTTGCACCAGCCCTGAGCACGGGTAGGTATGTTTGTGTTAGCTTTAATTTATCTAACACAGGTAACAATAGTAGTGTAGACATAATGGCACCAGCTAGCAACCTGAGTACATACCCCAGCTGGCTCCGACAGCATGCCAGATTGGCGCCAGTTCTGCTCCAGCTAGGATGCTAAAAATAGCAGCATGGCTGTTGCATCATAGGCAGCTGCTTGGCCAACCACCCAAGCTTGTACTAGGCTGTGTATGCAGGCTGGGAGGCAGACTCCCTGCTGTAACACAGACATACTATGGAGGGACTAGACTCTGATTGCTAGGCCATGCTGAAGTCCATGTCACCCCATCTATACAGATATTATCATCTGTGCTAGCTAGATTGAAACTAATCTGGTTATGCCTACCCAGGCGACAATCAGACCTTCAATTTGAAGCACAGACGTATCTAAAGAGCTTTAGAAACACAATTCCTGGAATTCTCCGGGTTTTCCACAATAAAATGACTGGCTCTTACCAACTCTTTTTTGAGAGACTGTGTAGGTGTGCCAAGATCTAGGAAAATTAGGATTGTACTTCCTGTCTATTGTAGATCTCCTTTTTTCTTTATAGTGACTAGGATTCTCTCTCTCTCTCCTCCACTCCAATATAAGAGATGGTGTTCACAATTACTGTGCTTTCTACTGTGTTCATTCTAGCCTCTTTTCAGGTGGGTTTCACTACAGTCTTCCTGTATACTTAACTCCAACAAGAAAAAAAAAATCGTTTCCCCAAAAAACTATAGGAGCTTTACTTTTATTATTGGGGGTGAGAGAGGAGCAAAAGTCCTAGGATCAAAAATGTTTACAGACTCATTGCCAGCCATACACTGATAAAAATACTTTAGGCCTTTGCTGCTTGGGAATCCAGGAGTATATGAGGGTAGAAAACATCCTTGACAAATGGATGGGCAACAGATGGGTAAATAGAGTGATCAGATGCAAACCCTATGAAGCCCTTTGGAGATTTCACTAGTATGACCTACATAGTGTCCAAACAGATGAGAAAGACTGTACTGCTTATGTCTGATGGGAAAGACAGAGCTGAATTTAGAATACCAGTAGTAATGTAGGTCACAGGCTTCCTAGTTGCCTCCCATGCAAACCTCAATGCAGAGTATTTTATGGATATATAGTTTCATATCATCAGCCTCTGAGATTTTTTGGAAAGGCTAGAATGGAGCTACTGAAGAAAGCGTTGTTAACCCAAGCCAGAATCGGCAGGTGAGTTAACACCACTTCATGTTCAAAGCTATAAAAGGCTGTTGTTTCAAATGAAAATTCTGTCATGAATAACTGATCATCTATTGGCAGGAACAGAGGAAGGAAACCAATGCAGCTTGACTTTATACAGGCCGTAATCTAAAGTAATACATGTCAAGAAAATTGGAAAACTTTAAATAGAGCTGGAGGTGCTTTGCTACAAACTCCTCAATCCTCTGGTCCAAAGAGGAGAGGTTGAGACTGGGCAGTAATTAGATAGAATATCAGCATCAAGCAATTCTTCTATTTGAGCAAGGATCTAATGCAAAAGGTCTGTATTCTGCCCTCCCAAAAGGAGACATTGTTAATCTCTGACAATAACTGGCCCAGCACCCACCTCTTGCTAGCATGAAGAGCATGGGTCTATATCACAGCTTGTACATAGAATCTTCCCTACCACTTCTAGAGGTCTGCAAGCAAAACAGGCCAAAATTCAACTGGAAGGTGCTTGTACTTTCCTTTTAAGACTCTTGTCTCCACAGATCCACAGACAAACTGATTTGAATATAACTGAATATGTCTGCAAAACAACTTGATAATTCTTCACTGCAAGTAATAATCTGTCGCTTATCAGACGGAAAGTAGATTCAGGAACCTGAGCACTGTGTGGAAAAGTTCAAACACAACTTAGTGTTTATCTCCAAGACCCTGGTTTTGAAAACATTTACACACATGCTGAACTTTATCTATGAGTAAGGCTGCGAGTTTGTCATGGAGGCCACGGATTCTGTGACTTTCCGTGACCTCTGTAGTGGCCAGCCGCACCGGCTGCTGCTGGGGCAGTCTAAGGCCACTGCCATCTCTCCAACAACAGCAGGAGTTTGGGTAGGGAGCTCAGGACTGGAAGTTGGGGCATGGGAGAGGGTGAGGGCTATGGGTGGCATTTACCTCGCAGGGGAGGAGCTCCCCAGAAGCGGCAACTTCCCTTGGCTCCTCAGCAAGGGGGCTCTGTGCGCTGCCTCCACCTGCAGGCATCACCCCCACAGCTCCCATTGGCCGCAGTTCCCAGCCAATGGGAATTGTGGAGCCGGCACGTGGGGAGGAGGCAGCAGGCAGAGCTGTGTGACTGCACCTCTGCCTAGGAGCTGAGAGATGACGCTGGGTAGGGAGCTTGCCGCCTGCCCCCCTCAAGGCTGCCCCCTCCCGTGAGCACCCCGGGTGCCCTTTGGGCCACCCTCCTCCCCAAGATTTAGTCAGGGGTATATAGTACAAGTCATAGAGAGGTCATGGGCCATGAATTTTTGTTTACTGCCCGTGACCTGACCATGACTTTTACTAAAAATGACTAAAATGTAGCCTTAACTATGAATAGTCCTGTTGAATGAGTGTTTGCAGGACTGAGACCAACTGTCTTGCTGATATTCTAAGTACTGGCATTTCCCAGGAAAATACTAAAAATTACCATACTGTATTGTATGCATAATTTCAAACAACAGGTTAAGACCAGCCAACTCTTTTGAGTTGTGATCCAATCTTGATTCGAATCAAGAATCCAAATGTGAATAGTACCTTGAGTACAAGCATTTGTTCAATAAGAGCCGATTTCTATAAACCCCTACATGTTTTTTCCTCACTGTCTTTTTCTTAAACACTAATTGCATCTTATTGTTGCTTTACATCTGATTGCACTGTAAATTTTAATTGCAAATACTGTACTACACCCGAGGATGGGTTTTCTTCATTTAATCTTGATTTTTAGAAAAAAAATATTACTGAACACACCAAAAAATCTTCACTCTGAGTTTCCAAAGCCTATTTAGTCTATAACAATCACTACTGTCACAATAATAAATATTGAATGCCTTTGCTCTTTGCAAGACAGGGCTTTCCTTAAAGTCTCCCTACACTTTTTTTTAATATTAAACAGTTACTCCACTTAATTTAAAACTTAATTTCACCATTAAGTTTTAATATTTAGCCTTTGTTTTCTAAACCATTTCAAACCTAGGTGTCAGCACAATCTGCAAAAGGTGCTATTTAGCCACCCAACAATCTTTTCAAGGCCAATTATGGATTGTGGACATGTAGTAGGATAGCTACCTCTTTCATTTTCTTCCAGCTGAGGATGGCTTGAATTTCTTAATTAGTAAAATCCACATTGTCAGAGAAAACAGAGAGCCCATGATCTACTTTAATCAATCATTTCCACTCACTATAGTACATTGCTGGCAAAGTATTACTGAGATCCTTTCCAAATGTCAAAGCTACAGTATAAGGAAAGGACAAAGTTATCTGTGTTGGTACTTATTTAGGACTAGCAAAGATGATTTCAGGATACAAAACAAGTCTTACCTCTTGTACATTTTGAATGAGAACTAACTAATCAGGAAGTAAACATATACTGGAGTTAAACAAAAGTACCACAGAATGGTGCAATGCATCAAAAATATCCTGCAACAGGCTAGCAGAGGGGCAACTAATTGCACCAAGGAAAGGTATCAGCTGCAGAAGCAACTTAGCTTGCTTTATGTTCAGAGATGTATAAATTTCGAGACTGAAGAAGAAAGGAGGCATTTCCTGCATCTTATTAGGGATGGTCCACACTGGCACTTTACAGCGTTGCAACTTTCTCGTTCAGGAGCGTGAAAAAACACCTTGTGGATTTTTTAGAGTGCTGGGAGAGCTCTCTCCCAGTGCTGTGCCATGACTACACAAGCCACTTTAAAAGCAGCAAAGAATCCTGTGGCACCTTATAGACTAACAGACGTTTTGGAGCATGAGCTTTCGTGGGTGAATACCCACTTCCTCAGATGCATATGGCATGCATCTGAGGAAGTGGGTATTCACCCACGAAAGCTCATGCTCCAAAACGTCTGTTAGTCTATAAGGTGCCACAGGATTCTTTGCTGCTTTTACAGATCCAGACTAACACGGCTACCCCTCTGATACAAGCCACTTTAAAGCGCTTTAACATTGTCAGTGTAGACAAGCCCTCAGAATCCAAGTCCCTCAAATACTACGATGATGACCTAGACAGACGTACAGAGAGCAACATTACCAGCACACCTACTTACTAGTCTCTCAACAGGCTCTTTCCAAGCAGCACAGCACAGTTAGGTTCTCTGTCCTCTAAGGAACTGGAGGCTTGTCACCAATTAGGCTTGCCCCTATTTTTTTCAAGAACCTTTCAAAGCTTTTTTTATCAGACTC
This sequence comes from Gopherus flavomarginatus, assembly GCF_025201925.1. Classification (NCBI taxonomy): domain Eukaryota; kingdom Metazoa; phylum Chordata; order Testudines; family Testudinidae; genus Gopherus; species Gopherus flavomarginatus. The sequence goes on from NC_066618.1 coordinate 235,008,154, forward strand.
TATGCAGCAGTTGCAGGGGCATTAACTCCTTGCTTACCAGGTATAAGCATCCCTTGAAATGGCATTATTTTAAAATATGCTTATAATCATTTTTAATAGCCCCTGTATCCTGGAATTAGCTGTGTAATTGTAAATGAAAGGAAAGTGACTATTCTCACACTAGGAATACTAGAACAAGGCATTTTTTCCTAAGTTATTTGTACACTGAGCAAGACAAGACATAGTTCAATTCTCATCACCATTCCAAAGAAACCATAACATAACATTAAATACTGTACAAGATGCAAAGCAGGGAAGAATGATTACAGATTGGTTTTCATTGTGTTGGTTGGGGAAACAACTTGCACAGATTTCGTCTTTTTAACAAAAATGTAAACGGAAGTCAGAATGCCTTTGAAGTTAATAAAACAGCTGTTTTTTACCACTGTCTGGGGAATGCTACTGCACGTTTTGCTCGCAGCACCGTACATTTTTAGGATTTATTTAACTTTTTTTAAAATATTCAAATAATTGTACTGACTCATTGGGGGTGAGAGTGGCAGAGGGTGGGAGAGGATACAACACTACAAATCTTTTTTGGAAATGCCTTCAACTTATGTTTCAGACTCACACTAGCAACTGTGAAGGTTACCTTAAACTTAAAGAATGTGAAACATCTCTCTCCCCAGTTAAAGTAATATGTACCCATAAATCAAGACCAGCAATTCAGTCCAAGTGCAATGACACAATCTGTTACCAATAACATAGCCAACGAACTAAATATTGCATTACCTCTGAGTACTTTATTAGTCATCACCTCATAGTACTGTGCATCTGACCTGATTTAGCTTTTTATTTTAATCATTATTTTCCTTACAGTGATTAACAAATGTTAAAGGAACAGGTTTCACTGTTATTTGGACAAATGACTGACCTAGCTACCTTGGTAGTGATTCTACATGGGAAAAATACACTGCACAACTTGGTGTACAACTCTTACTGTTCCTACTCTCTTCTGTCATTCATTGTGATTGTATCTCTGTGCTTTCAGGGATTCCATTGCTTCTATGATTTACACTACTATATTCTATGGACTTAAAAGTGCTTTTAAGGTGTCACCCCCGAACGAATTCAGGGAGGCACTGTACTTCAGAAAGGCAGGCTCAGCTCCTGAAAATCCCAAAGTGCTGGGGTACCATGACCACTGCATCGCCCTTGGTGAGGGTGCAGTATTCATTTCCTCTCTGTGCCTCTGCTGGTGGACGCGGGTGGGACAGGGTCATGGCTCCATCCTTCCTGAAGCTAGCTCTGAAAGGGCACTGCCCTGAGGACTTCCACAGTGCACAGCTCCTTGACAGTGCAAGAGGTACCCTGTATTCTGATCTCTCCCTTGTGCCAGGCAACACATGGTCCTACATGTTTTTCTTCATATACTCTCTCTGTGTGTGTGTGTGTGTGTGTGTGTGTGTGTGTGTGTGTGTGTGTGAGAGAGAGAGAGAGAGAGAGAGAGAGAGAGAGAGAGAGAGAGAGAGAGTGTGTGTGTGTGTGTGTGAGAGGGGATAAACACAGATTTTATATTCAATAAAATGTTATTTGGGAAAATGTGTTGTTTTTCTCAGTAACTTGGAAATTACCACAGACATTCAATTTTTTTGCTTTAGATCTGCACCAAAACCATGACATATGTTGTTTTATATATAAATATAAAAATGGCTGTCTTAGAGGAATCAGTCTGTTTTTTCATGGAAATGAGTAGTCATGTTTTTAAAATGCCCGCATAGTAGAATTTGCTGATTCACACTTTGCAACACACAAGCATGCACAAAAATGTTGCTTACTCCCATTTCTCATTAAGGATTTAATAGAGGTCTCTTATAGTGAGGTCGCCTTTTGTTTAAGGCTATATTCTTTACAAGAATAAATTTTTGCACATGATGAAGTATTACTATAAATATTAAAACTGAACTACACTTGTCAAATTAAATGAACAAAGAGCATTAAAATAACTAAATACTATTATCCTTGTGTTATTTATTGTATCTGTCACATGGGGCCTCAGCTCATATTGCTGATGCAATTAAAGCTCCCACTGAAGCCACTGACTTTTGTAGTACAAGGGATGAAGGAAATGGCCCTTACTAATTACAAACTTAACAATTCATAGAGGGTGCCCGTCATTGGTACAAATCACTGAGGTTCTTCTGTCATTTTGCACTTGATAAACTTCAGTGTCTTATCATATACATTTTGTATTTACTGATTAAATCTATCTCAGCCACCCAGTGTAAAGCACCTGGAGTTAACTTTATAGTCTTAGTTAAAAGAGAGAGGGAGAAATTCATTACTTACCTTCACCAATTCAGTATAACCAGTTTCCTTTGCTGTCCACCAAGGCTGAGCTTTTAGTCCATTAACATTGTAGAGAGAGCGCTGCCAAACTGATGCAAAGTGACCTCTCTGGTGCCCAAGCTCATACCACTTGTATGCCTAGAAGATTGCAGTTGTTAACAACCAATTTACATCAGCCCAACTTTGGAAGAAAAGAATAATCTTAAAACGGCATTTCAACACCTCTGAATGACACTCCCCCTTGGCAAAGCAACAGGCTTCCTATATGAGCATCATTTTATCCTTTAAGATAGCCTGGTAATAAGCACTTAAGAAAAAAAAATAGTGTAGATTGCTAGAGTCAACCAAAGTTGTGAGACCTTCCAGTCTGTATTCACCAAGACAGGTGAAAATCAACCCATGGTAATTCACCAAGAGGAGGTCTGTTCCAATAGTTCAGAGCTAACTTGGGACTTAGGAGACCTGGGATTCAATCCCTTGCTCCTTCCAGGTGAGCATGAGCAAACTGCTACCTCCCTCTATGCCTCAGTTCCCTATATGAAGAACCGGGGTGACAGCACTTCCCTAGCACACAGGGATGCTGTGCAGATGAATACCGTAAAGACTATGAGGCACTCAGATACCACTGAACCAGGGGCTTTGTGAGCACCTGAGAGGAATCCTGATTCCATACTAGCTGACACATCACACTCACCAGACCAGGAGGTGAGCCCCCCAAAATTCTGTCTGCTCTCCAAGTGCTGCCAAGAGCCCCTCTCCCAGACCTCCTGAAACAGAGAAGTAGCTGCTGCTGGAGGCCAGGCAGGAGGCTGGTGGTTGGACCCTCCCTGCTTGCCCACTACCCTTCTACCATGCCTCGGCCACTTCAAGCCAGTTGGGGAGATGCCAGGGGAGGAAGATCAGCTGGCTCCAGAAAGGACACCCAGCTCCAGCATCCTGATTGCCCAGCATGGGAACAGTAACCCTAGAGGCAGGGGCTGACTGGCAGCTGCCTTCTCCCCGCCCAGCTCCATGTGACTGTGCATATTTTGATTTATTGAATCAATTATAAAGACCTATTTGATTGCAGTTGGTGTGCCACACTTTGTTAACCACTGCTCCACAATAAATCCTGTTTAACTCTTGTGCTCTTGCTTTGGTCTGATCCTGCAAGCTTGACCACAGTGGGACTACTCACATGAGCAAGGAATTGTAGGCTCACACCCTTTATCAGCAGGCAAGGTTAATTCTGCCTTTTTCTACCACTAGAGTACAGATCCAAGGAGAAGAAAAGATGATCTACTTCAAAGAGAACTCACCAGAAGGTAGAACACTGCTTGTGTTTTTGATGTCGTATTAATTATTATTATTATTTGAATTCCAGTAACATGTAAAGGCCCTGGTTAGGCACAAACATAGAACAGAAAACAATCCCCTTATCCCTTTTATTACAGCGAATCCCTGGCTGTATGCAGTAACTGCTGTCATCCAGTAAACTGCACAAAGGACAAAAGCCCAAGACTGTTTGCAGTAGAAATACAGATGTTTAATATTTAAGAGAAAGGACAAATCGCTTTTGGTTCTCTCTCTAGATAAATTTCTGGACAGAAATGAGCACAGTCAACTGAGCACATTTGACATTCCATCCAGTAGAGGGCAGTAGTGCCAGCATATTAAACTGCCCCCCAAAACCTAGAGAAGTAGAGACAAAAATCGAAGTGTTTCTTGTACAGGAATCAGATACTACAGTACTGTACGCTTTGACTTAAACTTAGCCGTCAGTTAAGAAGCTACTGGATTTCTTTACATAATGTAATTCCTTCCTAAAAAATCTGATGTGTCACTTTAACCAATTACTTAATACACTTTTGTTCAAATAAAAAGTACTTTACACTTTAGTGGATGAGTTGGATTTCAAAGAAAAGTTATGAACAACCATCCAGGACTATGAAACCAGAGATAATTATTTCTTTGGAGGTGTATGTTTAAGTTTTCGTCACTCTTAAAATGTCGGATGATACTCTCTGGTGTATAAAACTCTGATGATCTATGAAGGAGAGAATTGCTGCAAAATGTGCTCTTACAGTGGATGTATGAAGCACTGAAAAGCCATGTTGACAAACAGAACAACAGTGGACAGCCTCCAAGCTTTTCCTTTTGACTGCTATAAAATATTACAAGCTTCTGAGAGGAGATTTTTAAAGTTGTCTCTTTAGATATGGATCATAAAAATGTTATGCATTATCGTGGGTAATTTCCAGTATATCTTTATAGTTTAAGCTTATCTGGGTTACGCCTCTGAAATGGAAACAGGATGATTTTTAACCTATGTTCCTCAGCCTGTAGGTTGTAACAACTATGGCTTTACACGCTCACTATCTGCGTTCATTTGCAATATACCTAAAGCTAGCCCAGGTGACAAGAGTATGAATTACCTATTTCAACTACTGACTGTGGAAAGATCACCAGTGCTGTTTATGTGTAGGGTTGTATATTATTGTTAGCCCATATTAAAAACATTTTTATTTCAAATACATCTGTTAAGGTAGGGAAAGATTAGGTGGAGCCCACTCTACAATTTAAGATAGCTGCAGCAATAAACAATGTTTTCCAATTTATTAATAGTCTGATAAGTACTTAGTCCATATAATCCCCATGAAAAATCATTTTCTCCACTTATTCTTTACATAACACTTTTTATTAATTTTATATTTTTATTATTCAGTGTACCATCTTATTTGAGTTGGAAGAGCCTCTTCTACTCTACCCTATGCAATTTACCAAAGTTGAATTGCTAATTTAGCCCTAATAGATGAATGTCTACCTTCTGTGATGACAATTCCATATGTTCCTTATGTACTGATCTCTTTCCTTGATTAAATCTTGAAATTCAGCAAGTCTAGCAAGGCCAGTGAGAAAAATTTAGGTTAACAGTGGACTTTCCATTGTGATAAATTTAACAGTCTGCTCTGTTAAAGCAGAAGTTCATTCATCATTGATCAGATCTTTTTCTACATAACTTTGGCCTTCAACTCCATAAACATTAGTACAAATCCCTACTTGGGAATTAGGATGGTACAAATTAATTGTGTCTGTGTGGTATTGTTAGCCACATATAATCAATAATTTAGTCCTCTAGTACGATCCTTACAAGCAAGATTATTCTTCTCCTTAATCTTCTCCTCTTTGAGCATAAAAGAATTTCAATTTTGTTTTCCATATATCTATAAGGGAGGCCAACTAATTCTTACTTGAAAATGAAATTTCAAATCCACAAGAATTCAGCAGAGGGATATTTTATTATACTTCCACAGGAGATAGCCTAACTTTGAAAATTCAGGTGCTAAAATGTTGTCACCTGGATCTGGAGATTTAGCTTCAGACTAACTGTTCCATGAGGAGTTATAATATAAGATTTTTATAGAATAATTGAAGGGCAGTCATATTTGGTTATCTGGTTCCAGTTAAGATCCCAGACAAAGTCTGATTATAGCCACTGGTTTATGTTGACTGCAGAAATGCCATGAGCAGATTCTTTTGTTCCACTGACTGGATATAAGATACACAAAAGGACTGACTGCATTTCTAAAATGGCTTGAATGTCAATGCCTCTGAAATATTTTTTTTCCACTGACAAATAACATACAAATAGAAGACTCTCAGGACAGTGCTTTCTTATTTTCAGCTGTCCATATTCCTTATCAAAGAATCTTTTTATTCTCATGTCAACATTAGGATTCATAATTTAAAAAACATTTTCTGATTTCCCCTCAAAAGAAGCAGGGCTAATCCACATGTGTAACCTTGAATTTACTAAATTCAATAAATCAGAAGCTCTCTTGGTTTCCATTATATTTTGTGCTCATTATGCCTTGAAGAAAAATCCTCAATATTTATGCAAGGATCCTATTTTTCTGATCTGCCTGCTAATCTAACACACGAATGAATACTGGAAACCAATGCATGGGTTCAAAGTCCTGCACTACTTATATGTCTGTTGCAGTGAGAGCCCTACTCCCAGAGTTGAGGTCTAAGGGAGTTTGTTACATTGAACCTGTGAGCAAACATACACTGTATTCCTCTATTTTTGTCCCTGGGGGAAAAGTTCCTGTAGTCCATGGCTGGTTCTACCTGCAGTGGTAGCAGCATACCTTTTAGTCAAACACAGATCCTTTTTAGTCAAAAATTTCACTCACTGAATCTCTGAATTTCCCTGGCCCCCTGACTAGCCCTCCCTGGCTTCCCTGCCCACTCCTTGGTTTGCACTGGTTATCTTTCTGTGCCCTTCCCTTCTGCCCTGCCCTGGCTGGGTGGACCAGGATTTGTTAACGGGTTGCTGTGCACCCACACTCCAGGCAGACTTTCTGCTGCTGCTGTCCTATAGTCTGAGCTCCACCAGATTCTGGGCTCTTAAACCAATGGGATTACTCACATTCCCAATGTTAAGACTATGATTAGATGGTTTCCTGAACTGGAAAAAGAGCGCCCAGCACCTTGCAGGACTGCATTTTTTAGAATAAGGGATATGTAAGACTCATACCTCTTTGTTTCCAACTCTCTGCAGGGCATCACCTAAATGAAAATAAAAGCGTCCATCATCAGTGCCAGGGTCACCAGACTCTAGGCCTTCCTAGAGAAAGAAAGAAAAAGTAACACTAGTAAAACGGAGTTAATTTTGCTGTTACAGTATGCTGTCCAATCAATCCAAGAAATAGGCATCTAAAATACATCATTATATAACTATATATATGCAAAATTATTTGTTATCCTGAAATTTAGGTTCGTAGACTCAGAAGAATCATAGAAGATTAAGATTGGAAGAGATCTCAGGAGGTCATCTAGTTCAACCCCCTGCTCAAAGCAAGACCAACCCAAACTAAATCATCCCAGCCAGGGTTTGTCAAACCGGGCCTTAAAAACCTCTAAGAATGGAGATTCCACCACCTCCCTAGGTAACCCATTCCAGTGCTTCACCACCCTCCTAGTGAAATAGTTTTTCCTAATATCCAACCTAGACCTCTCCCACTGCAACTTGAGACCATTGCTTTTTGTTCTGTCATCTGCCACCACTGAGAACAGTCGAGCTCCATCCTCTTTGGAACCTCCTGCAGCTAGTTGAAAGCTGTTATCAAATCCCCCCTCACTCTTCTCTTCTGCAGACTAAACAAGCCCTCAGGCTCTCCACATAAGCCACGTGCCTCAGCATCCTAATCATTTTTGTTGCCCTCCGCTGGACTCTTCCCAATTTTTCCATATCCTTCTTGTAGCGTGGGGACCAAAACTGGACACAGTACTCCAGATGAGGCCTCGCCAATGTCGAATAGAGGGGAATGATCACGTCCCTCAATCTGCTAGCAATGCCCCTACTTATACAGCCCAAAATGCCATCTGCCTTCTTGGCAACAAGGGCACACTGTTGACTCATATCCAGCTTCTCATCCACTGTAACCCCTAGGTCCTTTTCTGCAGAACCGCAGCCTAGCCATTCAGTCCCTAGTCTGTAGCAGTGCATGGGATTTTTCTGTCCTAATTGCAGGACTTTGCACTTGTCCTTGGCTGAACTGCATTAGATTTCTTTTGTCCTAATCCTCCAATTTGTCTAGATCACTTTGGACCCTATCCCTACCTTCCAGCGTATTTACCTCTCCCCTCAGCTTAGTGGCATCCACAAACTTGCTGAGGGTGAAATCCATCCCATCATCCAGATCATTAACGAAGATGTTGAACAAAACCAGCCCCTGGACCGACCCCTGGGGCACTCCTCTTGATACTGGCTGCCAACTAGACATTGAGCCATTGATCACTACCCACTGAGGTTGAATGTATAACACTTACTTCAGCCAAAAAATTCTTTAAAACACTGTCGTTTTTCAACTGCCTCCTCCTTCCCACCCCTCCCTCCAAAAAGGTTTTCTGTTTTTTTGAAAGCCTGGAAATTCCAAGCCAGGGTTTCACTTTACAAACTTTCCTCCCAAACATTCAAAAGTATGCAAATGGATAAGATGGATTAATCAGGAACCTTAAGGTTGGCCCCAAACTGCCAATCTCAAAACAAACAGATACTCAAACCTGTCCATCACGTAAAATCATTCATTAGTGACCAAGGAAACATTAATACTTTGTGCTTGAATCTTGATGAATCTTGGATATATAAGGGTGTCTCAGTTTACAGATCTGTGCAGTTATGAATATATTTTGGGGTAGTATAAATGGATATTTATAACTATTGGGCTTATAGCTAAAGCTGTGTTATCACAATTTCCTCCACCCCACCCCCTTTCTACCATTTTTCTACCAGTAAAATGTATTTTGAAAGAAAGAAAGAAAGAAAACGGGAATTTTACCTTCAAATATGGAATGCTCTCTGCTATCTTGTTTTCTGCCTTGAGAATGAAGCCATAATGTACTTTAGCAAAGCCATCATTTGGAGCCTGACTCAGAACCTGTTTTAAAGCAAATTAATAATTATTATATAATCATTTATGGATTTCTTTTAAAAATTAACTTAGGTTGCTCAGTATGTGGCAGACCAACAATCATGTCAGGATTTTGTGGTTTAAAACAAACATTATCATCTGCTAACAACTCTCTAAGAATCACTTGACTTGGTCAGGTTTTTCCAGGCTCATTCATTACACTTATGTATCTCGCTACAATAATTTATGTGTACAGTAAAACAGTGTCAAGCACATCTTTATGGTTAGAAATCACAAGCTGCACAAATTAACACCATCTGCACATCTCTTAGCTGTCCAGCTACATTTCTTTATTTTCCTTTCCTCCCCCTCACGTCTCGTACAGTGGGCCTTCACTGCAGAGTTAGCTCGAGTAATCTACACTCAAGTTAATTCTCTTGAGTTAGCCTCGTTCAAGTGTGAGTGGCTTAGAGAGGATATTTGTAACCTAGGGACCTCTTAGCACCAGCTGACAGAGGGCACAGGGGTGCATAGAGGTTATAGGGATCTTCTGGTGTCTGGTATCCACATAGTAGTTCACCAAAAAGTGTCATATAAGGTCTTTAATAAAAGCCTGTCATACTGATCCTCATAATCATTGCAAAATGTGCGTACACAGAACATGTAAGGAGTTATGTTTATATACTGAAATTTATGTTCTTCAGGTCTGTGGCTTGGGACAAAAAGGTTGAGAAAAAATTTTTTCAGGCAAGAGACGTTTATCTGTCTGTCTATATGCAAACTGAGTATTGTATGGTTCACAATGGACACCCATTACTGTCTGAGCAAAATGCTAATCAAGTGATCGTAAAGTCTCCAGGGGAGGCCCCAGACAGGAAAACACAAGCAGGAGGGGTTATCCTGCTCACAGACAATGGATTTTTGGACTATAACTGTAGAGACAAAAACTATAAATCTTTCCACTGAGGAGGCGAAAGGACAGCATGGTTATTTCATGAACACAGCCACGCCTTACTGTAGTATGCTGGAAGGATCTGAGCTTTTGCTCTTGACATGGCAATATTTTATTAGTTAAGTTTAGGCTCCAGTATGTGTGTTATGATTTGATTTCAGATGTAACCCTTTGTTCTGATGTAACCCAAGTACTTCTGCTTGCTATCATTTGACTCTCTGGTCTTTGTTAAATAAACTTATACTTGCTTTCTCTATAAACAAATCTAAGTGCTGTATGTTAGGCAGAGCTGAGTTCTATGGTTTAACTGGCAAACTGTGGGTACTGTTCCTTTGGGAATAGGGCCTCTGGGAATTCTGTGAGTGTCCAGTGGATCAGGGGCTGGGCACTCCAGGGAGATGCTTGGAAGACTCGGGGGTTGGAAAGTGCCTATCATTAGCCTGTAACAAGAAAGCAGGGCCTGTGGAGGTCTGGAGAACACTGTAAATGTTGCCAGAGGCTGGTGGTGTTTGGGAGCCGACCCACAGACAAAGTTTAGGGTGACCAGACAGCAAGTATGAAAAATCGGGACAGAGTGTTCGGGGTAATAGGTACCCATATAAAAAAAGCCCCAAATATCAGGATTGTCCCTATAAAATCGTTACATCTGGTCACCCTAAGCAGGCTTCCGCTGGCTAAGGGCAGATGGCAGCGGAGTGTCCCCGGGGAGCATCACAGTATTGTATGCATCTTCTCCTCCCTGTCGAATGGGAGTGTTTCAAGCAAAGGGTGAAGTGTGAAGAAGGTGAGTCTAAGCTTCAATACCCTCAAACTACACTCACCACTTTCACCCTCCTCTCTTTTTTTGAGACTAATTATGTGTTTACCTTAGTGTCATGTGTGGTATTATATGATATCAATTACATTCTTAAGTGTGTCTTTTGTTACAACTTCTCATTTCTTAAAATAATGGAAGAATGGGCACAGATACCAGGAGAGAACCTCAGCTTAATCAGCAGAGCTCCACGGAGATCAATGGAGCTATGCCAATTTACACCAGCTGCGGATCCAGTAAAGTGACCAACTCTGGGGGCCTGTATATGCACTGGGGGCTACAGCAGCACAGTTGCTGCTCTAGCACCATAGTCTAGGCTTTCCCTACATCAAAGGAAGGGGGTTTTCCACTGATGTAGGCAATCCACCTCCTCACGTGGCAGTAGCTATGTGGATGGAAGGATTCTTCTGTCGACCTAGCCATGTCAACACGGGGAGTTAGGCTGGCTTCACTATGGCACTCAGGGACATAGGCACAGTCTCCATCGGTGCTCTGGACCTGGAGTACCCAGAGAAAAAAAATAGTGGGTGCTTAGCACCCATCTGCCAATCAGCTGTTCTGCTGCAGGCAGGAGGTGCTGGGGGCAGGGGGAGGCATGGGGAGTGAAGAGGTGGAGCGAGGGCAGGATGTGCTCAGGGGAGGGGGTGGAGTGGGGGCAGAAAGAGGTGGGGCCAAGGGTGGGGCCTTGGGATAAGGGGTGGAGTGGGGGCAGGGCTTTGGGGTACAGCACTCACCCAGAAAAATGAAAGTCAGTGCCTGTGCTCGAGGAAGTAAATTCTTCATACCCTGAGCAATGTGGCTAGGTTGATCTAAATTTTAAGTGTAGAACAGGGCTAAGGCAATAGTGAAGCCTGCAATATTTTAAAAAAGCAAAAACATTCCTGAGACTACTAGTTATATGCCAGTCCTTAGGAATGCACATACATGTTTCACCCATATATTCCCTTATCTTTTCCAGTAATTGTCTAACAACACACAGTCATGCCTCTTAAGTTCTTTGGTCAAGTGCCTTCTCTTCTTTCCTTTGGACTAGACTCTATGCTCTCTTACACCTTATATAATCATTTTTATCTGTGCAAACTGAGTACAAAGTGTGTAAAATGCCAATACCTAAGATTGATTGCATTTTACACCCACTTTTCTCAGGAATAAATTACTACAAAGGTTCAATCCAATAGATAATCTGTTTGGGAGTCTATAAAATTCTAGAAAGAAAGAAAGAAAGAAAGAAAGAAAGAAAGAAAGAAAGAAAGAAAGAAAGAAAGATTACTAGTAAAAATATGGAGTTGGCAATCCACAGTTAAAATCTGTTTGACCATCCATTCAGAAAAAAATGGTATTGCTATTGATTTTACATCTTTTGGCTACAATATTCTATAGATAATAATTCTGTTCCAAGAAGCTGCCCCTAGAGGGCTAAACAAATTGAGTTTCAATAGTATTTATGTGCTATATAATTTTGTTACATCTGATTAACTAAGCTAGAAAGTCCAAACATACAACATCTGACTTAGTTTTACAAGCCACTTGGCATGATAGTTAATTTTAAACAATATCTAGCTGCAGTAAGACAAAAATCTACATTCATTACCACTCCAGGAGAATGATTCAATAAAAATCAGCAGAAAGTACACTTGAAGCATTTAATGTAAATTATATTAACCTGTTGCTATTGTTGCATAGCATATTAATTATGTTTAGAAACAAGTTATGCTAAATTGCCCCTTAGTTCGTTAAATATTAATCATGGATATAGAAATAAACCTCTGGGGTTATTCAGAATAATAACCAATCAGTGGCACAAAGGGGCAGACAGAGAATTTGCCTTCAGATCACTGCAAGTGAGGAATTCCTTGAAAAGTGTTAAATCATGATCTGTAGACCTTTGAAAACAAATCTGTAACTCCTCCAAAGATTGCTTTTAATGTACTGTTCCTGAATTCCTAAACATAACATTCAAAGGAAACCTAAAACCAGGTCACTGCTTGAAGTGAGAAATGATTTTTAGCAATATTCTTTTAAAATGTAGCTATTTAGAATTAAATCAAAATAAATTTCATTACTGATTTAGGATTTTAGGATTTGATCCTATGTAATGATGCGTCCGTCTTTGTGACTCAGTGGAAACTGAGAACTCTTAGAACTGCACAGGATTGGGCCCCTAAAACAGGTAGGAAACCACCCAAAACTTTTCAAGTTACTTGTGGGAAGAAAAACAAAAATCTGGATTCTGTACACTAGGCCAAATACTGAGATCCATATTTATTTCTTACTAAAGAAAGTAGTGGTTATTGTTATTTTTTATTATTATTATTTGTATTATGGTAGCATTTAGAGGCCCCAGAAAAAAACTGGGTTCCTTTGTGCTAGACACTGTCCAATGACAAACGGTTCCTGACTACTCAAAGAGCTAACATTCTACACTGACAAAACAGACAGGAAAAATGAAGTGTTATCATCATTTTAATGAAGGGAAACTGAGGCACAGAGAGATTATGTGACTTGCCCAAGGTCACACAAGGATTCTGTGGTGGAAACAGCAACAGAATCCAGAGGCCCAGCCTGTGCCATAATAACCAACCATCCTCTCGTTGAAATCTATGGACGTTTTTTGTGAGTTAGGATGTCAGGGTTTCGCTCACAGGAGAGTCAGAATATGAGAAAAAAGATGTATTATTTCAAATAGAATCTCTGCCAAACTATCCAATGAGGCATGAGCTGCTCTTTTACAAGGATAAAGCATTATTGTGGTCTACTTCATTTAACTGGCTAGTGATCTGCGAAAGGAAGTAATTGTATTTGGGAAGCCTCCAGCACCATGGCAAAAAAGATATTCAAAACAGACCAGGAATAACTTTTCATATTTTGTCTTAGAACCATTTTTTTGTGTGTGGTACAGCAAAATTTGTACAATGTAGTAATATCAGAATAATTACAGGGAGAGCTGATAGCAACCCCTATCTATATTTAGGTTGCCTTATGTCTCCCCTCCCCACATTATAAAGGATTCTTGTGACCTTTTCAAACAAACTCTAACACCTACACTGTTAGCAACATGCCATTGAAATTCAGAAGGAAGACAGACCTTGGGCTAGAGACATGCCTTTTCTTTGTTCTATGAAATTCTGTGCAGATTTGGCTGAGATACCAACTATTACAAATTGCCATTTCTTTGGTCTCACTTGTGTTCTGCAGGAAAATGTTGGCAGCATGCCAAAATAATACCTGAACATTAACATTCTAAGGCTGGGTTTATACAAGATGCCAAAGCAGCAGCAGCTACAGCAAACACTGTGCTGAGAACACATGGAAGGTGAGTACAGGGACTGGTCTCCTTGCTTGAACCACACCCTCCCGTAAACATGACATCTGGCTACAGCAGCTCATCGATCCTCTGGAGGCACCACATGGGGCAGGAGCTCCCTCTACCTCCCAGGAAAGTGGGAGACACAGAGCTGTGCAAGGTATAGCAACAATTTTATTTGCTACAGTAGCAACTGGCTACTCTATGGACCCAGCACATGGCACCAACCAGCTGAGCCCATTCCTCACTTTGGATAACGGCCTTCTCCTGCGCTGGCCAATCTAATTAATCCTGTAGCTCAGGTGGTCCAACAAGAGCACCAGCATCTTCAGGGGAAGGACACGGCCTCCCCTCACTCAGCAGGGAACAGCCCCTCACGCAGCCTGAGCTCTGGAAGCTTCTGACCCGCCAGCCCACATGAAACTCCACACATGGTGAGAGGGGTTTCCTGCTTTCTCTGTCATGTGGGCAGGGAATCCCTCCCAGATGAGTGGAGCTTCTGCCAGGTTACAAGTAAGCAGCATCAATCCTGGTGAACAAGACACCACATAAAAAAAGTGATTAAACTAGCACTTGTGTTGGCAGTCTGAGCAAAGAAGAGGTTTGAAAGGTCAGAGATTGAACCACCCTAACACATCCCTAGAGCCCTACCAAATTTATGGCCCATTTTGATCAATTTCATGGCCAGTTTTAAAATTGGTCAACTTCATGTTTTCAGATGTTTAAATCTGAAATTTCATGATGCTGTAACTGCAGGGGTCCCAACTCAAAAGTTGTGGTGGGCGGGGGGTTTGCAGGATTGCCATCCTCACTTCTGCTCTGCCTTCATAGCTGGGCTCTGAAAGCAAAACCCGTGGAGCTTCCTGCAGCCGGGGGAGGGTCCCAGAGGTCAGTCTGATCTCCCCTGTGCTATTGGGAGTGCCCCAGCCAGGGGTTCTTAGCTCCGGCCAGATTGGGAAGGGACAGGACTTCCTCTTCCCGTACATGGCCCTTGTGTGTGTGTGGGGGGGGGGATGAGACCCACCTCCAGGGGCTTCCTGCAGCCGGAGGAGGTACCCGGAGGTGCAGGTGAGTCTGATTTCCTCCCAAGAGTGTCTATGCAAGAGAAGAGGAAGTCCCATCCCTCCAGAACTCAGCTGATTAGCAGCTAGAGCCCGATGTACAGTAGATGCCCACAGCTGTGGCACCCCAACCCTGCCCTGCCCATTCTTCCTCCCTTCTTTAGCTAGATTTCATGGGGAAGTCTGATTTCATTGTCCGTGACGTGTTTTTCATGGCTGTGAAGTTGGTAGGGCCTACACATCCATCTCTCCAGAACAGGGCTGAGGCACACTGGCAGAGCAAAGTAAGGGTCTCTGCTGTATTCTGTTGTATAGATAATTAGAAGTCTTCACCTCTCATCATGAACATTAGATTCCTATGTACAATAGTATATAAATACACACACAGCTGGTTACCCTAAGGTATAAGGAGCCAATTTATGTTAATCATGTGAAAAAGAGTTTCATCTGAACTTTACTAGTCTATAAAGAAGAGTGTTTAATATCTTGATAACAGGAATATTTGAATAACCAATTTAAGATCAACTATTCATGAGCAAAGAGTTATTTATGTTAACCCTTAAGAGTCATACATACAGGTGATTTGCTTTACAAAGCATTAAGAGAGTTAAATAAGAAAACTTTTGAATAAATACTTTAACAATGTATTTTTTTCTCAGCTGATATGAAATGGAAGCTCACCTCCTCATAAACTTTCTTGGCATTACTGTTATCTCCTATTAAGAGGTAACCCACTCCAAGATCATTCTTCAACGAGATATCATTGGGAAACAGATGAACTAGTTTCTGAAGAGTAACCAGAGAACTTCTCATGTGACCTAATTTGATTGAATAAAAGTGAATATAACAAATATAACATGAAATAAATGCTAATCAAAGAATTGTGTACCCCACCTTTTATTAATGATCACTGATGATGCAGAACATAAAAGAGGATTTCATTACATATGAATACATTTAACTAGTTCCTTCTCACCTTACAAGCAATACCTAAGAAATCTCCAATGGTATTGTACATATCTTCCAGGATTATGGGAGCCTCTAGTGGACAATTCTATGTATGACAGTAATAGTAATAATACTTTACATTACAATTCTATGTATGGCAATAATAGTAATAATATCTTACATTTTTGTAGCTACTATTCTTCTGCAGATCTCAAAGTGCTCCATGAAGTCAGGAAAGCACTTTAACTCAAATTTTGGCCCTGATAAATCAAATCATTTAAGCATGTTCTTAACTAAGCACTGGGATCTGCCTGAAGAACAGAGAAGTTAAGAGCAAGCCAGTCCTGAAAACTGATCTATCTGGATGGACTCTTATGCCTACTGAAGTCAGTCAGGCTTTGTATGAGTTCGGGGGTCAGCTTGGATCATCACAGGACTGGGACCTAAATTTTCAAAAGTGCCCTCTAGTTTGGCAGCTTCAGTTTTGGGGTCCTAACTTTAGTTCCTACATTGTGATTATCAGAACCCACAAGTCCAGCTGAAATCAGTGGGAGATATTGGTGCTGCCATCACTGAATGTCAGGGCATTTGAGTCTAAAGATAGGCAACTTAAAAACTGAGGCACTCAACATTTATTTTTCAAAATATGTGCATAAGGGATTCCTTTCAAATCATGTTGCATCAGTGCCATTTTGAATAAGCCAAGGTCTCCTGACTCCCAGAGGGCACCTGAGCTCAGAGTTTCTTTCCTTCTTTCTTTTTAAGACAAAATTCCAAAAGTCTCCAGATTTTTTTTAGGGAAGGAATTTTACATAGGGCTGTCAAATGATTAACAATATTTGTTGTGCTGTTAAACAATAATAGAATACCATTTATTTAAATATTTTTGAATGTTTTCCACATTTTCAAATATATTGATTCCAATTTAAACACAGAATACAAAGTGCACAGTGCTCACTTTATATTTATTTTTATTATAAATATCTGCACTGTAAAAATAAAATAGTTTTTTTCATTTCACCTAATACAAGCACTGGTTCTCAAAGCCGGTCCGCCGCTTGTTCAGGGAAAGCCCCTGGCAGGCCGGGCGGGTTTGTTTACCTGCCGCATCCACAGGTTCAGCCGATCGCGGCTCCCACTGGCTGTGGTTCACCACTCCAGGCTAATGGGGGCTGCGGGAAGTGGTGCAGGCCGAGGGATGTGCTGGCTACCCTTCCCACAGCCCCCCATTGGCCTGGAGCAGCGAACCGCAGCCAGTGGGAGCCGCAATCGGCTGAACCTGCTGACGCAGCAGGTAGACAAACCGGCCCGGCCCACCAGGGGCTTTCCCTGAATAAGCGGGAGACCGGCTTTCAGAACCACTGCTGTTGTGCAATCTCTTTATCATAAATGTCGAACTTACAAATGTAGAATTATGCACAAAAAAACTTGCATTCAGAAATAAAACAATGTCAAACTTTAGCCTACAGTCCTACTTCTTCTTCAGTCAATCACTAAGAGAAACACGTTTGGTTATTTGTGCAGGAGATAATGCTGCCCTCTTATTTACAATGTCACCTGAAAGGGAGAACAGGTGTTTGCAAGGCACTGTTGTAGCCAGCATTGCAAGATATTTATATGCCAGATGCGATAAAGATTCATATGTCTCTTCACAGGGGTGTCCTTAGGATTTATGGGGCCCTACGCAGTATTATCAAACTGGTGCCCCTATACCCGACGGCAGAGAAGGAGGGATGCGGCGGCAAAGGATACTGAGCCACCTGCCCACCGCACGGTGGCGGAGAGTCACAGTTCCCCGCAGAGACCCCCTTACCCTCTCCCTCATGCAGAATGCGTTGTGCCAATGCATTCGGCTCTGTGACTATGGCCCCTGCCTAAGGAGACTGCAGTGTGCACTGAGTGTGCGGGAGCTGACCCACTCTTACCTGCTGTCATGGGTGGTGGGTGAAGGGGGAGGTTAGCTCCTCAGTCCACCTCTTCTGCCTGTGGCCCCCACCCATACTCCACCCCTGCTCTGTGCCAGGCCCTGCCCTCTCCCCACTGTCTCTCTTCCCTCCCCTTCCAGCCAAATCCCTGAACCCAAATGAAACAGATGACATTTGAAAAAAACACTCTTCTGCAATTTCTTTCTAAAGAAAATTGAGCATGTTTTCCACTGTATGCCAGGAGGTAAAGACTGGACATGCACAAGGTACCTAATTTAAAACACTAAACCTGGATAAAAAAATGTCAGTCACGGGTTTTTTGATATACCCTGAAGTTTGTCAGAGATTTATTTGCAAAAACTTTGTAGTAAGGGCAAGTCAGCTGTCCTGCTGAATACAACATTAAATATTATGGAATACATGATGCAGCTCTTCTCTCTTCTTCTTAATCAGTATTTCTAAGTTGATTTTATATTTTAATTGTACTCTTAAGACTTCATAAAGTAATCATTCCAGATTTTTTGGTTGTTCATGTTCTGTAGTTTCCGCATCTGAGTGTTGCTCTTTTAAGACATCTGAAAGCATGGTCCGCACTCTCATCCTTCTCAGATTTTGGAAGGCACTTCAGATTCTTAAACCTTGGGTCGAGTGCTGTACCTATCTTCAGAAATCTCACATTGATAACTTCTTTGCGTTTTGTCAAATCTCCCCAAGGAGTTCAGTCACAAATTTAATTAATACATTTTTTAACAAGTGTCATCAGCATGGAAGTATGTCCTCTGGAATAGTGACTGAAGCATGAAGGGGCATACAAATGTGCCAAGGGAACGTCTGTTCTCACTTTCAGGTGACATTGTAAATAAGAAGAGGGCAGCATTATCTCCCATAAATGTAAACAAGCTTGTTTATCTGAGCGATTGTCTGAACAAGAAGTAGGACTGAATGGACTTGTAAGTGCTAAAGTTTTACATTGATTTGTTTTTGAGTGCAGTTATTTTTTGTGCATAATTATACATCTGTAAGTTCAACTCTCACAATAAAAAGATTGTACTACATTATTTCTATGAGGTGAATTGCAAAATATTTCTTTCATCATTTTTACAGTGCAAATATTTGTAATAAAAAATAATAATATAAAGTGAGCACTGTACAAGTTATATTCTGTGTTGTAATTGTAATCAATATATTTGAAAATGTAGAAAACATCTAAAATATTTAGTAAATTTCAATTGGTATTCTATTGTTTAACAGTGCAATTTAATCTACAATAAATCACGATTAATTTTTTTTTTAGTTAATCACATGAGTTAACTAAGATTAATTGAGGCCTAATTTTAAAGTTTCTTTTATGCAGCTCTGAGTTTGGGGCAGATCCTTTTCATGACTATAATGAGTAAGCTTCCATTGTTCTATATGAAGATAGAATTGTAAGTTAAAGTTATCAGCTGAAAAGTTTGATCAACTTACAAAAAAGCCTGTAAGAATTCAGATACCCTGGTGATGGGCTACTTCATAAAAACCTTAACACACAAATATACAAGGAAAACTTTAAAGATACCATCTGAATTAGACAATCTAGAGGTAGCCCTAAATTATCTATGAATGTACTGAGTACAGTTGTACTCTACCTCCAGTGCAAGACCTTATCCATTAAATAAACAAGTGATTTTTGAGTGACAAGGGGGGGAGGTACTCTCTTTTATTATATCAACTTCTGTTGTGAAAGACAGTTTTGTTGCTTACACAGCATTCTTCTTCAGGTATAAGAGTGCCAGAGCTGGCCTCTCTCACCAACAGAAGTTGGTCCAATAAAAGATATTAACTTACCCACCTTGTCTCTCTAAAATCCTCTGGCCAACATGGCTGTAACACCACTGAAGACAAGTGATTTTTTGTCAGCCAACTGATTGGTTGTTTAAGATAGTTTTCATGTAGTTCTTTAACCCATGAGATCTAGCAAACCACACAGCTGAGATACAGAATACCTAAGTGATGGCGTAATACTTTACTGAACTTTCTGCTTCTTAGAAAGAGTTTCAATAGCAAAGAGTGTAAATTATGTTAATAGAATAAAACTAAACAAATAAAACTGACAGGAAGCTTGTGAGCAATAATAAATATGAGATTTCTTGTCAACAGAGTTATACTCACTAATTACAATCCCTTAACAGTGCATTAACAGCTTCAAAATAGATTTTTAAAACCTCAAAATATGCATTAAAAATGATGGTCTGGTTTTGAGAAACAGCACTTTCCCAAACATGCCAGGAGGAAGGACAATGGCTAAAGACACTGGACTGGCACTCAGGAGAACAACAATAGCAACATCACCTAACTATTGTATAGTGCTTTTCATGAGTAGATCTCAAAGCACTTTACAAAGTGAAGATAAGTATCATTATACCAATTTTACAGATAGCAAAACTGAGACAGAGAGGTGAAGTGAGATACCCAAGGTTGTTCTGTTGCAGGTTCTCTGCATGATCATATGTAAGCACTTAATCTCTCCTTTCCTCAATTACACCTCTGAAGTTAGGCCTACCAAAGCTTCCTTCTCCTATCTCTGTCTGTATAGATCATAAACTTTAAGAGTCAGTGACTGTCATTCACTATAGGCACATCACCTAGCACAATGTGGCCCAATTCTTGGCATTCTAGGCATTACTGTAATCCAAATAACTAATAATAACTAACAGCATTTTAGGGGGAGTTTTTTCAAAAGTATGTAAGGGACTTGGGTATACAAGTCCCACTGAAAATCAGTGGAACTGGTCAGTGTTCCTACTTTGCTTAAGCACATTTGAAAATCTCCCCCATAAATTGTGTACAGTTGAGTCATACATATAAGCCATATTTAAATCTTACCAAGAAATTGCTGCCTGTCTGCTTGTCGTTTCAGGCTCAATTTTACCAAATCAGCAGGGACGTCTGGCAGGCTAGCCACCTCCTGAAAAGTATTGATGGCTTTTTGCAATATTTCATTGCTTCTCATCTTCTCGGCTAAGTCATCCTCACACTAGGTGGAATCACAAAATTGTTATAAATAACAAATTATCATATAGTTTGGAGTTTAAAAAAATTCTTTTTGATTAAGGCAAAATTGTATTATTCCTCAATGTGTCAAATTTAACAAGTGTCTTCAAGTGTAGGCAATTTTGGTGTGAGCTTGGAGCAGAACTCTAGTTGCTTGTGCACTCTGGCAAGGTGGATTTATATCCAGCATTCATATACCCCTGGGAAATGTTTGTCATCATATGTATGAGAAATTATATATGCATAATAGCACAAGGCACTTTGTTCACACCCACCTATAGCAGATTCTTACTTCTGCATTCTCTTCTTGACAGGCATCCGTGTAAATGAGATGAAACAGCATTCTTATATCAGAAGGTTTGTCATCACAGATCATTTTCTAATATATATAGATTTTGGGCCAGATTTTCTGTTGACGGAACTCCATTGAAGTAATTGAGTTATTCCAACTGAAAATTTGTCATTTTGTATTTTTCAAAGGTAACATACTAGTGCAATGCATCATTCCAAATTCTAAAAACTTTGTGGGTTATACTAGTTGAAATCAGAATTTCTGCTTTAAAATGACAATATTAATGATATAGAAGGAATATGTTTTATACAGATCAGAGCTGCCCTGTTAAAATGCTACCACCATTTGCCAGGTGCTCAATAATTTTCTGGTAGCTTGTGGCATCTACTTGCCATAACAATAAATCTTGCGTTACTTAAAGACAAATTGTTACACTTTATCAGCATGGGAATGAGAAGATTGGTTCTATAAGGCTTAGAAAAATGCTCAGAGCATTGGACCCCACCACTTTCTCTCCTCCACTCCAACCCCACATGGGGAAGAGCAGCAGGAACCAGGAGGAACTTGCGGGGGGGAGGGAGGAGACCATGACAATTCCCAGACTCTCAGGATCCTCCCTCAAAGCAGCCAGCACCAGTCAGAACCAAGGTTAGGCCTTCTAGCTCCCCTTCCTGTCCCTCTGCTGGGTGAGTGCTCTCTCGTCTCACAATGAGGGGGAAGCTGCCAGGAGAGCAACCTTCTCAGCCTTCTGACAGCATGAGAACCCTGGATATTTTCCCGCTTGTTTGCCATGCTGCTGTTGGCTGCTGCCCTCTCAGCCTCCATTCGGTTCTTCTTCCACCACGGGAACCATTCTGGTCCCCATCCTGCTTCTCCCTGTTCATCGGGTTTTTCACCCTTACCTCTTCCATTTATACCTTGTGCTCGTGCAGTCTCACTCTTCCTTTTACCTAGTTTCTTCTCTTACTACCAACAATTCTTTCCTGTCCTCCACTTCTACCTACAGTAGCTGATAGAATTCTACTAGGAATATTCCACGAACCTCATTTTGTTTTTCAGGTTTGAAAGCAGACTTAGATGCATATTGACATGTAGGGTGAAATCCTTGCTCCATCGTAGACAATGGCAAAACTCCCATTGACATCAAGAGAACCAAGATTTCACCCCTAGCACGGAACCTCTCTCCACTGTCTGCATATATTTTGCTCTCCAGTTTTTAGTAGTGAAACAGAGCTAGACTGATCTCACATACTTAATTTTAAAAGTGTGAATATTGATTTATATGCTTTCTATGCTGAGTCAAATTAGTAGTGTTCTATGAGTCCTTCCTAATGTCTCCTATTTTTATTGGCCTGTGTTCCATTCATGTTTAGCTAATTAGCACGACGGGGTAGGTGTTTTTGTGCATCACAAGCACTTCAGTAATGGAAACTGAAATAGGTCAATCAATGTAGATTCAATGTTTTATTGACTACACTGACATTAATTAAAAAAAAGTTTCAGTCACATTAACTGCACATTGTTGCTGACAGTGGTTAATACCTAGCAACTCCTTACATACACGTTTTTGTTTTGTTTTTTTAAGTTTGCAACGTTCAATGAACTTCTTTGTTTATACAATTAGTTCTGCACATCATGACTGATTGGCTCAGGTTCACTATTCTGAAACTGAAAGGGGAAAATACCATGCAATATGGTCACATTAGTCAAACATTTGAGCAGTTTGTCCCAGAGACAAACTCAGAAATCAATAGTTAGGAATAATTTCTCTTTTCTTGATGGAATACCCTCTAAGAAACTGGCTTATTTTCTGGGACGAAAGATGGGGAAGGATGTTTAAGGCAAAATATAGCAGGCAGGAACAGCTGCCACCATATTCCATCATATATCAAATTTCATTGATACAGATCACATCACATACTATTTGGAAAGAGCTCTGAGATCTGTGAGGATGAAAGGCACTACATCTATGTAAGATATTACCACTACAATTTAGCAATTCTGATATGGTCTCAGCCAGGCCAAGAAATCAACCTAGAAATAATACCATAATTATAACTGCTGTTGCAGAAATTTGGGGAAAGGAACATCCACACCTTTACAGTTTTCAGAACAAGAAGAAGAAAAACAAGCCCCACCTATCTATAAGAGGCAGAATCTGGCCGGTTCGTATGTATTGTATGAAGTCAATGGTGCCTTCATAATGCAGGAGTGAGGACACTCTTAGGGTGAAATCCTGGCCTCCTTTAAAAGTAATAGTGTCTTACAAATAAACTTATGTAATGACAGTCTAGGGAATGATCCATAGTACTTCAGCACACACCATGATTGTCCAACTGCTTTTTTCCCCAAGGCCCCCGTCCTCCACTGAAATCAATAGTAGTTCCATCAATTACTTAAAGGTGAGCATGGAAAAGTAGAAAATTAATGCCACCTAGCCCTGATTACAAATTCCATACGTAGAATACAAGGCTGCCAAAACCAGAGATGCACCTATAATAAGTTACTTATGCATGTCTGAGAAAAGAGTGCTAATTATGACATTAGGGCCTGATTGTCAGCCCCTTTCATAATCATACTGTTACACCAAAGTGGTCCAAAGTGATATTAAAACTGCCTTAAAAGTGAAACTGAAGTTCCCAACATTATGAAGGAAATCTTGGATGTCAAAAAGTCAGAATAGCTGACTTCATACCACCTGCTCCCCAGTTTAAGAGGCGCTTTGGAGGTGAGGAGATGTTGATGCCAGGAACAGGAGAAAGTACTCTGGCCAGTCCTCTGCCAGTGGAACAGCTTATAGGGAGTTGTTCCTGTTAGAGTACACTGGAGCAGCCTCTCACTAGCCTCAGAAGAGTAAATAACAGAAATGGGATTTAACACTAACAGTACGCTCTGCCGCCAGAGCCGTTAGACTTCTATTCCCATTTACACCCAGACAACTCAGTGGGGTAACAAAATGGCTTTAGCTGCAGGCAAAATTTGGCCCGGTACTTCACTCACTCTCACACACACACACACACACACACACACACACACCACTTTGACTGAAGATGTGCCAAAGCTGCTCTCCTTGTCTCTCTTTTTTTTTATAACTGCAGCTTCAATCTAAGTGCAATGAGGGTAAGTATTAAAATCACCATTCCCTCACACTTGTACTAGTTTCATCCAAAGTCCCCACTGAAATGCAGTCTGCTGTTGGTTTCAATTTTAATGTTCTGTAATGGTTCCATAGACATTTGATGCCAGTTGAACCCTCCTCCTGCTGGCCCATAGACTGCTTTAGCGGCAAGAGAACAACTATTTCAGTGTGGCATTTTGTTAATACTTTATTTAGTGTTATGGAGTCTTGTTCTGTTCTGACTGTTAAGCTCTGTGAGACCGTGTAAGAATAGTGCTACACACATTCACGGCATTCTATTATACTATGAGGACTTACTGTTTAAAACATTTGCAAGCATTAATTTACAGCTCTGTGGAAGGGATTAATTCATAAAGAAGGGAAATATGAAAAGCATTGTTTAATAAAGAAATCTGTTCTTAACTGAAACACCATCGCACAAATGGGGCCAAATGTTCTGCTGGTGTAAAAGGGTGTAGATCCATTGACTCCAATGGAATTTCATCCATTTACATGATCAGAGAATTTGGTCCACTGTATACTACTGTGTATGCACTAGGTTTTTTGGTAGTTGGGGCTTTGGTTTCAGCATAACTGTTATTTACCAAGTGAAAACTGATAGTGACTCCAGTTCAAATGCCTCATTAATTGTAGCACAGCTCAACTTTCTTTTACTGTGATGGTTTCACTTGGCTTATCCTGATTAATAAGAGTTCAAATAGATTTTTATTATACCTGTTCCTGTGATTCCCCCATGCTTTATGAAAATAAAATGATTATTTCTGTTTTGGAGTTATTGTATCAAGGAACTAAATTATTATGAAGTCAGAGCTTGTTTTCCAGTGTCTATTTTCAGGAGGAGGATGCTTGAAATAGATAAGCAGGGGTTTTAACTTCAAAACTGGGATCACTGTATAGAATACAGAAACAGTCTGTTTTGTACACAGGATTCTATTATTAGATAACCTCTGAACATTATTTTTACATTTACAACAGTTTCACTGGTACCTGTGCTTTCCCATATCTTGCTCGTGGACTCTGTGGATATTTGCTCACTAATACTTCAAAGGCCTTCACAGCTTCTTCAACTTTTCCCTGAAAGAAAGATATTTATACTAAATATTTTCTGCATCTTGTAGCAAAACACTTACAGAACCCTGAGGGATAAATGGTATAAGATGACTAGTACCCCTGATTTTATAAAACAAAGCAGAAAATATTTCATATTGTTAATTATTAGGTTTTCCTCTTACACACTATCTGACCAGATTGCCTGCTTATTCCAGAGAAATGCATTTTCATGAATTCATATAGGTCAATATAATTAGCTGCTCTTGGTTAAAATCAGTTTTGTTTTGTCTTACAATGGCTAAAAAAACTTTGATGGATTAAAATTGTACTGTAAACCACTAGACACTAAGGTGAATCACATTAGACCTTAAGAAGTAAATTTGGCAGAAGCAGTTAGTCAAGGAATTTAAAATTCAGTACAAGAAATAGCTGATTGTGGCTAGAATTTTCACCTCAGCAGAGCTGAGTTGACCAAGGTTTTGCCTTACCCAGATTTATAGTAACCTAGGCTTTTTTACAATGGGTGACTTCAATAATCACACAGACAATAGCCCCTCTGGGTTGACTATATATAATGACTGACACGACAACTATGATCCAGTCTCGTTTTAAGGATTGCGATTATGAATGAGGATTACTGCTGTGTTATGAGCTGAACATCACTGTCTCTCATTTGAAGTGATGGCTCACTTCTGCTCCTGTTAGGGAATGAACATATTTCATTGGTATACCCAGAGAAATGATGGATCCAGCTAAAGTGGTTTCAGACATAAATAAGGAATGTATATACCATACATCCAGTAAACAAGTCTGCTGATTATTTAGTGCAGGGGTGGGCAAACATTTTGGCCTGAGGGCCACATTGGGTTTCCGAACTTGTATAGAGGGCCGGTTAGTGTGCCTCTCCAAACAGCCAGGTGTAGTCTGGCCCCTGCTCCCTATCTGACCCGCCTCCAGCTTCTCGCCCCCTGATGGCCCCCTCAAGACTCCTGCCCCATCCAACTCTCCCATTCCCTGTCCCCTGACCGCCCGCCCCTGACTGCCCCCGCTGCCCCATCCAACCACCCATTCTCCCTGACCACCCCCGGAACCCCTGCCCCTGACTGCTCCGCGCCACCCCATCCAACCCCCTCATCTCCTGCCTGCCCCCCCAGGGGACCCCTGCCCCAATTCAACCCCCCTGTTCCCCACCCTCTAACTGCCCCACACCCTATACACACACACCCCCGACCACCACCCCAAACTCCCCTGCCCCCTATCCAATCCCCCTTCTCCATACCCTCTTACCGGGCTGCCTGGAGCACCGGTGGCTAGCAGTGCTACAGCCGTGCTGCCCAGAGCACCAGGACAGGCAGCCATGCAGCCCGACTAGAGCCAGCCACGTCACTGGCAGCACAGAGCACCGGGTCAGGCCGCGGCTTTGCTGCTGCACTGCCCTGCAAGAGCTGACAGCCCCACCACCCAGAGCATTGCGCTGGCGACACAGTGAGCTGAGGCTGCAGGGGAGGGGGAACAGCAGGGGAGAAGCTGGGGGCGAGCCTCCTGGGCCAGGTGCTCAGGAGCTGGGCAGGAGGGTCCTGCAGGCCTGATGTGGCGTGGCTGTAGTTTGCCCACCTCTGACTTAGTGTGATATACTAACCCTTAACTCTTCACAGAAGGCAAGGTGGCAGCTTCACCCAAAAGAGCAGTCATTAGGCTGGTACTCATGAATCCATCTCCTGATGCTGAGGATCTTGCTAACTGTTGCCCTGTCTCTAACCTGCATTTTTACATAAGTTAATTGAGAAGACAATGACAATGGAACTTTGGGATCGTTTGGCATCTTCAGATTCAATTATTTCCTCTACACTGAATCTGGGTATGGGACAGAGTCCACTGAAGTTTTGCTGGTTGGAAACTTTTTCCCCAAAATGGACAGCAATCAGATGTCCAGGCCGATTCTTTTATATCAGCAGCCTTTGATGTGGCTGACTCAACTTTGGCCCTGGCACAGATGGATAGGATTGTACTTGAGTATTCCAATTTCTCTCTTTCTTCAGGGATGAGGGGAAGGGGAGAGAAGCTGAGTGACCATGGGGCACGTTGATTTGAGTGACATATGCTGGAAGTCCCATGCTGACAGTACTAAAATATTCCTGGAATTTCTAAATATTATAGTTTCCTAACTCAAAAAGTGTTGCAGCCAACACAGGGTAATTCTGTATTAGACCCTAATAAAGAGGAACCGATCATAGAACTAAAAATTAATGGTAACTTGGGTACAAGTGATCATGACTTGACCATGTTTATAATGTGCAAACAGAATAAAGTCCAGACCAGTGATATATATTGGTGCTTTAAAAGGGTCAGTTTCATAAAACTGAAAACAATTATGAGCCAAATCAACTGTAAGGAAGAATTTAATCAGAAAAAATTGAATAATTGGGAATTGTTTAAAAACATTTATTAGATACCCCGAAAGCCTCAATCCCACATTTGAGGAAAAAGATCATATTGGTTTAAAAAAAAAAAAAAAGAAAGAAATCTGGTTTAGAGGGGAAGTGAAGGCAAGGCAGCTATATATATAAACAAACCAATGGAAAAAGGGGAAATTGAAAGTAATGGACATAAATCAGAAGCCAGAAACTGTAGAAAAGTGATAAGGAAAACAAAGGGACTAAAGGAAAAATCTATGGCCAGCAGAGTTAAGGACAATAAGGAGAAGTTTTTAAAGTATATTAGTAACAAAAAGAATCTTAACAATGGTATTGGCCCATTATGAGATGGAAATAGTACAATCAATGATAATGCAGAAGAGAAAGAAGTGTTAAATAAATATTTCTGTTCTGTCATTGGGGGAAAAACAGAAGTTATTACGTGATCTGTAGTAATGCAGCACTATCATATGATAACACTTTCTATTCCACTAGTATTGCAAGAGATTGTTAAACAGCAGCTATTAAAGTTAGCCATTTTTAAATCAGCAGGTATAGTTAACTTGCATCCAAGAATTTTAGGATTTAGGAGCTCACTAGACCGTTAATGCGGATTTTCAACAAGTCTTGGAATACCAGGGAAATTCCAGAAGACTGGAAGCAAGCTAATGTTGTGCCAATATTCAAAAAGGGGAAACAGGCCTATAATTACTAGGTCATCCTATCTGACATCCATCCCAGGCAAGATAATGGATGATATGGAACTATATTAATAAAGAATTAAAGGAGGTTAATATAATTAATGCCAATCAACATTTTTGGTGAGATTACAAATTTGGTTGATAAAGGTAATTGTGTTGTTATAATATACTTAAACTCCTGTAAGGCATTTGAGTTGGTACCACATGACATTTTGATTAAAAAACTAGAAAGATATAAAAGTAAGATGGCATACATTAAATGGATTAAAAGTTGGCTAACTGATAGGTTTAAAATGTAATTGTAAATGGAGAATCATCATCCAACAAGTGTGTTTTTAGTGGGGTACCACAGGGATTGGTTCATGGCTCTGTGCTATTTGTCACTTTTATTAATAACCTGGAACAAAACATAAAATCATCACTTATAAAGTTTAGACATGACACAATAAATGAAAAGGACAGATGATCTCAATGCCTTGGTAACATGGGTCCAAGCAAACAATGTGTGTTTTAATATAGCTAAATGTAAATGTACACACTACAAACAGCGGCTGGAGGAGATAGCAAGGCAGTTGAGCTACAGTATCATCATTATGTGGATGGCACACAGCTCATTTTCTCTTTCTTCAGCCCCATATGGTACAGTGTTTTTGCTTTTCAAGATGTGGGCTGAGCTAGGGGCTTGGATGAGGGTGAAGTGAATGAAGCTCCAGTCACATAAATCAAAAGTAATCCTGGCTGGCTGCAAATAGAATAGAGATGGCTTCTGCCTCTATGACTGAGTAAGACTGTTTACCTTTTGTCAATAAGATTGCAATTTAGGTCTACTTATGGCTCCCCAAATGCTCCTGGAATCCTAGGTGGCCGTCTGCTTCTGATGTGATGACTGATCAGTTCTCTCTCATGACCTTCCCACCCTTATCCTGGCCTTTGATATTCCAAACATTGCACTAGTTACTTATCTGAGTGCAATTCAAGATGTTTGTATTGATTAGAACTTGTCAACATTTTTAGACAAAAAGCATTTTGTTGAAAAAATGAGTTTTCAGTGACAAGGACATTTTAGGCAAAAAATTTTTTTTTGACTAAATTTCAAATGAAACATTTTGACTTTTCTATATTTTTCATTCAAAATGGTGGAGGGGGAAAATCAATAAATTTCACTCTCCCTTTCTTTTTAACTTTTCCTTTCCCCCACTGGAAATGAGTTGAGGTAAGAGTAAAAAGGAAGATAAAATGGAGTTCTGTTCTTCTCTTGCATCCCTCTCTCAGTGGAAAAAGAAAGGAAGAAATAAAAAAAGTGAGAGAAAGTGGGATTCTTCCTCACCATTTCAAAGAAAAACAAAACAAAAATCAAATTTCAGTGGAAAGGGAAAAAAATGAAAAGCTGAAGGGAGAACAAAACATGAAAATTTAATTTTTTTGTAATAAAATTAAAATTTTAATTTTGTTTCAAAAGATCTCATGTCAAAATTTTCATTGATAGACAAAAATAAAGAATAATATGAAAAATTAAGTGTTTTTTTAAAAAAAGTTCATTTAAAAAGATTTTGAGGGATCAGGTGGTACCCATGAAGAAGATGGCTGCCTAGTTTCAGACTTCCTCACTCCCCACATATCAATTTGTCTCTAATAATTATTTTCCAAGCAAACTGGCAATAAGTGTCATCAAAGTTTAATTAATCCCCTGGATAAACTTCAAATTGTTGACTATGGATTCCAGTGAAAAAAACAAGAGAGGCCACAAAAGACCTAAGCCTGAATCACCTAAGCAGCTGAAAGGGTAGACTGCAAGGCCACAGCAGAACCTAGCTCAGGATATCGCAGCACTGAAGCAATTCCTCACAGACTGACTAGATTCAATCTCAAAAGATATTTGTGGACTCTCTCAGGATGTATGTGAAATAAAATCCTGAATGGGTCACTCGGAAAATGAGCTACAAAAGACTGCATTGAAACCAGGGAAACGAAAGAAGAAACTGCCTCCTTAAAGCTTAAACTAGACAAATTGGAAGAAAAACAGGATGACTTAGAAAACAGATCTTGAAGAAACAAACTTTACCTCTTGGGTATTGCTGAGGGTCTAAAGAGGATGATTATCATCAGCTTTCTTCAGAAGCTCCTCCCTGATATACTTAAATTGGATCCCCAGAGACCCCCATTAGATATTGAAAGGGCTCTTCAAATGCATGGTATTAGAAGCCAGGAGTCTGGCAAACTCAGACTCATCATCATTAAACTTCAGTAGCTTGATGATGTAGTAACGTTAATGAAAGCTGCTAGAAAACCTGAAACCTTTATATACAAAGGCCACACATTTTCTCTTTTTCCCCGATTTCTCAGCTGAGCTTAACAAAAAGAAGGCTGCATTCAATGGCATAAAGCAAATCTTCAAGCACTCATTCACCTTCAGTATGGATTTAGCAGGCTCCACAAGATTTTGCAAAACCCACTATGAATCTTGGCCAACACCTCAAAGACGGAGACCAGATTTGACCAAAAATAACAGAATGGTTTTTCATCATGAAAAGCCTACCTCAAGAAGTTTAAAAGTCAGTTGGTTTTCTTATATGTCCTTGTAGATGTGATAATATTCCCTTATATCGTCTTCCAGCTCCTAGTAGATAACCAGCAAGACTCAAATCTTGCTGATCTCCTTGGGAATTGAGCAGTAAAAACCACCACAATGCATAGAGTAACTGTTTAACATTAAGATGGAGTTTACAGAACTTCAGTCAGTAGTTGGTACTATCTGCATTAATCATCACAACTTGCACTGCTAGACAAGATCTCTCCATTACCTCTGCCTGTTATAGAACAGTCAACACACTCCTGACTATAACCTAAACCTTATTCAATTTGTGCATGGCATTGAACATACTCTGTATGTATTCTTAATATTTAGATGGTGTGTTTACAATTGATTTGGTAAATCAATATAAATTAATTTCCATGTGATTAATTGTGTATATAAATATATGTGTATATATGTATGTATACAGAAAATCTTTTGTATCTATTATGCATATTTTAGAATCCCCAATAGTATTTATAGGGTAATATTGGACTTTAAATATATTTGTATTTAGATAATATAGGGAAGGGAGGAGTGGATAGAACTGAAGTCATCAGAGATCCGAATGTGCCTACACTGGCTTGTTTTAAGTCTGTTAATATTTGTTGTTTTCGGTAGCAAATATACTTTGAAAGACACATGATATTTAACTATAGCTCTTTTTGTATGCCTGCCACTCTCAGAGGCTCAACAGAAGGCATAAATTCATTCAAAATAACCAGTATTTAATATGTATAAATACAGACTATCTCCTAGAGAGGTGGTTTTACAATTTCAACTTATCTTTAGAATAAGGCAATATATATTAGTATATCTTTTAAAACTTTCCATGACATTTCTTAGAGTGCCACTCCTGGAATATGAGGGGACTTCGTCAATCTTCAAAAAAAATTACAATCCTGGGACATCTTGGATTAAAAAAAAAGTAGCTTTATTGCAGGAAACTCATCTTGCAGAAACAAATGCCAACAGAAACAAGAAGATGTGGGTAGGTGTTGAGTATCATTCATCACTGAATTCTAGGAGCAGATGCACATCCATCTGAATTCACAGAGGTATAACTTTTCAATATATACAGTCTTGGACTGATCCTGAAGGAAGTTACGTTCTTCTTGAAGGCTGTTTCAACTCAAAATTTAGTATCCAAATGGAGGTAATTCTGAATTTTTCAAAGACATTGCAGTCATTTTTTCTAATAAAATGGATTGGTAGTACTGGGAGGCAACTGGAATACTACGCTAGGCAGACATCTGGACAAATCCAATTACACAAGACCCCTCTTCCAAAGCACAATATGCCAACCCTCATTATTAATGAATGAACTTGATTTAAAAGATATATGGAGGCTGAGACACCCCAAGGAGCGTTACTATGCATATTCCTCTACAGTACACTCATCTTACTCCAGAACTGACTTTTTTCATGTCTTTGGCACTGATTCCAGCATGCCTAGAAGCAGCTATTGATGCTATTAATTTCAGATCATGCTCCAATTATACTTACCACAGACACTGGTTGTGCATCATTAAAATCTACTAGGTGGACTCTGCTACTAAAAGATGCAAAGTTTTGTTCTACAGTTGATACAGTCATTTCTAATGTCATACAAGAAAGAAGCACTCTCAGATACCATGTTTTGGGAACCTCTGAAAGCTACTGTAAGGGGTGAATGCATAAAATATGCCTCCAAAAGAAGAGAGAAAGACTTAAGTTACTAGACTTTCTGGACAAGGAAAGAGATGAATGGCAGAGAAAGTATAAGACTGATCCAAATAATGAAAACCTCCTATGTTCTCTAATCAATGCCAAATACAAATATAATGAATGCTTATCCTACATTCATTGACTTTTCATGTAATAGGGTCAAATAACGATATTATGAATAGGGAAATAAAGCAGGTCAACTATTTGCCAGAAGACTTAAGATGGATCTAGCCAACAATATTTTTTCCTTATTACAAGAGGAGAGGAGTGCCATCTTTGAACCAACAGATATAAATAATCAATTTAAGCAATTCTAACAATGTTTAAATCAGACATCCTCATCAATTCCATCATTATTGAATGGAGTTGATATTTTTGGAAAGAACTCTGGTTTTCACATTAAGTTGCATAAATCGCAAGCAATGGATCTATCCAAGAGAATAGATCTTTCTCAGTTTCAGCATTTTCCATTTGAAAAATGCAAGGAAATAACTTATTTAGGTGTTAATATTTACCCTAATCTTCCCAAAGTTGTTTCTATAAATATGGACTATGTATTAAAAGAAATTTCCAAGGATGTAGAGAGGTGGTGTCTCTTCCCTCTGTCCTTACTGTGGAGGAATAGAAATAGCCAAAGTGAATATCTGCACAAGAAAGACATATCTCATTTGCTTATTGCCTTTCAAGGTCTCGCCTTTGCTTGAATAAATAGGTTTATCATGCAATTTATATAAGATACCTTGCTTGCCACCCTCTTAAAAAAATCCCGGGCAACTGGACAGATTTGTATCTATATTAACTACCATTCCAAATGCGTCCTCTTGGAAGGAGGTTCCCCTCCAGTAGCTCCGTATACACAATGGCCTGGTTTGAGATTGAAAAAAGCATAGCTATGCCATTTGGTTCCCTCTCTTTTATATACCTTAAGAGACTACCAACACACTTAAGGAAAAATCCAACCTTTGCATCTCCATGGGGCCTCCTGCAACATGTTGATTACAGTGTCTGACCTTACTAATTCTCTTCTTGTACCACTATAGAATAGCTTATGTCTCAGGATCAAAGCTAGTTCTACGCTTAAAGACAATTTAGATAGAAAAAAGATTAATAATAATTAAAGATATAATACAAAATAATAGACTGGCCTCCTTCAACTACATATGCAATATCAGCTACCGCAGCCTCACAGTTCCTTCTTTCAGCAACTATGCCAAGGATTCATGCAAGGATGGGAGACAATTGGTCTGTTTCAACTCTCACCTCTAGGAACATGTTAAGAAATCTGGAAACAAAAGCCACTTTGTAGGAATTACTTATAGGTGGCTATTACCTCTCAATCTTACTCTCAGAGAAAAATGGGAGGGAAAAAACTTAGCATTACTGTCAGAACAGAAATCCAGGAAGATATTTGGCTTAACATGAAAAATACTTCAAGTTCTTTATCCTTGTGATTCTTCCAGAACAAGATATTAAACAGGTATTACGGGACTCCAGAATGTTTGTTAAAGGCTAGATTGGCACCACACAGTGAATGTTGGAGATGCAAACAGCCCCATGTCAACCTTTAACACATCCTCTATACCTATCAAAAACGCATGTGTTCTGCAACACCCATATTCAGTGCACTCTCAAAAACTTTTAGGTGTTCCTATTTTTCATTCTCCAAGCTTGTATATTTTAGGGGTGCTGGATTGGTATTACCAGTTAACATTAAGAAATAGATTGCAGTAGTGGCCAAAAGAGTTACCTCAGAAAATGGAAATCTGCAATTCCTCCCTCCTACACAGACTGGCTTAGTGAGCTCTTTACTATCACATTAATGGAAAAAATGACATGGTCTAATAGCAAAGCTTTATTTTTTTCCCCCAAGCAATCTGGTCACACATGAAAACTGTTGCATACTTTTGCAGGTTAATATATATTAGTCCCCAACACTCATAGCTTATGTTCTCACTTACAGTATATATCTACTTAGTCACTTGAACAATTGATGCTCTGCATGACCTCTATGGGTTCAGGGTTTGTTTTGTGGGAGCAGGGGGGGTTGGTTTGGTTGGGGTTTGTTTTTCCCCCCAGATTTTACAAATAATGAACACTGAAATTTGTTATTCATATGGTATTTCCATCTTGTGCATGTATTTATATCTTTTGTTTTGTTATGCATTTGTATTAACAAGTTGTAGTATTATCAGTCCTTATATCATCCTATTTATTTGACGAATTTGCTATCTCCTTAATCACTTTAAAGACAGCGGAGGTCAGCTGGTGTGCTTTTGCTAGCAGTGATTCAATTTGAACATGTGAGTAGAGGAGTTGGAGCACTGTGTACCCATTAGTAAGACAGAGCCAGAATTTACTGATGTTCAAGACAATTTGTAAAACTAGTCTGTTCACTCAGGTTTCTGCCTGAAGAAGTGTTAGAGGAGGATATTTATTTTTACAGGTGGATATAGGATGTTTGTATATCTGTTGACAAGGGCCTGATAATTTTTTTTTAAAAATACTTTGTATATGCACCTAGAGACAAAGATGGGAACATTAAAAAAATATATATATATAAAATTCAGTAAGTGGTTAAGATGTAAATTTTAAAAAACACAGCGAGTGCCCATGACAGACATGAAGGAACACACTTTATGACCTGAAAGGACAAAAAGTGAATTACCAGGCTAAAATGAACATTGAAGTACAATCACAAATGTGTGCTGAATGCCTGGTTAGAGAAAAATAGAAATAAATATAAAATTCATTATCCCTGTTCTTTTTATACCTGTTAGTTTGTAGCTATGGTTTACAGCACCAGGAGAAACAGAATTCAAACCTACCTTTTTACGTAGTTTTTCTGCAGCATTCAGTTCAGCTTTAATGGTCTTATCAAACTTGTTTAAGAGTTTTGGTTTCTTCTTAGCTAGAAGAGTTTAAGAAAAAACAAAAAACTTCTATGAATTTCCCTGAACTATCACAAGTACATGTTTGGAAGTTTCCTTTAACCACAGCACGATAAGGTAGGTTCACAATACACTGGAAAAAAATAGGCAAGCATTCATTATGCCTACAAAAAACTATTTACATATGAAAGTCAGCGTTTATGCACTTACATTGAATAATTCACTTAAATGGACTTTTAGGAATAAAATTATCCAGTTTGCCTGTACAAATGTCTTTTCTGACTGGAAACTGTCTAAATAATTAGTGCAACAAGAAATACAAACTGGAAATAAAATATACTCAACAAAAATTTATTTTCCCATACTGAAATTACATTTCACTGGGATTTGAATCCAACCGTGATTTAAAGTTTTCTTGTGATGCAGAATCCATCTCAACCCTTGGTAAGTTTTTCCAATAGTGAATTACCCTCACTGTTAGAGACTTCCATCAAGTTTGAATTTATCTAGCTTCAGCTTCTAGCTATGGGATCTTATTATGCATTTGTCTGTTAGGTTAAAGAATTCTCTACTATCAGAAATTCTCTCTCCATGATCAAGTTACCTCTTAACCTATTCATTATTAAACTAAAGATTCATAAATGATCTGAAAAAAGGAGTGAACAGTGAAGTGGCAAAGTTTGCAGACAATACAAAATTACTCAAAATAGTTAAGTCTGAAGCTGATTGCAAAGAGTTACAAAGGGATCTCACGAAACTGGGTGACTGGGAGACAAAATGGCAGATGAAATTCAATGTTGGTAAGTGTAAAGTAATGCACATTGGAAAAATAATACCAACTATGCATACCACCAGATGGCATCTAAATGAGCTGTTACCACTCAAGAAAGATCTTGGAGTCATCATGGATAGTTCTCTGAAAACATCTGCTCAATGTCCAGTGGCAGTCAAAAAAAAACGATATTAGAAAACCTTAAGAAAGGTATAGATAATAAGATAGAAAATATCTTAATGGATTTAGAGA
This sequence comes from Gopherus flavomarginatus, assembly GCF_025201925.1. NCBI lineage: Eukaryota > Metazoa > Chordata > Testudines > Testudinidae > Gopherus > Gopherus flavomarginatus. The sequence continues at coordinate 235,044,701 of NC_066618.1, forward strand.
GTGGCATGATATGCCCACACCTTGAATACTGCATGCTGTTCTGATTGTCCCATTCAGAAAATATACATTAGAATTGGAAAAAGTGCAAAGAAGGATAACAAAATGATTCGGGTATGGAACAGCTTCCATACAAGGAGAAACTAAAAAGTCTGGGACTGTTTAGCTTAGAAAAGAGATGATATACGGGGATATAATAGAGGTGTGTAAAATCATGAATAGTGTGAGGAAAATGAATAGGGAAGTGTTTTTTAACCCTTTATATAACACAAGGGACACTCAATGAAATTAATAGGCAGCAGATTTAAAACTCACATAAGGAAGTACTTCATTACACAATACACAGTCAACCTGTGGAACTCATTGTCAAGTGATCTTGTGAAGGCCAAAAAGTATAACCGAGTTCAAAAAAAGAATTAGATAAATCCATGGAGGATAGAGCCATCGATGATTATTAGCCATGATGGTCAGGAATGCAACTTCATGTTCTTATGTTATTACATAAATTGAGTTTCTTTACTCTCTCACAGTTAACCTGTTTTCCGTAATTTGATCATTTACTGTAGCTCTTTTCTGAACCTTTTTAAACATATTTTTTGAAGATCAGGATTGGGAGCAGTATTTATTACATTCATGGTCTCATTAATTCTGTATACAGAGGTAAATACTGCCTCCTTACTCCTAATGATGCCCTCTTTATATGGAATAGCATTAATCCTCTTAACCACAGCATCACACTGTGAGCTCATGTTTAGTTATTTATCCACCATGACAACGAATCTTTTTCAGAGTCACAGCTTTGGAGGACAGTCATCTATCTTATTTTCTTTGTTCCTAAAAATTTTTCTATTTGGTTGCATTAAATGTGAGCACACACACAAAATTACTGATGTGTATAGGATAAAGCAGCAGATAACTGCTTTTCTCCAAGTTTATTACGGATTACGTATAAACAATCTTTTCTCTTACATTTCATTTAACACAAATATCTTCCGCAACACAAAAAACTACCAGTTGTCCATGCTTTTATTTAAATTATAATTATCTGCATGTTTTTTATTTAAACTAGATTTAATTATTTCTTTGTTTCTCTCGGGACAAAAAGCCATTAATAAAATGAGAGGAAACAGAAATATTATACTTCTGTGTAGGAGTTCAGAACAGCAACAGTATTTTTGATTAATACTACATGTAAATGTCACGCTGTTGCCATGTTGGAGCACCTCCTCCTGGCCCCTCAGCTTTTGTTTTCCCTTCTCAGAGGTCCTCAGGAATACTTCTCCAACATTATCTTAGGCTAATAAACACCCATGACACAGAGTAATTATTAAAATGGACACCTCAAATGACAAAATAAAGTTCAACACTATAACTCCAACGGTTTGGGCTCCACTATCTTTTATGACTCCAGGATCTTTCTTTGTGTCAACTGTCCCTCAGACTGGACGGCTCTTGGGCTTACCCTCAGAGTCCCTTACCAGAGTTCAGAAGCTCAAATGAAACAATAAAACAAACAATGTCCATCCACCTAGGGCTTAACAAAACTCTCAAGACCCTCCTAGGTCTCTCTCAGCTCCCTGCCCCTTGTGTGTGACTATAGGGCATTCCCCTGGGGCTCCCTTTTGTTCCCGAGTCTCCTCCTCCCGCTACGCAGGCCTCCCAGCTTCTGGTCTGTCTCTCTACTCTCAGGCAGCACTTGAAAGGAGAGCGCAGAGTCTGCTCGCGCTCTCTCTGCTCCAATGACAGTTTTATTATTTATAAAAAGTGGATCAGCTTCAAGAGGACAGACTGAGAAAGATCCACTTGAGAATATCCCATAGTCCAGTGGTTAGGCACTTTCCTGCAGTGTGAGACACCCATATTCCAATCTTTTCTCACATTAGGCAGAGGAGGAACCTGATCCCAATCCTCCCACATCCCCTGCAAGGTTCCCAATGATTGGGCTAAGGGCTAGGGAGGCAGCTGCCTCCTTCCAGCTGTTACACTTTTGTCAAAATAACCAAAATCAAAATGAACATTTTAAAATTGGGTCGAAACAAAACATTCCATTTATACATTTCTGAAACATGTTGATGTTTTTAGTTCAGTTGTAACCATTTAGTGAACTCAAATTTGTGAATAGTTTGGGTCGACCAAATCTGCATTTTTTGGTGAATATACCATTAATCAAAAATGTTTTGCCCTCTTCTAGTCCTGACCACTTGTGGTCATTAAAGGTTCTTTGGCATTTTTTGTATAATACTGTGTCTCAGCCAAATTTTAATTCTAGTAATTATAGTTTCCAGACCTCAGTTTCTCCTGAAGTTTCAAAAGGAGAGAGAGTATTCTTTTATATTTTCTTTATAAACCGTTGTGTAGCATTGCTGTGAACTGTTAAACAAATGCCAAATTTCATTTCAGAGGTGGTGATATTTAAGTGTTGTGTAAAGTATCCCTTACCCTTCTTACAGGGCTGCTGTGAAATTTTCAGTATAGGAAGCACTTTGGTATACGTAGATGAAAAATACTAGAGAAGCACTAATTTATTATAATCATTATTTTATCCCTATTGATCCCTGATACAACACAGTGACTAACTGGATTTCAAAAACTGCTTTGTAAGAGGGGGAAAAGCGATACAAAATCTTAAGAGTTTGCTCCTACTTAGTATTTACTAACAAACAGGATTGAGAATAAAATTGAAAAGAATCTCACCTCATTTACAGATTGTTTTTGCTTTCCTAACCATTTTATTGTCTCTTTGAATCTCATCCTTTGAAAGTCAGCATTTGCAGATGATTACAGAAGAAAGTACTTCAGGAAGGCAATGATTACAGAATCAAATTGATCCTATGAGTGTTTTACATAATATAGAAACAGCCACTCTCAAATTGCACTATCCAAATATATAATGCAATATGAACTATGCTTGTGACTATGGGGATATTTTGAGTGAAAAATGCAAAGCTCTTTAACACAGAACAGTTAACACAGATAACACAGAATGAATTGCATTTCTTTTGTTCATTTCCCCATGGAAGATTTAATAGATCTTCATTTTACTTTGTGGCCTAAGCTGATATTCTGTTTTGTTATGTCTCTCTTTTGTATTGATCTATGAGAGGAGAGGAACGGATTTATTGTATTTTCATACAAATATAAAGTAAAGTAATGTTTTAGCTATGATGAAGTCTTGATGGAAACATTCATATATTTTGAACCCAACAGAAGAAATGCAATTGTTATTCCTTATCAGATTGGTGGACCATCCAGTCCAGTATCCTGCCTCCAGCAATGACCAGCACCATATGCTAGAGAGATGATGCCAGAAACCTAGTAAGGAACAATTATGAAAAACGTGGCCATAAGAAATCTGCCCACCAGCTAGTGATTAATATAGGCCCTGAAGCAAGAAAGTTTATATCCTTCTCCTCCTTCCCACCTATCTAACGTATCTTTGGATTGTCTCATTATCCATACAGTCATGATTTCTCCCAAAACAGTCGGGAGTGCTTGAATGCACAGAATTCCTGTGTGTTTTACAGGACAGAATTTTCAAAGTCTTTCTCCACTTTTCGCCTTATGGTAGCATCTCAAGACCTCAACTGAGATTAAAACGTTGTGTTAAATACTGTAATACCCATGGTAAGAAACAGTTCATGTCATAAAGAGCTTACAATCGAAACACTCAAAGGATTGCAGGGAAAGAAGAGCCACAAAGATCAAGCGAATTGCCCAATTCAGCAAGTCAGTGGGTGAACCACCAACAGAAATCAGATCTCCTGATTCCAAATGGATCATCCTGCCTCTCTTTATCTTCAGGATTAAACCTGCTAACCAGAAAGATTTATGGCACATGAACAACCAACAAATGTGCCTTGAGCTCAGTACTTTCATGACAGAGTTCTTTTGGTGAGAAAAACCCGTTAGATTTTATTATTTGCTTTTTTATTCCAAATATACAACTTGATTTTAAATAGTACTGTACTTTTTTAGAGAGTTATTTTTTGGATTCAGTCAACATTAACAAAATTCTGGACACTGGAACTCTGTATATAGAAAAACTTTATATATTTGTGACTTTCCAGAATTTAATTCTCAGTCCTTACAGCATGAATCAGGATTTAATTGAAAGACTAGCTAACTGAAAAGAAACCGACTATCATAAGAAATTAAGGTAAGTTACATGGTCTCATGGCTAGGGTTTAGAGTTAACATATACAGGAGCTATTTTATGTCTCATCCTTCTCACATCTGTTGAGGATGGGAATGGTTATTTTCCTTGGGGGAAAAGGGGCAGACTGTCCCACAGAGGGAGTATATCCTATTGATTTGAGGACAGTGCTGTTCACGTAGGTATGAGAAGGAAGGGAGACATCAGGCATATAACAAGCAATGACACAGAAGAGATAGTGAGAAAAAACCTCAGCACTGTAAATTGGACAGATACGATATACTGAGTCTCTTTCTCAGAGAAGTAAGCCTTCCTTTTCCCTGGCATCTAGTTTAGATGAGGGTTGGAAAAACCTTTCCTCTGTTTCAACAAAATAATATCATTTTGATCCCCATTAAAATTAAATATCAACTATATACCAGCAGGAGGCCAATATGCAAAGCTGAAAATGAACTGTTCACATAAATATTATTCAGCTGTGAGGCACTAACTAATACGACACAGTAAACATTACATAAAGGGCAATCATTTTCATCTGCCCGTTTTACTGAGATGCTGTAGGATTCATATGGGAGCTTTCAATGCAACCATCAAGTATTCCAGTATGTTAAATGTAGCCTGCAGTCTCCCTGCAGGGGTATTTTAATAAATTATACATAACTTCCTTCTAGTGTAATAATCCTTTAACAGATGAGGTCACATCTGTTAAAAAAGGCATCACGGAGAAGCTAACTAATCTGGTTTCTGGAAAAAAAACAAAACAAATCTGTCCTAAACAAATGCAGAGTGATATGACCACTTAGGAGATTTACATTTCATCTCTGCCCAGGTACTAAAATAATAATTATGCATTTATATATCATGCTTTGGCCTTGCAAGAACAGTATGAGGTGTGTTCAGTTACAATCCTGGATAAAGGAACAGGTTTGTTGTTCAGTGGCATACAACTACTAGAAAATGAGTTTGTGACATATAAACACCTCTCTCAAAACAATTTCCATTGTCAAACAATGGGTAGGGCCCTACCATTTTCACGGTTAGAAGATTTTTAGAATAGTCAGTTTTGTGGTTTCAGATGTTTACATCTGAAATTTCACAGTGTTGTAACAGTGGGGGTCATTATCCAAAAGGAAGTCGTGGGTGGAAGTCGCAAGATTATTGTAAGGGGGTTGTGGTATTGCTACCTTTACTTCTGCTCTGCTGCTGACGGTGGAGCTGCCTTCAGAGCCGGGTGGCCAGAGAGTAGCCGCTGCTGGCCAGGGGCCAAGCTCTAAAGCCAGCTCCCCTGCCAGCAGCAGCACAGAAATGACAGTTGCAGGATATGGGGTGGGTGGCTTCCCATACATTCAGGTTTTCCTGGCAGCTTTCTGCCCAGATCGAGGGCTGACATCTGGGGCTGCAACCTCTCAATCCCAGGTCAGGGGCTATCCCAGCCAGTAGCCATGGAGCTTCCTGAAGGTGGGTCTGACCCTGCTCCGGGAACAGCCCCTTCAGGAGAAGAGAAGTCCCATCCCTCCCCAGCCCGGGCCGGGACTAGTAGCTATAGCCCAGCCCTGCCCCTCCCCGACAATAGCCAGCTTTCACAGAGATCATCAGATTTCACGGTCCATGACACATTTTTCACGGCTGTGAATTTGGTAGAGCTCTAATTATAGAGCAGCGTATAACCTAGAGGAAGGCTTTATTTTTATTGATCAAAATAAGTTGTAATTAATGTTGATGAATAATGCATATCTTATTTTTATGTGAAAAAACATTGTAAGGTTTGGATTTTAATAGATTGCAAGTTACTTTTAATGGGCCTCTTATGCACAAGATTCATCAACTATTTATAATACAGGCACTTTTTAATTTAACTTTTCAAAAAATGTAATCAGTAAAGGGCGAGATACCAGAATCACAATATAGCAGGATCAGGAAAAGAGGTATATTTTGTCCTTATGCGATACATTATTTTAGCCCTTGACTTAAAAGTGCCCATATAAATTTTTGCTCCCAAGAGAGGACATCAGAAGAATATCATTAACAACTATCCTAGAATAAAGAATAGGCACCTTAGCGACTAACAAATTTATTGTAGCATGTAGTCCACAAAAGCTTATGCTACAATAAATTTGTTAGTCTCTAAGGTGCCACAAGTACTCCTATTCTTTTTGCGGATACAGACTAACATGGCTACTACTCTGAAGCCTATCCTAGAATAGTTATAGTTAATTTTAACTGACTTTAAAGTATTTTATTTTGCATATGTTCATATATGTTATAGAAATATTTTCCCACTGTTCTTCTCCTTTTAAATTTTGGGCGCAGAAATTTTGCAATACTGTAGTTTTACTCTGAAACAGATGTGCACAAATGCTCACTTGGCTGGCCAGGGTGTGGCTTTGATGGACTAGGAGTAGTTCAGATACCTTTTAGGGCCATGATGAAGAGATCTCAATTGGGAGCAAGAGCTCCCTCTCCCTTCTCCTCCCCCCCAGCTTTTTCATACAATGTAGGGGGGATGCTTCGTCCCTCTTCCTTCCTTATGTTCATCATGTGGTGATTGGAAAGGGAAGGGGTGGGGCAGGGGATGTCGCATGCTGCATCTACAGCCCAGAATCTGGGCCTTGTCCTGCCTACTATTGCTGCCATTAGGTGGTTGGGGTGGTGTTGGGGGCTGGACAATTGGTTCTTATTTGCTAGTGGTAGGGTGTTGTGGGGGTAGGTAGAGTTTGTGGGCTCCTTGTTTCTGCCCCACCTTAGCCTAGTTGCTGGACCCCTCGTGAAGTTGGGGAACAAGCTGAGCTCCAGTTTTGGGGTCTGGAAAGGATTTTTTCCCCATATTGGAAACTGGAAAACGACTGTGTGGGTTTTTTCACCTTCCATCTGGCATCCTGGAAGTCTGGTCTTGGGAGGCTTAAATTACGATGGTCACAACTTTGGGGGGTTCCAAAGCAGTTGATGGATTAGAAATGGTCTTATGAGTTTTCTGTACACCCGGAGGCTGTTTGGACATTGGTCCTGAGCACAAGGCATAGGGAAGTGCTATGCCTCTGTATCTCATAAAGCTTGTAGGTCCCTTCCCTTCATCTCTCCTGTATCTGGTGTGGAGGAGAGGAGCTGGTTGGGGGTCTGACTTCCAGACAGGATACGTTGGCAGGCCTCAGGGTGTAGAGGGGGCATGGCCTTCATACCCACCCTCTGGTTTCTAAAACAATCAGACCATTTGTGCCCATTGAGAACCACACTGGAACAAGCCTATCTGACAGTCTGGGGTAGTTTTCCCAGTTAGGGAAGTTTGGGATAATGTTGTGACCTCTTTATTTAGCCATATTATGGTGTCTGTGCCTCTCTGCTTCCATGCCAACAACAATGAACATGGACAGAAGTGGAGGCTGTAGCTTTATAAACCAAATCCAAAATAAAAGAACTAGCTGCAAACTACCCAGCACTAGCAGTCAAGTGCAGGTTCAGATCTGTTCAGACAGGACAACCCCCAGCAAGTACCACCCTGAGGCCTTCCCTTCACTGCTCCATTAACTCCCCCTCCCCCCCGCCATTCCACATGACATGAACTGACCCCACTAGCCATGGGGAAAAAAATAGGTACAACTAAAGTTGTGAGTAATACGCAAACAATAAGACCTAACCCCCACACCAGGCCTCCCAACTGTTGTAAAGAAGGCAAACAAAATCCGTACTCCACTTCGCTGGTTCTCCAGTGAAGGAAAAAAAAAACTTTCCTTGAGCCAAGAGATGACTAGCTCTGCTCACAGCATAACTGGAAACCCAGTGATAATGTGCATCAGATAAGCCAGATAAAGAAGGGAGAGAGAGCAAGCTTCTGGACACCAAATAAGTATCAAGCCCAGGAGGACCCCTTTATGACCTCTGGCTCCCCTCATCTTTCAATCAGTTTCTATCACACACTTCAGATCTGCCAATGGGATACCAAGGCAAGGAGGTAGCTATCCACCCTGATAGCCTCATTGCACCAGTGAGGGCGGGGCCTGTGCTCACACACCCAGCCAAGAGCCAAGGACTGTTTATCTGGTCCAGTTACCTTCCCCTCCCTTGTGCCCAAAAGAGAGATCTTTAGCTGTTATCCTTTTAAGGGGCTTTTACTGTCCCAGTTATGTGATTTTGGACAGAGCATCACTATTTTACTTGTAAAAGTTTATTGTTGTTGTTTCTGATTTGCTTTGGTGTATTCACAGAAGAAAAAAAGGGAAAAAAATTAAACAAAAGAACAAACTCAAAAATGAATGGTTGTACAGAACAGAAAAAATAACCACAATGGCCATTCCTGGTAGCTGATTTCATTAATGTTTTCAGGTTCAGTTTAACTTGTTAACTACCTACACAATAAACAATGAGATCAGCTTGGAAGATGCAATTCACAACACTGTGCTTTTTATTAGTATTACAAATGTACACATTTTGACAGACTAATGTAAGTAAGTAGCAGGAAGATTTCTGATGAATGGCCTGTGAAATTATCTCATACGTCTAGTCAGAATACAGACTAGACAATCATTTTAAATGTTCTATTTCCCCCTAACAGCTCAGTTCCATTGTATCATCACAATCAGGCACTGTGAGGTGAGCATTGCTGTGCTTTTGTCAGACTACTCAGGGGTAAAAGACAATCTGCCTTTGGCTTCATTCCTCAAACCTATGGAATGCAATTAATGGCAAACAATGCATATCCTGCAGTACCTTATTCCTCACTTCATTCCAATGACTGCCTGAAAATACCATGATAAAAAAATATAACAGTCAAATATAAACACAGTTCATGGACACATAGAAAATGAATAAGTTTTATAAGAACAACAGGTCAGTGATCCTTGCTAGCTTTCAAGTTAAATTTAAGAGAAGCATAGAAATCAAAGATACTATCTTACAACCTTATTTACAAACCTCAACCGCTTTTAAGTAATGAACATCAGCTAAAGACACCATAACATACTAACCTACCAAAGCCAATACCATACCTCTAAACTAGGGAAGGGAAACACGGAAAGGAAGAAGCAAGAGGAAGAGAAAGATAATAGCAAAACAAATTACTGGTCTTTCCTCTTCCTCATTCTTGAACAAACACATTATTCCATTATGAACAAATGGCAACTGTGCATCTAAACCGAATACTGAAGCACAGTTCTACTGAAAGATATCTCACCAGTTCCAAACAAGCTAAGCTTTCATAGATTCACAGATCTGAAGGACAGAATAGGTCATTATGATTATCTAGTCTGATCTCCTACGGGTCAAAGAGTTTCAGTCACTAATTTCTGTATCAGGCTCATGACTTCTGATTACCCAGGAACAATCCACCACGTCCGTAAGCAAGTTGTTCCAATGGTTATTTACCCTCACTGTTAAAAATGTGTACTTTATTTTTAAAGCTGAATTTGCTTAGCTTCAGCTTCCAGTCATTGGACCTCATTATACTTTTTTTTGTTAGACTGAAGAGCGTTGAGGGAGGTTAGCATGAGTGACTCCATTTCTGGTGTCCAAGGAACAGGATCAGGGGTTGATGCTGCGGTGGCCTGGACGAAGGGTTTGGCCAATTCTCCAAAGGCCACTATCCAGGGTCGAAAAAACCGTGACTGGGCGCAGGTAATCCTGGATTGCCTGCACCCTATCAGGCGAGAGTAGATGCTCTCCAGGCCGGACCACAAAGCCTAAACAGATTACCTGAGCTTGGCACAGCTGCAACTTGGATGGAGAGGCACGGTGACCTTTGTTAGCTAACACAGCGAGTAAAGCAACAGAATCAGTTAGGCATGCATCGTAATCTGAACTAGCAACCAATAAATCATCCACATATTGAACTAATACAGACGAACTAGGCCAAAATTTGTCTTTTAAATCCTCAGTAAGAATCTGGGAAAAAATAGTGGGAGATCCTGAAAACCCTTAAGGGAGGCGCACCCACATTAATTGTTGGCGCTTTCACATGAACGCAAAGAGATACTGAGAATCGGGGTGCAAAGGGATACTAAAGAACGCTGCACACAAATCTACAACAGTAAAACAAGTAGCTGGCTGAGGGATCAGCATTAGAATAGTACCTGGATCAGGGACAACTGGATGGGGGCTTACAACATAACTATTTATCTCATGCAGATCTTGTACAAACCGATAAACCGGGCGACCATCCAGACCGCATTTAGGCTTTTTTACGGGAAGAATGGGAGTATTGCAGAGAGAACTGCACGGAACCAGAACCTCCTGAGCCAAATAGCTATCTATAAGAATCACAATGCCTTCCTCTGCCTCTTTTGGTAAAGGATACTGTTTTACGGAGAGAGGCAGTCCGTACCTAACCTTAAGGTAGACCGGGGCGGCAGACTTAAGGAGGCCCACATCAGTGGGGGTTTACGCTTCACAGACTGCGCAGAACGCTGGACAGTTCAGTGGGAATATCAGGAGCAGGGGAAACCAAGGCCATAAGAGACGCAACAACAGAGTCTTGAACAGACATGAGGAGCCCCTCGAGGGCGCAACATATATGGGCCCCTAATTTGCCTAGCATGTCCTGCCCAAGAAGATTCGCAGGGCCTCCTGGCATAATGACAAACTTGTGTGACAATTTCAAAGAGCTGAGTTCCACGGGAAGAGGGTGTGAGAGAGGAGCTGAATATGGGTTTCCCTCGATACTCTGCACCCAGACTTTAGTATCAGAAAGAGGCCCTGGAACAAAAGTTAAGTGGAAAGAGTAGCACCAGTATCTACCAAAAAGGGCACAAAGATTTCCCTGATTTTCAAACAAACCTGTGACTGTGATCCCAAATCCCATTCCAGTTCCCTCAAGGCTCCCAGGATCTCCGCCACCTGTCACTGGGCAGCCCCAGGGTCCCGGGGAGCATTCAGGGGAAAGGAAGGATCACCCTATGCCTAGCCTCAGGGAGCCCCATGCAGAAGCAAAGGGTGCTCTCTTTTCCAATGCCCCGGCTGTCTGCAATAATTACAAATTCCCATTCCTAACTATGCCCCGCATGCTTCCCGGCACGTTCCTCCACCCCGCACCTCTGACTTTCGAATTCCCTCTTCCCTGCTGATTCTGATCCCGGTAGGGTACCTGCAACGCGGTGGCCAGCATACTGACCTCCTCCTTCTTCTGTTTCCGCTTTTCCTTAGCCTTTTCCTCATCTCTATTAAACACAAAGGTAGCTAGCTGCACTACCTCATCCAAAGATTTCCCTGGCCAGGCAGGCACATGCTTAGAGAAATACTTTTTTATATCTGGTGCCCACTGGTCAACATAGAAAGAGACCATCATGGGGTGGTTGGCTTCTCCCTGTGGATCAACCCCACCCCCATACATACGTACTTGTTTAGACAATTGGGCCATGAAAGAAGAAGGATGCTCGTTTAATTCCTGCTGGCACTCCCTAATCTTTGACCAGTTGGCGGTCTTGCTCCCTCCCAGGCGAATAGCCTCCAACAACCTATCCCGGCTCGCCCTTAAAATGGTCAAGTGTGCGAGCTCGTTAGGCTTCCAAATGGGCTCGCTTTCAGGCCACGGGCTGCGCTGGTCACTCTCCCCGGCCCAGCAATGGTTCACATCCAGGATGGCACACTTTTCATCGGGAGTAAAAAGGGTATCTAAAATCAACTGTACATCTGCCCAATTAGGATTATACACTTTGAAGACGCTTTGAATGGTCTGTAAGATCTTTTCCGAATTGTCTCATAAACGCGGCATCTGTTGCTGCCACGTTACCAAATCCTGTAGACCAAAAGGCCGATAAGCATGTACGAATAAGACAGTCTGTCTCCTCCCTTCTCTTGTAATGACAACTGGTTGTGATATCAGGGGTGCCTGAAGGGCCAGAGTAGGAGTAGTCAGAGAAGGATACAGAGAGGAGGCAGCAGGGGTGGTTGGAGAGTGGAGTATAGGAGAGATCAGAGCAGCATAGGGCGGAGCGGAATCCGCAAGCTGTGCACAAACTTTAAAACTGGCACCGGAACCTGATATCGGGGGACGTCCTTTTGTCCTAGCGTATGCCAAAATATCCCATACATAGCAATAATCCATTTGAGCCGGATGGTTGTCCTCCAATTGTTGCCTAAGGCAAGCTAATTTGTCCTGCCCAAAAGTTCTGTCGAGTGGCCATTCAAAAGGCGTCTGAGTAGTCAGTGCTGGCTATTCAACTTTACACAAAAGCACAGCACACTTTCTAGAAATCCCTTTGGTACAAGAAATATTTTCCCAATTCTCAAGAACTGCAGCCAGGGGAGTCCCCTTTCTTATACTCTGCCCAGAGCCCATTTTGAGGCTAATCCAAACAAACCAGGAGGACCTCACGCAATCAACCAAACGAGAGTGAGAAACGGGTTCATCAGAGCGATGCCTGGTGCAACACAGAAAAGGAGCCCACAGGCTACTGCCTCAGTCACCCTTGCTTTCACACCTGGGGTTTTACCCAAGGTGTGGTGCGGCTGCGACGGTGCAGATTCCACTCACTCAAACCGTGGATGAATGGAAATAAATCAGCTATTAGGAAAGGCAATATACAAAAACCTGTATGTGAACACTTCAGTCTCCCTGGATACACAATAGCAGATTTAAAGGTAGCCATCCTGCAGCAAAAAAAACTTCAGGACCAGACTTCAAAGAGAGACTACTGAGCTTCAGTTCATCTGCGAATTTGACACCATCAGCTCAAGATTAAACAAAGACTGTGAATGGCTTGCCAACTACAAAAGCAGTTTCTCCTCCCTTGGTTTTCACACCTCAACTGCTAGAAGAGGGCCTCATCCTCCCTGACTGAACTAACCTCGTTATCTCTAGCTTGCTTCTTGCTTGCATATATATACCTGCCCCTAGAAATTTCCACTACATGCATCCAACAAAGTGGGTATTCACCCACGAAATCTCATGCTCCAATACGTCTGTTAGTCTATAAGGTGTTACAGGGCTCTTTGCTGCTTTTAAAGAAACATTTGGTGTGACTATGCCATTCTGATAAAGGGGAAGTTGTGTTGCTACAGTTGGCAGGGCCAGAGAATAAAAGAGAAAGGAGCCCTCCCATGTACAAAAGCTTTCTCCATGAGGGATTCTTGCCTTTGCAGTGTTTCACCTGATATAGCCCTGATCTATTTACCTTCAGGGTACACTGAATGGCCCATTATTTTAAGAGAGTAACTGAGGAGGAAAATGCTGCTAGTGTGGTATGTATAGGAAAGGTGTACACATGACAATTTATTTACCTTTTGACAGTTCCTTTAGTTATTTGTTAGATTTTGTGGGGCTGCTAGTGCTGGATTTTCTATTGTTGTTTGAAAGTATTAATTGTGTTTTTAATCAATTGTCAGGTCTGTCTACAATGAAATATAGGTTGCACATTGTGGTTTTATAAGTCTTCTCCTGTGATACACTGCCACAGTTGTGATCAGTGGAGGCACCAATGCTAGATCCCAGCTTGTGGCTGGAAAGACATTTTCTGGAAGGACTTGGGTCTCTGGAATGTCCTCCTGCCATTGATCTGTGGATAGCCACTTTTAACTTTCTCGAGAAATAAATTATAAAGACATATTTACAACAGTCATCCTTAAAAGCTTCCCATTTGGTTTTGTAACTGAATATTGTACTAAGCCTAATTTTACTATTGTACTAATACTGAACACTACAGTCCTATTTTCAAAGATACAAAGGCTAAACTGAAAGAATCGCAAGAGTAACCACTGTGTATTGTATCTAAACTAGCTAACTACTCTGTATTTGAAATTCAAAACTTGCTCAGGAAATACTGTTTTTCTTCTCCCTCAACCTATGTCTGCATCATTATACAAATTAGCTGTTGAAATTGCTCTGTCTCCCAATGGGTAGCAGAAGAATGGTTATTTGATGATGATGATGGAAAACTGCTGTCATAGCCCTGTGGTTTGGTAGGCTAAATATTCACTTGGTGATTTACAGGTGGCCTAAATGATCAGCTAATTCTATAGGTTTCTATAAAGGAAAGATTAGAAGATAGCAAAACAAATGTGCATTTGACAGCAACTATGGCAGGACTATTTAAAAGCACTTGAACTGCAATAATTAAAGATCTTTCTAAATTATAGTAGTGTAACAGTTAGAAATGTTCTATAATTAACTTATCCAGAGAGAGAATCAGACAGTAAATGCTTAGGTATTTTAGAAACCAATAAAGCTGCTGAATTTAATGATTATAATAAATCTATAGCAGCAGCAATTCCATGTGTGATTTATACGCTGATGCTCATCATAGGGAACAATTACTGACCAATAATAGTATTTTTCAGTATATCCCCTTTGCTCATCATCCCAGGCCTCTTAATGAGTTTTGGCTTCACTCACAGGAAATGATTATACATCCCTCATTAAGTCCAGAAATAGATTTCCATATTGACTTCCATAATAACAAACTCTAGTCTCCTAGTAATGGTCATAAACACAAAGGCTTAGCATAGTGTTACTGCAGTGTTGGGTGCCTTGAAGGAAGAGACTGCAGCATTTTTACAAGGGGTGATATATTAATATGTTCATTATTTATAACTGACAGAATAAAATTAATTTAATTAGAATTATATGAACTATGCATCCTTACAAGCAAACTAAGTGGGATTCAGAATGACATCTGAAGCGAAGCCAAAACCTCCCAGAGCATGGTCACTAAGACCAGTGCAAGAGGAAGGGAGACGCTTTCAATGTTAATAAAATACAAAGATGGAGGACAAAAATTAGAACCATTAAACCACATCACAGGGTTGCTGGCCCAGGCTACTCATGATAAGCTAATTAATGGTTAATTGAATAAGGAGCACCTGAGCCTCATACAAGACCATCAGGTCCCAGTTGCAGGGAGGTGCTCAGAGAGGCTCTTTTAAGGGAAAGGAGCTCCCAGTGAAACACAAGCCCCAGGGAGTAGACCTGTACAAACCCTGAGTCCAATGGTGGAGATTGCGGGCCAGAGAGGCCAGGACTGAGAACCACAAGCCCCAAGGAGGAGGGCTGTGCAACCTCTGAGCCCAAGAGGAAAGACTTTATTTCAAGTTTATTTGTATTTATTCAAGTAGAACTTCAGTAGGAAAATTTTGTCTTACACCCTTTTGGGGTATGGAGTTGTTAAGGAGCCCTGAAAGAAGCGAAACTTGGGCAGGGAGTGCCTGCAATGCCAAACTAGGCCAGGACGCGCCGCTACAGGGCAGGCACATGCTGAGACAACTGGTATGAGAAGGGGGATTCTGAGACACACTCCCATTAAGGGATAACCAAGCAACAGTGCAGAGACCTTTCTCAGCTGGGAGATGTTAACCATCAGAACGTAAGAACGGCCATACTGAGTCAGACTAATGGCCCAGCCAGCCCAGTACCTTCTCTAATAGTGGCTGGTGCCAGATATTTCACAGGGAATGAACAGAACAGGGCAATTTCAAGTGATCCATCCCATTGTCCATCCCATTGTCCACTTCTGGCAGTTGGAGGTTTAAGGACATGTGGAGCATGGGGCTGCATCCTTAACCATCCAGACTAACAGCCATTGATGGAGCTATCCTCCATTAACTTATCTAATTCTTTTTTGAACCCAGTTATCCTTTTGGCCATCACATCTCCTAGCAATGAGATTCACACATTGATTGTATGTTATATGAAGAAATACTTCCTTTTGTTTGGTTTAAATTTGCTGCCTATTAATTTTATTGGCGACCGCTGATTCTTGTGTTATGTGAAGGGGTAAATACACTTCACTATTTAATTTCTCTACACCATTCATGGTTTTATAGACCTCTATCACATCCCCCCTTCGTCTCCTCTTCTCTAAGCTGAACAGTCCCCATGTTTTTAATCTCTCCTCATATGGAAGCTCTTGCATACCCTAATCATTTGTGTTGCCCTTCTCTGCACCTTTTCCAATTCTAATATATATCTTTTTTGAGATGAGGCAACCAGAACTGTATGCGGTATTCAAGGTGTAGATGTACAGTGGATTGAAAGTGGCCTTGTGATATTTTCTATCTTATCTATATCTTTCCTAATGGCTTCTCACATTCTCTTAGTTTTTTTGAGTGCCGCTGCACACTGAGGAGATGTTTTCAGGGAGATATCCCTTTCTTGAGTGGTAACAGCTAATTTAAATCTCATCATTTTGTCTGGATAGTTGGGATTGTTTTCCAATGTGCATTACTTGCACTTAACATTGATTGTCACCTGCCATCTTGTTTCCCAGTCACCCAGTTTTGTGAGATCTCTTTGTAACTTTGTGGTCAAGTTTTGTCTTAACTGTCTAGAGTAATTTTATATTGTCTGTGAATTTTGCCACTTCACTGTTCACCCCATTTTTTAGATCATTTATGAATATGCTGAAGAGCATATGGAGATGCAGCCAGAGCTTTGGGAATGCCAGCTCCAGTTTTCGGGAATGTCCAATCAGCAGGAAAGGCCTGTTGAGGAGGCACCACGATGCAAAAGAGTCAGTTCTAATGGACACTGAAAGAGAAGGCATCACAGTGCTTCCACTAGTGATATGTATTGACTGTGAAGAAGTGGGGCATGCAGGATGGCTTTGCCCCTATATGAACCAAGATTGCAAGGCTGGCCTGGTTGCATTGAGCACCAGAAGAATCTGGGAGAGAGGGGCTGTCAGAGACACTATGCCACAAGCTACTGGGGCCTGCACTATTGTGAAGTCTGAATGAAGGACTGGGGAGACAGAAAAAGCGATATCCCAGTTTTGGCTTTGGGAGGAATGGACCCTGCTAAAAGTTTTAGCTTTGGATGAATGGACTCTAATTATAAGAAGTTAGAGCCTACAAGAATAGGCAAATATGGAGTAGTCAAGGAAATAAGCCCAGGGGTGTGCAATTAAAGGTGGGAGGATGGCCACAGGTTTCACCCTTTGCATTGATTAGAAGGGATGTCCTGATGCCATTCCTCAGCTGGGGAGCCTGAATAATTTGGTAAAGGAGCCAGGTTAGAACTGGGAACCCTGGGTCTAAAACCATGGTATAATGAGGCAGGCCTTCTCCCCAGGCCCATGCCCCCAAAAAAACAAATGCCACATTCAGTCTCTTTTAGGTAGTTTTATTGTCCCAAACGTAAACACACATACACACACCGCAACCACCACAGTTCTTCAGCTCATCTCAAGGGTTTTCCCCACATTACCTCTCGCTGCCTTCTTTCCCAGGGGACTCTGTGTCAGGAATGACGACTTGCATCTGCACCTGCATAGTCTCCAGGCGGCCTATGAGTACAGCTGGGCTGCCTGATTGGCCAAGGCAGTCAGCACGTCTGTTCTCAAGTACAACAGCAGCAGCCAATCTCCGGCTGCTCAAAGCTTTATGCCCTCAATTGCAATCGCTCCTATGCCTATTTTGTTCACAGGCCTGATTTTGCCTCAGTTACAAACTTTCTTCTTCTGCCCTGCCCCAGTCTGCTCCAGCCCTGCCTGGACTCCTGGCTCTGGATCCAGCCACAACATCTGACCACCTACATCCCAGTTCGTAACACTCTGGCAGTCCTGTTGCTGCTTCCTGCAGCTGCATAGTCTGACTCACCCCATCTCTCTCCCTTTCTAGGCCCACCTGCCTCTTTTAAATCTAACTGGGATCAGCTGACGAGGCACAGGTGCACTGGTCCTGCTTGCTCCTTCTTAAAGGGCCAGTGTCACTCTGTGACTCGTGGGACTACAACGAAGTTTCAAGACAAAGCAGCAACTGGACAGCTGTTAAAAATAAGGGGTCTGTCCAAGGGAAGGGGAAGACCCAGACAGTGCTATGGTCCAGTTGATCATTCAAAGGGTACTGTATGTCCAGGAGGAGAAGAAATGGGTGATCGTGAGTTAACTGTTCGCAGCTGTAGGAAAAAGGGTGCAGTCTATTAGGAGTGCTAGTGCCAGTGTAGGATTCAGGCCTGTGTTTTCGCATGAGATAGTATTTTGAGTTTTGCTTGCCTGTTTGATTTGTTGATACACATACATTCTTACTGATGTGTGTAAACAAAGGACAACGAAACAGTGTATGTTGCTTCTCCCTAGCCAGATGGAACAGGAGTAATTGTGGCACCTTAGAGACTAACAAATTTATTTCAGCATAAGCTTTCGTGAGCTACAGCTCACTTCTTCGGATGTGATGGAATCCATTCTTCGGATAGAATGGAACACACAGACAGCAGGTATTTATACATACAGAGAACATGAAAAGGTGGAAGTCTGCATACCAACAGGAAGAGTCTAATCAATTGAGATGAGCTATCATCAGCAGGAGATAAACTTTTGAAGTGATAATTGAGATGACCCATAGAAGGTGTGAGGAGAACTTAACATGGGGAAATAGATTCAATTAGTGTAATGACCCAACCATTCCCAGTCTCTGTTTAAACCTAAGTTAATTGTATCTAATTTGCATATTAATTCGAGTTCAGCTGTCTCTCTTTGGAGTCTGTTTTTGAAAAAACAGATTGACAGAGCCAGAAGAGTACCCAAAAGTACAGGACAGACCCAACAAAGAAAACAACAGAAAGCCACTAGCCATCACCTACAGCCCCCAACTAAAACCTCTCCAGAGCATCAAAGATCTACAGCCTATCCTTAAAGATGATCCCTCACTCTCACAGATCTTGGGAGACAGGCCAGTCCTTGCTTACAGACAGCCTCCCAACCTGAAGCAAAACTCACCAGCAACCGTACACCATACAACAAACACTAACCCAGGAACCTATCCTTGCAACAAAGCCTGATGCCAGCTCTGTCCACACATCTATTTAAGAGACACCATCACAGGACCTAATCACATCAGCCATGCCATCAGGGGCTCATTCACCTGCACATCTACCAACGTGATATATGCCATCACGTGCCAGCAATGCCCCTCTGCCATGTACATTGGCCAAACCGGACAGTCTCTACGCAAAAGAATAAATGGACATAAATCAGACATCAGGAATCATAACATCCAAAAACCAGTGGGAGAACACTTCAAGCTCTCTAACCACTCAGTGACAGACTTGAAGATGGCAATTT
This sequence comes from Gopherus flavomarginatus, assembly GCF_025201925.1. Lineage (NCBI taxonomy): Eukaryota > Metazoa > Chordata > Testudines > Testudinidae > Gopherus > Gopherus flavomarginatus. The sequence continues at coordinate 235,063,829 of NC_066618.1, forward strand.
TGCAACAAAAAAACTTCAAAAACAGACTTCAAAGAGAGACTGCTGAACTCGAATTTATTAGTATCTGGGGGCTTGTCTACATCACAAAGTTGCAGTGCTGGTGAGGGGGTTACAGCGCTGCAGCTTAGGAGGTGTACACATCTGCAGGGCATCACCAGCGCTGCAACTCCCTGTTTGCAGCTCTGGCTGTACTCCCGTTTTGTCTCGGGTGTAGAGGATCCAGCGCTGGTGATCCAGCGCTGGTAATCAAGTGTAGACACTTACCAGCGCTTTTCTTGACCTCCGTGGAATAAGCAGGTATCCCAGGATACCTGAGGAAGCCTCTGGTAATCAAGCAGGTCTCCTTCCCCGGTTTGTTCTCGCGTTCCCCGAACCCCCGTGCAAGCAGGTCTCCTTCCCTGCGGTTTGCAGGGGGGTTCGGGGAACGCGAGAGCAAACCGCGGCGAAGCTGGTCTCCTTCCCCGGTTTGCTCTCGCGTTCCCCGAACCCCCGAGCAAGCAGGTCTCCTTCCCTGCGGTTTGCAGGGGGGTTCGGGGAACGCGAGAGCAAACCGCAGGCGAAGCTGGTCTCCTTCCCCGGTTTGCTCTCGCGTTCCCTGAACCCCCGAGCAAGTAGGTCTCCTTCCCTGCGGTTTGCAGGGTGGTTCGGGGAACGCGAGAGCAAACCGCGGCGAAGCTGGTCTCCTTCCCTGAGGTTTGCTCTCGCGTTTCCCGAACCCCTGAGCAAGCAGGTCTCCTTCCCTGCGGTTTGCTCTCGCGTTCCCCGAACCCCGAGCAAGCAGGTCTCCTTCCCTGCGGTTTGCAGGGGGGTTCGGGGAACGCGAGAGCAAACCTGCGGCGAAGCTGGTCTCCTTCCCCGGTTTGCTCTCTGCGTTCCCCGAACCCCCCTTGAAGCCGCCCAACAGCGCTGCAGTGTGGCCACATCTAACACCACTTGCAGCGCTGGTTGCTGTAAGTGTGGCCACTCTGCAGCGCTGGCCCTATACAGCTGTACTAATACAGCTGTAACAACCAGCGCTGCAAAACTGTAGATGTAGACATACCCTAAGGTGCCACGAGTACTCCTGTTCTTTTTGCAGATACAGACTAACACAGCTGCTACTCTGAAACTAGCCAGATGGATTTGTTAGGACAATGGGAACAGATAAGAGCAGTGAAAGTGTTATTGGAGCGCACACTTTAAGATTGTCTCAACCCCTATCTCAAGACAAGATCAAACAAGCAGTTGAGAGAGGCAAAGGGAGTTAGGGAGGAAGGTATAAAACACTAAAGACCAAAGAAATGCCTGTCCCTGATCGCAGCACAATCTCACCTTACCCCTCCCATGGGGTACAAAAGAGATGGGATGAAGACCTCATATCCACGTCCCCCTCTTCCCCCCAAATGGAACATGACCATAAGTTGTAAGGGGTGGGACTGTGGGTGTTCATTTCAGGTATAATTATGCCTGCTGAGGAGGTTGGAGGGAGGGAAATGGGGGAGGGGGGCACTGGGAAAGGGCTCTGTGGCATCAGAGTTATGGGACACATGCTTGCTGGAAACTAACCCCAATAAACATCACATTGCCTGCACTTCAGACTTCTGGTCTTCTGCTTTCTGTCTGCGTGAGAAGAACCAGTGGAGAGGGTGAAGGGAAAGCCCCATAACATAGTCATTAGTGTCTGGATGCCTCAAAAGAAAGGTGGATTTGTCTAGAGACATGTTTAATTCCGAGGGCTGAGCTACTGTCTGCATCCAGGGAAGCTCCTCCCTAAGCAGCAGCCTTAAGTAAGTTCAGCTGTGGGGAAAGCTTTGCTTCATCTTTTGTGCGGTAAAAACTGTACAGCTCCTAAGAGGGGCTGCATCCTCTGGTGCATGTAAAGTACATGGATAGAGCATCCAGTGGTACCTAATATTTTTTTCTGTTAGATGACACTGCTGTACAAGTGAAGATTAGTTACTTGTAACCAGAGTTCAAGGTGACTGAATATTCATACTTACAGATAATGCACTGGCTAGTACAGCCCAACTGTAGAACCTGCTCCAAACAGTGCTTGTCAGAGCGAACATGCATCCCCTCCTTGTCGCCGAACGTTCTGAAGGCAAGGGTATATAACAGGAGTGATGCGCCTTCTACAGCCTCAGTTCCTTCTGACCCACAGAAACCAAAATAGGACTTTGAGAAAAAAGGAAAGGTGGGAAGGAAGTGCGAATATGCAGTCATCTTGAAGAACTCCAGTTACAAGTAAGTAACCTTCGTTCTTCTTTGAGTGGCTCTGTCCACCTATGCATAGTTTGGTAAGCAGTGCAGAAAAAACTCAGGAGGAAAGAACATAGTCTCAATTAAATAACGATTGAACTACCACTCTACCAAAACCAGCATCTGCTCTTGCAGCCAAATCTAAAGCATAATGTTTGATAAATTTATAGAGTGAATTCCAAGTAGCAGCCCTTACAGCTTTCCCCAACAGGAACATATTTAATAGAAGCAAACGATGATGATGCCTCTGCCTTATTGGAAAGAGACCTCACAACAGTAGGCACAGGAACAACTGTTAACTTGTAACATTCAATGATACGTAGTTTATCCGTCTGGAAACAGTATGTGCAGATACTATGCTTTGATCTTAGCTCCAGGGAGCAGAGAAGCAATACCCCGTGGCTCTCAGCCTTTCCAGACTACTGTTCCCCTTTCAGGAGCCTGATTTATCTTGCATACCCGCAAGTTACACCTCACTTACATTATTTCTAGGATCCACTTGTCCCATGTAACAATCCTCCAATTGTTAATAAAAAAGGCTTTCCCGTCAATGATTTAAAAAAAGATAGATTTTAAAAATTTAAATGAAATACAAGTTGAGTGGCCATTTTCTCTCTCACTGTCTTCTTCCGAACCAACACAGCTGAAACCAAGACCTTAATCTTAAGATTCTTTGCCACCAACTGAACTGACAGTGCCTTCGGACACCTCAGCAGCCTTAACAGGAGGATCTGATGGAACAGGAGCCTAACCAGTGACAACACACATCCCCAGGATCCTTTTAGCACTTTAGCCTTACCAGACAAAGAAGTTGGAACCAGACAAGCCTCTTAGTCTTCAGATCTGACACTCTCACAGAACCCAGCAGCTTAGCAGCAAGAACTTTCTTAAGCAGGAGCACCTGAAGTCTATTCTGGCTCTCCTTACATGCTCTAGGTGTCAAAGTGACAAACAGAGTGACGGTGACCTTCTCTGAGGCAATTAAGACATCTAACATGGTTGAGCGATGCCAGGAAGATGGCTGGGCATTAAGTGCCTCTCTTAAAACTGTGCGTCTTCTTTTTCTTCAGGTCCGCCATCACACGGAACTGAACGTGAAACCAAACTCAGCTATCTGTAACTACAACTCTGTAACTAAACTAACACTAAAAGCTAACAAAACAATTCCCTAAGGTCACTAATAAGAGAAAACCCACTGGTCTGATGGACCAGAACAGTTCATTTACATCCGGCAGGAACTGAAAGAGTAGAGGGTGCAGCATCCCCATATACAGATATCCTCACCCTCAGATCATTTGGAGATGCTTAGGGGAGAGATATAGGGTGCTCGTGTGCATTCTATCATGCACTGCCTGGAGAAGGTTCTACCATTATGCTGCACCAATAAATGCATTACCCGTAAGTGTAACTGTTTAGAGTAATCTTGAAGTTATAATTTTATATATACACTTTCATTTTTGAATGAGGATGCTGGGGAGGGAGGGGGGGCTTTCTTTATCTCTGCTTTTGTCCAGAGTGAAATGTGATCTCTGTATAAGTGGGCACCCGATGCTATTTCTTGTTACTTCATTCTACAGTTGAAATGGTTTTAATAAATTTACCTAGAACATTTTTAATAATTGTCATGTATTTAAGCTTATTAGAGTAACATACTTCCTGCTGAGCCAGGATCCTGTTGCGCTAGGCACTGTACAAACACAGAACAAAGATTGTTCCTGCCTCAATCCTTATTTTCAAAACTCTCTGAAATGCTTCTAAACTACTACTTCTGGAAAATACATGCCATATACAGAATACAGGAGGACAAAGGGGCTTGCTCATCCATGTTATAAGAACATAGCAATTTTAATTGTGCCTGATAGTTTGCTTATCCATAGAACAAACATAGCATGGGCTGAAGAAATAGAAGCTCCCCCACATGCTACTCTGCTAGTGGGCATCAAGCTTTGTCAAGGGGGACTACTAGTGATTAGCTAAATTCCATCTTCTGTATCATGTGCATGAGAACAAATTGGTGAAACTTCATCACACAGAATACAGCTCTCAGCTCCTTTAAGATTACACGTACTTTAGCTTGCAAAAGCAAACACACTTTATGCTTGTTTAACTCCAGATTATTTAATGAAAATCACACATTCTAGAAGGTACAACTTTGGACTTCAATGTAATACAATTTTGTTACTGCTTAAGAGAATAGACATTTACCTTTTTCTTTTTGTTCCTGTTCAGTTTCTTTACTTTTTCCTGGAAGATTAAAAATAAAATAGCATAAGCATTTTAGTGAAGAACAGTACAAAACACACTACTGGTAAATCAATACCTATGGAAAAGAGACAGTTAAAGTAAAAACTTTTTATAGGACTTCAGGACAGCATATTGTTACTTAAGTTATTTTAATCAAAAATGCTTGGGTACTTTATAGTTCAATTATAGCTCATTATTTAACATAAATTGGGGACTATTTAACACAGCAGGACTATGTAGTAAATCATGAAGTATTTTAGAACTAATAGCAATCTTTTCAAAATAAGATAGAAGTCCCCCCACCCCCCACACACACGGGTGTGAATGATATCCACGCGCATATACTATAGTATACATAATTCTTCTAGGTTGTTCAGCCAACAAATGTTTGATTAATTTTGTACCTATGGGTTCTGTTTATTTTTCTTAATTTTACCTATTCACTTGTGCTTGAAAATAGGAGTATAATTTTCAAATGTGTTTAAGTCTTATTAACTTTCAGTCAGATTTAGGATCCAGTGCCAAAGTCAGTTTTGAAAAATGAAACTTAGGTTTCTGAGTCATTTAGATGTTTGTGAATATTTTACCTGTGATATATATTAATTTACCTATTTAATACTTCAGATAGCTTTATATTGACAAACACTTCCTGAAAAAACAGCCCAGCCTGAAAGTATGTATCAGTGCAATCTACCTAACATCTCTATGTTTATAGTTTTCATAGAATTTCTCTCATTAACCTACACACTAACTAAAATACTAAAAGACAATTCTACTCATCAAGGACTACAAAAACAAAACAAATTAGAAATTCTTAGGCCTAGACATTTTGGAGATCAGATGAAAAAGAAAAACAAATCAGTAAACTAAGGCTACATTTTCAACACATTAAATCTTTAAAGCTGCCTTATTTTTACCAGATTTCCTAGAAATTCTATCCTGGAATGATCTGTAGCATATAAAATCTCAATCTTATTTTATTTTTTCTGGGGAGACTGGAATCTGTGCATGTGCCAAATGCAGGTTTAATATGTGGAGCTATCTTGACAGCCAACTATAGAGTGACTACAGCTACTTCACTATGCCCAGATTGCTAAATTATCTGGATTTCCCTTAATATTGGCGTGCGCCCTGTAATGTATTAATCAAGTTACAAAATAGTAAATTAAATAAACTTGGTAGAGTATGAGAATTATTTGCCTCCATAATTAAATTATAAAAATCTTTAAACTACAAGTTATGATATTAACTAGAAATGGGAGAAGATTCATAGGTTGATATATTCAAAAGCTACAGGTCCATTTGGATAGGGAATACATTTACTATGATTGTACACATACACACATGTAGTTGTCACCTGTTTGCATAATTACCTTATTTGCATGTGTAATTGTAATAAACACTTTTTTTTGAAGTCCATTTCAGTGTTTCCACAGAGATTTTAGAGAGACCTACAACCCAGTCTCTAGCTGACAGACAAAATGATACATCTGAGTTTTTAATTTCTATGATTCTACAATGGTGTGGAATTCACTCAACTCCATCCACAGAGCATACAGCAGGACTGTGTAGTAATCATGAAGTAGTGAACTATTTAACTTCCCACTCCCCTCTGTCCTTTCCCCCATCACCAGCACCTTCTACAACACCCTCCACTCATCTCTGTAAGCTCTTCCCCTCTCCTACCTTCCCTTACCATTCACAACTCATTTCTACAGGTTCTTTCCTCTCTCAGTAAAAAGTAAGGTATAGTCACCCAATCTTCCCTCTCCACTTCATCTCTAAGTTCACAGAATGTGCCATCTAAAACTACTGCAAGTTCCCCTTCTCTAGCTTCATCCTAAATTCTCTCCAATCTGGCTTCTGCCCTCTCAGCTGCATTTGCTCTCAAAAACTCTAATTACCTTTTCTTGAGCAGTCCCTTAGGGTATCTCTTCTATCCTCATTCTTGATCTTTTGAGCTACTTTTGACACTGATTGTACCCTCCCTTAATTTTGTCCTCCCTTAGCTATTGGTTCCCCATCTTACCTGGTTCTCTGCCTACTTGGCTGAGTGTTCCCCTCTGCATCTTGGTGAGTACTGCTGCCCTCACGACTTATGTCTAGGGTGATCTTATCTGCACACATGGTTTTAACTAACATCTTCATGATAAAGACTTACTAATCGGACCTTTCTCCCTTCTGAAGAAGAGATCTGTGGTGCTAGAAAGCTTCTCTTTACATCAACAGGAATTGGTCCAAAAAGATCTCTCACACATCTTGTCTCATATCCTGGGTCCAAAATACCTACAACAACACTGTAAACAACGGTCTTCCTCCAGTAGCGATGTGAGATTGGATGTCTCAGTGCAAGTGTCTTGACAGTGTCTTAAACTTAGCATGAACCAGACCAAGCTCCTTTCAAGCCCACCAACCCTTTCCCGTTTCTCACCTTCATACAAAGCACCATCATCTTCCCTGTCACTCTGGTTTGTAACCTGAGTGTCATCATTGACTCTGACCAATGTGCAAAAGTGAACATTTCTGGAGCAATAGGAGGGTGCAGTTATTTACAAATTACACTGCTGTGATTCTAATGCGAAACATCTGGGTAAACTTGCTTTAAGTTGATTGTGCTAAAGTAAAGTAAAGTGCTTCCCCATGGAAAAAAACACATGTTGCCATGAAGAAACATTTACTTTTCATGTAGCATTAAAAATAATATTTTCAAAACTGAAAATATTTTACATTTTAGAAAAATGATCTGTTTCAAGCTTAAAATGTCTCTGCAAGATACTGCATACATATTACACATACAACCATATGTAATTAATACGTATAATGCCTATTCATACACCAACTAATTAATATACAATTTATATGCTTGTGGTTACTCAGTTTTAATTTATATTTGTAGTATTTTACAAATACCTAAATTAAAAGTTTTATATCAAATTTTACAAAATGAATATATGAATTATATTTGCTGCAGTGTATTCCAGAATTTCCTATTTACATGAATAACATTATAATCACTAGCTCATCTCCGATTAGTGGGAATCATAGAATCACAGGACTGGAAGGGACCTTGAAAGGTCATCTAGTCCAGTCCCCTGCACTCATGGCAGGATTAAGTATTATTTACACCTTCCCTGACAAGTGTTTCTCTAACCTGTTCTTAAAAATCTCCAATGATGGAGATTCCACAACCTCCCTAGGCAATTTATTTCAGGGCTTAACCACCCTGACAGTTAGGACATTTTTCCTAATGTCCAACCTAAACTGCCCTTGCTGCAATTTAAGCCCCGTTGCTTCTCGTCCTATCCTCAGAGGTTAAGAACAACATTTTTTCTCCCTCCTCATTAACAGTTTTCAAGTACAAAAAAGGTTATGCTTCAACTCTGTCTTCCCTTTTCCAGACTAAACAAACTCAATTTTTTCAATCTCCCCTCATAGGCCATGTTTTCTAGATCTTTAATCACGTTTGTTGCTCTTTTCGGAACTTTCTCCAATTTGTTCACATCTTTCCTGAAATGTGGTGCCCAGAACTGGACCCAATATTCCAGCTGAAACCTTATCAGCATGGAGTAGAGCAGAAGAATTACTTCTCGTGTCTTGCTTACAACACTTCTGCTAATACATCTCAGAATATTTGCCTTTTTTGCAACAGTGTTACACTGTTGACTCATATTTAGTTTGTGCTCCATTATGACCCCCAGATCCCTTTCTGCAGTTCTCCTTCCTAGGCAGTCATTTCCCCATTTTGTATGTGTGCAAAATGGGGAAATGACTGCCTAGGAAGGAGAACTGCAGAAAGGGATCTTCCTTCCTAAGCGGAGTACTTTGCAATTGTCCTTATCGACTTTCATCCTATTTACTTCAACCCATTTCTCCAGTTTGTCCAGATCATTTTGAATTTTAAACTTCCAAAACACTTGCAACCTCTCCCAGCTTGGCAAACTTTATAAGTATGCTCTCTATGCCATTATCTAAATCACTGATGAAGATATTCAACAGAACTGGACCCAGAACTGATGCCTGTGGGACCTCACTTGATTACACTCTTCCAGCAGTGAACCACTGCTAATTACTTACTCTCTGGGAACAGTTTTCCAACCAATTATGCACCCATCTTATAGTAGCTCCATATACGTTGTATTTCCCTAGTGTGCAGGTACTACTAAAGTGGTAATATATTTTCAACATTAATATATTTTAGTTGTTAAACAGTGACCCATTTCATGATATTTATGTATTATTTTCCAGAACTGGTGTGTTTTCCTAACACCATTGAAAAGGCAGCCAAGTGCAAAAATCCATGGTCTCTGAGGGCACAGCAGGGAAAAGTACGGGGGGGTGGAGATGTGCCTTGCTTAGAATCCTTTACCCAGCTACATTCCAATCTACATTAGGACACAAGATTGTCGGAGAGCCAGGGAGGTGTACCAGACCTGTTTATGTCTGTTTTACTCAAAATGGTGTAGGCACAGCATCCGCTTTACACTTCTAACTCAAAATATGGACCGACACAATTTTCCTTCAGAAGATTTACACCAATGCAGGACCTTTTTGCCAGACACTGGTGTATTTAAGTGAGTAAAATGTCATTCCTTCCAAGTCACAAGGAAAATATACACCCTGGACCAAATTTTGGCCAACTACATAATTCGCTTTAGAACTGGACTGACAAGCTTCAAAAGCAGAGTAATCAAGCAGCAACGTTCTAGTAGACAATGTCCTCAATCCACTGCCATTGCCTCATCTCCCCTCCCCCACAACCAAAATAAAGATTATGTCCTGTTCAAATTCTGTCCCCCTTGTGTATTAAATGTTGACAAAGAGCTATATTATGACAGATTGGTGATATTAATTAGCATGAGACAAGCAGGTACTGAAACACCTTTATTAACACAGATACCAGATTTCTGCACTTAAGAGTACAAAATAAAGACACCAAAGCAAAGATACTCTTCTGTGTTTTATTGCAGATAACATTAAAACAGAAGAAACACACTTTTTTTTTTTTTTTTTAAAAGATCCCCTTGACCATTCCCAGCTTGGCACACTTTTGTAAACAAGAAGCTCATAAAAATCACATACTTAATTACAAAGAGTTTAAAATTTGATCACAGCATAATACATCCTCATAGTCCCATAATTCTATAAACAGACTGTCATATTACACATAAACACAGTAAAGTTTGTTCTTTTTTTCCTACAAGTCTTAAATTTTACTCCCAAGTTCCCTACAAAATATGGCTTTGTAAAATGTATTGCTTTGCAATTCACAAACACTGAGAATTTTACACCAAGAAGAATGCCACACTCTGCCTCAACCCACACCACAGTTTAAGAAGATTATTGCTAACCTGATAAGTTTAAAGAAATCACTTTGGGGCACATTTTACACTTGCTCTGCTCATGGAACTCAAAGTGAATTGGAGTCCCACACATTAAACAAGCGCATATGTCCTTTCCTATGGGTGTATCAGTAAAAATCTCAAAACAGTGTCAAAGAAACTAATAAAAAAAACATTTCCCTGTCAACTAAACCACAACCTATGTTATTTTACTGATACTCTATTTTAAAATAAAGCGTATTTTATTTTTTCTAGTTTCCATATCAAACTTTGCAATATTTTAATCACAGCAACTATTCCTGAGCCAAAAAGGAACACAAAAAAGCCCAAGAATGAAAAGATGATGTCTCTACAGTTGTGGAACAGCAGCATGTAACAGGTAGACAACACATCAGCTTTATTAAAATTCTCAGTCATTCAAAATCTAAATTAAATGGAGTTGAGTAATTAAAACAGTTTTTATATATTTACAGTATTAAATTTTTAAACCTTATTTTTAGCTGAATATTTTCTGACAGGGTCAGCTTTTAAATCTAAAAGCTGGGTGTTTATGCAAATCTGTTTTGTTTTTCCCTCTCTATTGAGTATCACACTACATAAATCCCAGCTGGGATATTAGTCAGTACTCTCAGCAATATAAATTATGCCTTACTAAGCCCAAACTGATTACATACCTGTGTGTCAATATACACCCTGACTTCCTGCCAGGCCATTTTAAAGTCTTCGGGTTCCTTAGTTTTAAAATCAAATGAGCCTAAAATAACGGATTATGGAAAAAAAATCTTTTAATAATCTGTCTATATACTGCTTAGAATTAGACATGTATGTTTTAGAAACTGTAGAATTATTGTAAATGATTTGAAGCTCATGTAGTGTAACTGTTGACATATCATCAGTGCAGACAGATAAAAATCAAAACTTCACAGCTCAATGTCTCATTAGTGTTTCCAATAAAAATGCAGTTAGCTCATATGTTACATTAGTAGTAACGTTTTAAATTTATCACATTTGCACATTGTTTGCCCAATCTGTTCCCAATTTTTTACTGTATGTACCTACAATATATATATATTAAAATCTGAAAAAATCAATTGATGTTCCATCATAAATAACTTGAATAGCACATCTAAAATGTATGTCAAACACACAACTGTCACAAACAGGGAAGAAAGAGAAATAAAACCAATGAATGCACTAAACTTGACAAAAAAATTAGACAGGAACGTAAATTTAAACATCTAAACGTGAAAAAAAATTGTAATAAAATGACAGTTGGCTAAAACCCATTTATAATATTTTAGTGTTCATTTCCCAAGATCCTGAACTGTTCAGTAATTACATCATGAGATCTATTACAACCATCTGCTGCCCTTGTGTAGCGTATGGTTAGGGCTGGTCCTCCTGCTGTAGGAACAGTCTTTTTGAAGCTTTAAGTATCTGAAAAAATAAGGGGAAATCTAAATTAAAGGACCAACCAAAACACAATTAAAAAAATCAAATCTACATGCTAAAAAAAATGCAACTTTGTAGCACTGTAATTTATTTGGAGAAAGCTATCATTCCCAGGAGCTAGTCTATTTAAATCACAAAGTTGCTATAGGAGATGGGGAGTACCAAATTTTAAATACTAATCTGAAGAATAGATCTTTGAATATAGAATAGTTCTTTGAATTTAACTTGCAAAGGAAATTAGGGCCATGTCCAAATATAAAAATTTTTATATTTTTAAAAATCAAATGACAGGCGGATGGGAAGTAGGAACAGGGGAGAAAGGGATTTCACCATATATTAAGCAGAACTTAACGTAAAAAGACAACAACAAGATAAGAGAAAAAATTTCAAGAAATCTGCAGTTTTAAGAATTAGAAAGCTGGGGAAAGGTTTGGTAAATGTGTAAATACAGAATGACCTTAACTCTGTCACACTGAACCCTTCATGTAAGACAGATGTCTCTGGCAAGTATCACACTACAATAAAGTATTGACTCCTGACACATTGCACACCATGACTGTTTGGAGACTCTGAGAACTGTATAACATCTTAAGCTGGTTTACTCATAATTACAGCAGTGCAAAAATCATATCGGTCTAGAAACAGATATAGTTAAAGTGATACAATTCCCTAGTATGGGCACAATTACACCAGTATACAGAAGCTTATATTAGTATATCTTATCCCCATAAATTTGAGAAATTGAGCAGGAGTATAAAAGAGTGCCCATCCTTACAAAGGCCTGATCAGTGGTTTTAAATGGTTTATAAAAATTCCAGAATCTGCAATTTTACAAGCTATTTGGGGAAGGTGGAATTGATAGGCCTTTGGTCTTAAATTCTTGATAATGGAGGATTTCTTGATGGACAGTCTATAGTAATGTAGGTTGCACATATCTCCAGTGAATATTTACATCAGAATGTCAAATTCGGTACAGTTTAATGCAGGAGTATACTTTATCATCAATATTAAAAACAGTGTTTTTGCAAATTCTTAATCTGCTGAATCCTGAATGTGTGTGGAGGGTAGTTGGCATTACACAACCACAGCTTTGTCCCTGTAGTTTTCCTTAACTCACAATTTCCATGCTTTCAAAACTTTTTCTTTTTTAAGCAGAAGAACTTCATTAATTGTATTCCCTTTAACTAAATGAAATGTGTTTATAATCTACCCCACAGTTTAGCAATACTGGTTCTTGAAGTTTCATGCATTTTAAAAAAAGATATTTAGAAATTATTCTGTTTACCCTGATGTATCATTGGCTTTGAATGTCACAATGTATTCAAGTCTCTCTCTGTGAAGTATTACTGTGCTGTAGTGCCTTGATGGATTTTCCACGTGGCTTCCATTCTCCAAAATCCATAAGAATTACTTGTCTCAGAACTCCAATATACCCAAACCCTGCACAATGCCCTTCTCTCCTTTCCCACTGTTCAGAGGCTTTCCACATCTAAACTCCTACACACATACACCCCTAAATTCCAGAAAACCCACACACAATGGGCCAGATCTTCAGCTGGTGCAAGTCAGTCAAGTTTAAATCTGCGCAGCTCCACTGAAGCTCACGTGGTGAGAATCTGGCCCTATATCTGCAAGTCAATCCTACTGACATTATAATGTGCCTGTGAAAACGCCTGGCTCTCTCAGTTTCCCCAAAAGCAGATCAAATATCTGAAATATTAAGCAACCAGACTTCCCAAAGACACTTAAAGGCACCAAGTGAATAGAGCATAAATGAATTGAATGGCTATTTCTGTTGCATCAACTTAATATGGTTTTAAATAAACAGAAGAAACTCACATTGAATAACTCCTGAATGCCGGTGAACTTAAAGAAAAGATATACTATAACACCAAAGAGGGTAGGGTGAATTGATTTAAATCAGAAAATAGGAAACCTTGATTTAAACTATTTTGGAAAGTTCAGAGGCCTTTGCTTTACAGGAAGTCAGACTAGATCAGTAGCCCGAAACTGTGGGGCATCAGTCTAGGGCAGGGGTGGGCAAACTACGGCCCAGGAGCCACATCCAGCCCTCTTGATGTTTTAATCCCTGGGGAGCAGGGTCCAGGGCTTGCTCCTCTCCGTGTAGCTTCCAGAAGCAGCAGCATGTCCCACCTCCGGCTCCTATGCATAGGGGCAGCCAGGGGCTTCCACATGCTGCCCCCGCCGCTCCCATTAGCCGGGAACCACAGCCAATGGGAGCTGCAGGGGCGGCACATGCGGACAGGGCAGCATGCAGAGCTGGAGGGGGGATATGCCGCTGCTTCTGGGAGCTTCTTGAGGTAAGTGCTGCCCGAAGCCTGCACCCCGATCCTCTCCCATGCCCCAAACCCCTGCCCTCGCCCTGATCCCCCTTCCGCCCTCCGAACCCCTCCGTCCCAGCCCAGAGTAATCTCCTGCACCCCCAACCTTTCATCTCCAGACCCACCCGAGAGCCCACGCCCCCCAGCTGGAGCTCTCCCTCCTTCCCCCCAAACAGACCAACCTCCCTGTCCCAGCCTGGAGCCCCCTCCCATACCCCGCACACTTCATTTCTAGCCCCACCCCATAGCCTGCACCCCCAGCCAGAGCCCTCATCCCCAATTTTATGAGCATTCATGCCCCGTCGTACAATTTGAATACCAAGATATAGCCCTCGAGCCAAAAAGTTCGCCTGGGCCTGCCCCCAGCACCAGGGATGGTGGAACAGACATATTCCCTTACTAGTAAGGGGTGGGGAGTGGGAGGGAAAGTTTGGGCGTCGCTGGACTAGATAATCACACTGTTCTACAAAATCTGTGAAAATCACTGATTGTAATCTTACTTTGCATTTGTACTTTTTATTTTCCTAAAGGAAGTTACCAATCAGTGGGAATCAACCTATTAAAACATGCTAATTCACAATTCAGTATAGCCTTTGCACTAAATTCTTGCTAATCAGAAGGTTACACTATAATTATATAGCTAAACATACATTTAATCAGATTCTTGATTTTTACATTTTTGATGTTAGAAATGGTGAATTTTTTATTTCCTAGATGACTATTTACTCATGATTTGTGTCAAAATTCTATTTGAATGGAAACTGGCATTTAAAACAGTTTATCAGTTAAATAAACCTACCTTAAATATGCTGCCTACAAAAGTAAAAGCTTTTACATTCCATAATGTTTTGATAAACTACTTGATTTATTAAACAAAGGAAGTATCTGTATTTAGTGAAATGAACTGGTTATTTCTGGTAAACAAGTCCTTTCCAATTTTAGAACTACAAGATTTTCTCTTTTTACACCTAGATTTTATTCATCAATTGGAAGAGGAAAACGAGCTTTCCTGCTTTTATAACTCCCAATTAGTTTCTTAACTTTCAATGAACTAGGCACTGAACTGTACTGAACAGCTGAATAAAATGAAAATAATTATCTCTGTGCACCTGCAGAAGAGGCTACTACTGTCAAAAACTGGCTTAGCACTTCAAAAAACTCTGGTTCCAGGTATATGGCCAGTGACTTCCACCAATTCAGTGATCTGACTGAAACTTCAGCAACAAATATCTACTGATTAATATTATTTAAGTAATTTTAATAGAGATTATACTAAGTTTAGGCCATAACACTGGATGTCAATTTCAAATTTACATATATTTAAAAAAAATATTTGTAATTAAAATATTTAAATTTAAATTTCTCATTTAAAAAAACTATTTTTACCCACCTGAAAGAGAGGGAACACTCAATCACCGAAAATGTCTTTTCAGTCATGATTGTTTGATAAGTATGAATTTTATATTCTGGAGGCCAGGGGGCGGGGAGGGGTGTAATATAACAAGAATGTCTCCTATGGAAAGCAGACAAAGTCTGAGACCTTAAAAGTATCAGAACCATCTGTATTTGAACAAAAGTTACATACCCAGTTAGCAATTTTAAAGATTATCCTGCCCTCCCCAAAATGACAACTGAGTAGAGAAAATGCTCACAGAACTCCATCAAAAACAAGGGATGGGGAAAATGGAAGGCTAGGGTGCTTGAAACACAAAGAAAAAAAGCCATTACCTAATGGAGGGACTGGATGGCAGAGACAGCTGGATGCAAGCCAGACACAGCTTGGTTTGGGGATAATGAGGTGGATTAACAGCTGGGAAAAACCAGCTGTGTTAGGAGGAGGGGTGGAAGAGAATAAGCCCAAGTAAGGACTTGGGGGAAACTGTTTTTCCTTCCCCATCATGCGTATCACAAGTTACACTACCAAGTACCAGCAGTAACTTATGTTCCATTTAACAGTTCTACTTCACCAATTCTGAAATGGCAGAATGGGTGTTGTGTAGCTTCCACTCTTTTATACTGTGTCATTTTTCATGCATCCACCACATGCGCATCCCCTGCATCGATACCTAAACCCATTTCTGCCCATGTATGCAGACATTTAGGTAAGACACACATTTTACACTTACTTCCCCTTACATCGTCACCTTTACTTTTTTTAAATTAGTTGTAGACTTGTAGCCTATATATTGACATAAAACTAAGTTTTACTTACAATATGTATTTCTTCAAAAAGCATTATGCAATTAGATCAAGATTTTCCACTCTTCAAGTTTCTCATCTGAGCAAGGAAACATACTTAATCTTTTTCTTACATACTGTACGTATAGACAGGGTAGCCTGTTTCTTTTTGTTGAGTGGGTCATTTCATTTTGAATAGTCAGATAATATATTTAGTAATCAGCACCGAGTTTGTTAATTTAACAAGCTCTAGTTTATTCCAAGTCCTAAGGAGAAAGAAAAATATATTCTCTTCCTCTTACATTTCCCAGAGTTTCCCAGAAGAGAAGCAACATCCACCAGAAGGCCAATCTCGGTTTGAGAAGGGCTGCATTAAATGTAAAACATACAACAGAAGGATAACCCTAAAATCATCAGCATGGGAACCATGACAAATCTGAAGTAATTAAACAATTGGACCTTTTCATTTGTACTATATGAGATTTCTAAAACTCTGCATGCAAATCAATTTAGACTTGCTTAAAAGAATGGTAAATGTCTTCTACTCTTTCATCTAAACTACCCTTAATACTTCAGTTACTGTAATGAATAAAAATACAAAAGAGGCAAATATAGAGAGGAAGTCCTGTCTACCGCAGGTACTAAAACACGTTTACTATGCTAAACTAAATTTGTTGTTACTTTCTTTTGCCAGTATTATTTCTCATATTTTAAAAGGGACAGACAGAGAAAGTTACCTTAAAAAAAAGGGGTACTTACTGTGACCAAAACACTACGAGTCAAACTGTGTTAGCTACTGGCATTTTCTGTACTGGTAGTGTAACACCGACAGACCTCAGTTGTCAGCAGGCGGGACTGACCTTGGGACCTTTGGAGCTTAGTACATGAGCCTTTACTGCATGAACTAAAAGCCAACTGCCTGTTAGCTAAGGCTGTAACAGACTCATTAATCTCTCTCTCTGGTCTCAGCGCCACTAGATAGGACAGAGCACCACACCCTGTAGGTGTGTGGGTTACATACATCTCCTAGCTGAGGAAGCATATCCCAAGCTTCATATACTTCCCAGCTGAAATCTCGGACAAGCCCCCACTTGTAACAGAGACAGACCCCTGTCGGTGGTGGGTGGGATTGAACCTGGGACCTCTGGAGCTTACTGCATGAGCTAAAAGCCAACTCACTGTTAGCTAAGGCTGTAGAGCAGTCTCTCTCTCTGTGGTCTCAGTGCCATTACATGGGACACAACACCACACGCAGTAGGTGTGTGGGTTACAGCAGCAAAGCACAATTTCTCCAGACAGGAATTTACCAGACTCTCTCTCCCTCACAATTAAAAAAAAAAAAGCCCACAACACACAATACCATGCTGGCAGAAAACCATGTCATAGCCTACCTCTGAGCCAGTCTCTACATGGTTTATTAAAATCTGTAAAAGACTTAAAGGCTTCTCTTTAAACCAGAATGTAAGGAACACACAGTAAACAATTAGGGCCCAGTTCTGCCACATGATCCACTCATGCTTCCATTAACAGTAGTAGGGATTACATAGTTATACATGTGGAAAGATAGGAGAATCAGCCGCTAGTATTTAACATAAGCCACATTACTTTGAGCAAATAATGGAAACGTTCACTGACACATAATTATGAGGCAGAAATCACATCAGAAGTAATCCTAAATTACAGGAATGCCATCTACCAAAACCAAAATCAACAACATCTGAGTTGATGATTGGAATTTGAATTAAGCATCAAAACAGTATGCAAATCACACAATGGGGTGATGTTACTACATTTTGTACCAGTCTGAAGAACATTATGCAAGCAGGACAATTCTCTACTTTGAAAATTATGGACTAGTTGCACCAGAGCCATAAAACGTTAGCTTCTTTATTATTTGTACTACCATACAGTATTGCATTTGCACTAAAGTAGGAAGTAGTAACATTACCATGGAACAAATCAGCCTTGACAACAAGTATCTTTCCTTGGACTAAGGGTGCAGCCTCAAAATAAAAACATACCAAATCTGGATACCATCTTCACTGAATTTACTCTCAGTCAGTCATACCTTATTCAGTTTATAAACTTTTTCTAAAACAGCTATTGTTAAACAATTAACTAAACTGCATTTTTAGGTAAACCTCAGATCAATGCTCATACCATGTCATAAGCAGTGGAATGTATCGTTCCAGGATTAACGATACATTTGCTGGATAAACCTCATAGCCAATATGAGATTATGTACTACTACAAACATTTTAGATTCCCTTAGTCAAGGTTCATTATGTAAATTTAGCGCACTAACCACTTCACAACTGTGATTTGTAAAAAGCCACAACATAGGGTTCTTGGATCTTTGACTACCACAGCCACTGCTGCATTGACCAGGAGTCAAACAAATGCAGGTATCTTGTATAATAGGCAACAATTTTACCACTGAACCACTTGTTCACTGAATAGAATTTCACTGCATTTAAAAATACAGAGGATTAAAAAAATAGTATAGTGAAAACTTTAACCAGAAATATAGCCTGCATATGAAATATCTGAGATATCAGGTATTATGTAAGATACCCAACAGTTTCAGGATGAAGTATTAATCAAAAGAGGAATAGAAACAAAACTAAACAAATCGACTAACTCATGTCCAAAATCTCTCATAGCACTTTTTGAAAACTGAACAAGGATGAGTATCTTTGTCTTGTTCCAGGAAATAAACCCACACAGTATTTTGCAAGTGAAGACAAACATAAAGTTGACAAATTCTAAATGGTACAAATTGAAGAGTGTGTGTCTAAAACTCTAATAGATTGACCAAAAGACAACAGACTTGCACCCAGGAGATAGACAGACAGACAGTGACAGAGAAAGAAAGAAAGAGGATCAGATGTTCACCTCTGCTGCACCCCTTTATGCCAGATGAAAGAGCTGGAGTGGCATAAAAGTCCTGAACCCTGCCAGAGGCAGATTCCTGCAGGACAGGTACAGTGGAGGACATCCACGAGGTTGCCTTTTAAGGATGCCTGGCAAGCCCTAGTGAAGGGGGTATTCCAGGACATAGCTAGGGATGGGGCCAACACAATACTTCAGAGATTCTGAGTAGCCCAGGGAGGGTGCCATCCATTAGACAGCTGTCTAACCAAAGGGCTGACTAAAATTATGCTGGGGGCCCCCAGAGCAGCCCAGTCAGATGGGCACATTTGATCCCCCTCTGGACTACAAGGTCTATCCACTGGCTCATGTGAGATTCTGCATTGTACTTCTTACAACTTATCTGATCCATTTAAAAAAAAAAACTGGCAATGTTTGGTGTCGAACTCTGAAAGCATGACAGAAGGAAAGTGTGTGCACGGGGCTCAATTCGTTGGATAGTAAGGAAGGAACAAAACCATGTACCCATCTCTAGAAGTAAATCTCAAAAGGTACTAAATTCTGAACATCTGGAGCATATTTATGGGTCTGACAAACACTATGCATCACATTTAGATAATGGATGGAGGAACTGGAAGTACTGCGGTGGTCTGGTTAACTGATGACTAAGATAAAAATACTCAAAGTAGCATGTAATAAAACAGGGATGAGTAAACTACAGCCCATGGGCCACCCGTGGCCCACTGGCCATATCCAACTGTTTTAATCCAGTCCTCGAGCTCCTGGTGGGGAGCGGGGTCTGGGGCTTTCCCCACTCTGGTGCTCCAGCCGAGGAGCAGGGTCAGGGGCCACTCTGCACATCTCCTGGAAGCAGCGGCATGTCCCCATCTGGCTCCTGCGCATAAGGGCAGCCAGGGGGATCCGCGTTGCACACTGCCCCCACAGCTCCTATTGACCAGGAACTATGCCCAATGGGAGCTGCAGGGGCAGCGCCTGCAGATGGAGCAGCACGCAGCAGAAAACTCCTGGTCATGCCTCTGTGTAGGAGGTGGAGAGACATGTCGCTGCTTGAGGTAAGCAGTGCCCAGAGCCTGCACCCCCAAGCCACTCATGCCCAAGCCCCTACCTGCTGCCCCAACTCTGACCCCCCTCTCACCCTCCAAACCCCTCTGTCCAAGAACAGAACACCCTCCTGCATCCCAAACCCCGCATCCCCAGCCCCACCCCAGAGCCTGCACCCACAGCTGGAGCCCTCACACACATCCCCGCACCCTACTACCTTGCCCCAGCACAGAGCCCTTCTCCCACACCCTGAACTCCTCATTTCTGGCCCTACCCCGAAGCCCGGACTTCGAGCCAGAGCCCTCGCCCACTCCCACACCCCAACTTCATGAGCATTCATAGCCCACCATAGAATTTCTATACCAAGATGTGGCCCTTGGGTCACAAAGTTTGCCCATCCCTGTCATAAAAAGTCTTCTTTTCAGACCAGGACCTAAAATTACACTAAAGAATGCATTGCTTTCTTCAAATACACACATTTTTATTTTTACGTCTTCATCAGTTGAATAGTCCATTTTTATTTTGGCAATTTTTTTCTTATTCGTTTAAAATTTGAATTAAAACTAATTGGAATAATATTCTGAAGTTTCTTCCTGTTAACTCAATAATAAACAGCCTTAGGATTTATTCAGACCAAGATAAGACTATTACTTCAGAAACAGAAAGCAAATTTAAGTCATAATATTTGAATACCTATACTTCTCTCTCTCTCTCTCTCACACACACACACACACACCCCTCTTCATAAATTTTACTACTGTGAAAGGTTTAATCTTATTACAAAAATATAACACTAAAAATTAACTTACCCACTAGATCATCATTTGAGTAATTCTCTGCTTCAACAGGAACTTCTGTAAATCAAATTTTGCAGCAATTACATATAATGTATCTGTTTTGAAAACTCAAATAATCACGTACAGGTCATTTTAGTAGTAATTATTTCATTGACACAAGCTACTCGTTCAAAATACCTTTCTGAACAGATTATTTTTAGAGCGCGTGCCGAGAAGTGGGCTTTTGCTAGGGGTACGTAATGGAGACACTGGCCCCATTATACACACACCTTTTGAAATGTGTGTGTACATTGACCATGCACTTTTTCAGTATGTATGCTTTTCACTTATTTACACACATTAAAATTTTAAAAACTGTATTACTGTATTTTATTGCCAGAAGCTGGGACTGTACAATAGGGAGTGGATCACTCAATAATTGCCCTGTTTTGTCCATTCTCTCTGAAGCATCTGACATAGGCCACTGTTGGAAGACATGATACTGGGCTAGATGGACCAGTGGTCTGACCAAGTATGACTATTCTTATGTCCTTTTGTATTTAAAGCCAAAAAATATATACCTCTTATCACTCAGCCTCATTGTTTGATAATATTTATTATAGCAAAGGTGTTATTACAAAAATGACCACGCTAAAAGCTTTAAAAAGAGCCATGAACTGTAACACTGTTAACCTTTGCAGAACAAATCTGGAAACAGAAAAAAAGAATTTAGTTCATCTCTGCCTAATTATAAAACAGGACTCCATTTCTCAGCAGCCACAGTTCTAGAGTTTCACAACAGAAATATTCGCTAAAAAAAATTGGGTGGTCAGATTTATTGCAGAAGAATTACTACACAAACCTGTTTCCTGAGGTCCAGCAGCAACAGTGTCTTCTGTATGTTCTTTTTCCTCTGTTACAAAGAAAATTAAGGTGTATATTACACTTACAGTATTGTGTGCATGAGTTTCTTATCACTAACTGCAAACCCAACAGATGGGTACAGATGTGACACTAGGTATTACTTATTAACAACTGTTATGTGTAATAGTTTTTAATGTCTCTTCACTACAATAAATATCTCGTTTTCAGTAAAACAGAACTATATATTAAAAGCTTAAATAATTGTAATATGAAATACCAACAGTAATATACACTTTCAGTTAGTTATATTACAGCAAGATTTTAAAGTTCATTAAACTAAAACAGTTTCATAGGAAGACAACTACATTAATATACGGTCAAATCCTGTAGGCATTAGTCAGGAAAAACTCCAATTTAGTTCACTGGAAGCACTGACTGAGCACGGACAGAGTAAAACTTGTATCATTTTTCCTCACAGTGAGCTGACATATTAAGTCACTTTGTATTAAGTTCAGTGCAACAAGAATGTAGCCAGCAACACCAAAGCCACAAATACAAAAGGTTTTCAAACTTAAATCTTTTCAAACAGCCTTCAAAATAAAGAGAGACAAGATTGGTGAGGAAATATCTTTTACTGGACCAACTTAAAACTTCTCTCTCTCACCAACAGAAGTTGGCTCAATAAAAGATATTACCTCACGCAACTTGTCTCTCAAATATTCTGGGACCAACATGGCGACAATAACACTGCTTTCAGAATTAAGAGTCTATGTATTAAATTTTTTAAATCAAATGCAAATACATTTCTGCAAATAATTAAAACATTTATTTAACAGTTAGTGTGTCAGTGGGCAAAATTAACTCTTTCTGTTGGGAGATCTGAAACCTCAAATATTTCTTGTAATGCACTGTAGGAAACATTAATTAATTACATCCCTTCCTTTTACATTTAACTGACAGATATGGCAATTTGAACATGAAAATAATTACTTTTACAAAATATGCATACCTGATTGCTTTTTATTAATTTCAACATCCTCAGGAATTTCATCTAGAGTTCAAGGTATGCAAAAAACAAAACAAAACAAAAAAACCAATTAGCTGTTTTAGGGTCAAATACTTCAAAAAATGTATCTCTCACAGGCGTTTAAGACTATAATTAGAAAACATACCTGGCTCTGTATCTTCATTTACTGGTTCTGGAAGCGCCCCTGCAGCGAAGAAGACAGACTATTTGTAGCAATACCTAAAGTAAGTTCTACACTTGTTAAACCTGCAACAAAAAGCAAAGGCTAATTTCTAAGGCTCATATTACCCTCCCATGGAAAATCTCGCAGGAAGAGAACCGAGATAAGGAAAGTTCTATGAAGTTTATGTCTGATTCCCAAACAAGCACCTCAACCAATGGACCATCCATCCTCTTTACGCATGCATTCAAGGTGAAAAAAATTAAGTCAATTTCAAATAAGCAAATGTCAAAAGGTTAAAAGTTTCCCAAAACCATTAGTAACAACTGTGTTGTATAGAAACTGTACTACATGGCAGAGCTAATATTGCTATACGAGCCAATGATTTTCAATTTCCTGACTAATGCTCAATTTTATATTATACCAGCCTGTGCCAGAGAGCAGGAGCATCATGAAAGATGCCAGGGTTCATGGAATAGTGGGACTTGAAAGATTTCCCGTACTATGGGGGGGGGGGGAATATTGGTCTATTGTTGTGGAACTTTTATAATAAATTAACCATGCAAAGGGCAATTTACACGTGGACAATGTGTGTGGAATTATTAGGGACTCTAAGAGAAGGGAAAATTGAAGCAGATAGGTCTGTCATACTGTGGGTATGTCTATACTACCCGCCAGATTGGCGGGCAGTGATCGATCCAGTGGGGGTTGATTTATCGCGCTCTCCCGTTGACTCCTGTACTCCTCCACCGTGAGAGGCGCAGCGGGGTCGACGGGGGAACGGCAGCAGTCAACTCTCCACAGTGAAGACAATCCGGTAAGTCTAAGTACGTTGACTTCAGCTACATTGTTCATGTAGCTGAAGTTGAATAACTTAGATCGATTCCCTCCTACCCCCCAATGCAGACCAGGCCTTAAACCTGCAACTGGAGAGCACTCCAGGCAGGAGTCATCTTATCAAATATGGTGGAGAATGTGGGACGGCAATGGGCCTCTTGGAAGAAGGGGAACAGCCAGTGCATGAAAGAGGGAAATCGAGACAGGAGGACCCTCGCAGGGCCACCCTGAAGCCAGGAGGCGGGGGCCAAGGTGGCGGCCACCCTTTGACACACAGAGACTACTTGCACCAGTAGAGCTTAGTCTTACTTGAAACAGGTATGTGGCACCAGTGCAAACTGTGACTTACAGTGTATCGTTTTATCTTTTCTACCTCTGGAGGTTTGATTGGTTCAGCTACTCTTGGCACTGCCCATCAGTAGCTGAACTCAGGGGAAACCCTCAGTACAGACAAAGCCTAAGGCTCCAATTCTGCAAACAGATACTCCGATGAGCAACTTTAAGGATGCGAGTAAGTCTCATTGGAGTGAATTGGTCTGTTCCTGCAAGGCTCTGAGTACTTTCAGTTTCCATTGCTTAAACAGGAGTTAAAGAAACAACACGCAGAAGCAGAAACTCATTTAGTCAAGTCCAAAGCTACTGAAAAAAGTGAAGTATAAAATGGTTAAGGAACAATGAGACCACAAATAGGTTTGGACAACCATGGAGTTCAAATACCACATCCAGAATCTGAGCTCCACAAGAGGCTGTAAGCAGTAAAACATTTTGTTATAACCTGGGGGGAAAGAAACCTGCTTTTATAATTTTTTTTTTATTTAACTCTAAGGAAATTAGCTATTTAAAACTACTGTGTGTAACAGAAAAAATCTCAGTCAATTACATGTTTTAACAAGTGTCTTCAATTTGTACTAAGACAGAGTAACTTTAGAAAAAAAATCTTTAAGCCCTCCTTTCAGACAGAAGAGAATAGCTGCTTATACTCACTTTCATCTTCCTTTTCAGCATCATCAGCTGGTTCTGTTGGGAACAACATTTCTTAGCTTCAAATTTATTATTTTGGGCCAACATCATTGCTAAGCATCAAGAGAACATTTATAAAATGTGAAATGCCAAAAAAAAATGTTCTTTTAAGGAAGGAATAATGTTCTATAACATTAAGAAATTTCTAATTACTCTATAAAAATGGAAACAAGTACATGATTTTGTTGAAAGATAACTACAAACAAATCATTGTCTAGAACAGGCTTGCATTACCCAGAGCACTAGACTGAGTCTACCACAGTGGGGCTTAATTTAAATTATACTTCATTTTAAGGAGGCTAAAATTCCTAACCAGGACTGAGAAAGTGACCATGCCAGTATGATATGGGCCCCAATTTTCATAATATTCAACAATCTTCTGTGTATAAAACAGTACAAGTAATACACATTGTTCCATAATTAATGTAAACAACTAACAAATGTATTTATTTTCACCTTGTATGCTTTCTTCATAGTAGTGTTCATTTACAGGCTGTTTACCTGAAATGGGGATACATTCAAATGATACAGGAGAACATTCTTTAAAATTACCTTTATTAAATGAATGCAGAATTCATAAGGTGTTATTTACAATCTAATTTACAAAGGGATGCTAGCTTGAAATCCTGTCAATTTCATTGTGTTAAAATAGTTTCAGATATTACATGTCCCAGAATCTCCCTGCCAAATTTCATAGGAAAATGTAATTTTTTTAATCTAATTTTTAAAATAGTACCCTTCCTCCCACTCTATACAAATAGGGGAAAACAATTGATTAGGCAGGTAGAACAGTGAAGCTACCTATATACTGGTATTGTAAATGCACCAAAAACAAATTTTTGATACAAATGGAAAAATTAACTTCTCTCTCTAATCCTTCAGCTATAGCAATCTTAGATGTTACATGAAAAATAATAAGGTTTTCAGATAGTGAATTTTAAGTGACTTATGCACCAGTAAAAAAAAAAAAAAATCTCTTGGCTCTAGAAGAAACAGGGTAGCAGTTCGGATTGTTTTCTCTTCATTTTGGCACTGGGGAGATTTACTTATATCTAAAGTATCAGAGGGGTATTCACCCATGAAAGCTCATGCTCCAATATGTCTGTTAGTCTATAAAGTGCCGCAGGACTCTGTCGCTTATATCTAAAGGTTACTATCCCAAAGTAGTTTACCTGCAGTTTCTTCTGTTTTTTCAGTCTCCAATTCTGCATACACTAAGGGGATATAATTTTATATTAGTTGTTTACATAAGTGCAGTCATACAAAAAACATTGAGTAAGATTTTTTTCTCTAAAATAAAATCCAGCATAAACATTAGAGTTACTGACCTAAATGATATGTTAGTTTTGTTCTTTACTTTCTTCCATTACTTAGTCTTTTTCTCTTCTCTGGAGCTGTCTCACCTCTACCCCAGAACCAATTTTCCCCCCTCAGTTCTGCCTATTGTTTTTTCCCCATTACTTTTATAGGTAGGCAAGAATTGTCATACTGGATCAGACCAGTGGTCCACATTCTAGTCCCATATTCAGCCTCCTGTGGCCAGCATCAGAGACTTCAGAAGGTGTAAGGTATCTTGCATTAGATCATCTGTCCCTAACTTCAGGTTGCCTCTGAATCCCTTTATAGTTAGGCCTTGTCTACACAACACAATTTTGTTGACAAAAGGCAGCTTTCGTCAACAAAACAGTGGAGGCCTACACACTACAATGCTCCTCCTGCCAATTTAACTTGACTGATATGTCGACATAATAAAACCACCCTGACAAAAGACAGAGCTTTTTGTGACGCAGCATCAGTGTAGACACTGAGTTCTTTACATTACCATAACTAGCCTCAAGCTGGTATTCCCACAATGCCCATCGTGACTGGTCACTGTTTTGAACACCGCTGTCCTGCAGTCAGCTACACAGCTATGTGCCACTCCCTTTTTGAAATCCCAGGAAGTTTTGATAATGTTCTTCCTGTTTGCTTGGCTGGAGAGGTCACATAGCATCTGCCCAACGCTCCTGTCTGCACTACAGGGGAATGCTGCTTCTACTGAGGCTGTGGGGAGAGGAGGCTGGGTCTGTGGGGAGAAATCACTGTAAGGAGGCAGGGGAAGAGAATCATAAGGCACTCCCTACTCCCCCCCTCCCCCATCCATGTATCTTCCAAGGCTGCAGCAGTACTCAAGGCTCTCCACCTATAGGAAATTAAACACAATGACAGCCAAACATAGTGTTGGGGGAATCCTACTCTCCCCAACACTAGGGCCACAGTGGCAGGCAGGCTGCATGGCTGAGTCCCCTGCAGCTGCACTTAAAAGAGACACCATGCTTACATGCTCACTCAGGCACACACCCCTCCACACACAGTCTCTTACACCCCCCAACACATCGCTCTCTCTCTCTCTCTCTCACACACACACACACACTCCTCCCATTCCATATGTGGACTTCTTGTGTTACTGTTCAGCAATGTCAATTTGGTCACATTACCAAGTGCTACTTTCAAAAGTGTTTAAATGTGTTACTTTTGGGGCACACACAGCAATCATTACAAGGCTCAGAGCACAGCATGACAAATAATGCCAGGCTTAACACACTACAGCAGCAACCATTATGCATTATGATCACAAGGCTATAATGGATGTTTCTCAATCTCATCGTTACCTGCAGCCCAGCCATCTCTGTCAGAAAGCATGGCTCCTGCACTGCTTTTTAGTATTGCGCCAAGCATTATGATCACAAAGCTATAAGCAGAGCTCAATAGGAGAGGAGTGCTATTCGGCTTAGGGAGGCTTTGAAGGAGCATTTTAACATTGAGCCACAGTAATGAAAGTACATGTCAGTTTGGTAACACAAGAAGGATTTGCAGTGCTTCGTGTACTTTCATTACTGTGGCTCAGTGTTAAAATGCTCCTTCAAAGCCTCCCTAAGCCTAATAGCACTCCTCTTCTATTGAGCTCTGCTTATAGCTTTGTGATCATAATGCTTGGCGCAATACTAAAAAGCAGTGCAGGAGCCATGCTTTCTGACAGAGATGGCTGGGCTGCAGGTAACGATGAGATTGAGAAACATCCATCATGTGATGCTGAACCAGGCCACACGAGGCACTGCAAATCCTTCCCAAAACATGCTACAGCTAGTTGCACACTGGTGCACTATTCTCTGTGTCGATGCAAGAGCTGCTATTGTGGATGCGCTCCACTGACACAAGGAGCATAGTGTGGACACGCAACAGCGGTTTAATTACAGCGGTGGCTCTACACTGACATAACTTAATGCAACCTAAACCTTGAGGCAGAAGAGTATCTCTTCCAAAATCTGTTTCGATTAACTGCTTTAACTATCAACATTTTTGTTATCCAT
Source organism: Gopherus flavomarginatus (assembly GCF_025201925.1). NCBI lineage: Eukaryota > Metazoa > Chordata > Testudines > Testudinidae > Gopherus > Gopherus flavomarginatus. The sequence goes on from NC_066618.1 coordinate 235,091,589, forward strand.
ATAAACACCAGTTTCTTTGAAACTTGCTAAATTTTTGGCTTTGAGGACATCCTGTGGCAATGAGTTCCACAACTTGATTACATATGCTGTGGGGGAAAAATTCCTTTTATGAGTTTGCCATCTTTTAATTTAATTAATTTTGAGGTGAATCTGCCACTTTTTAATCAAATTGACTGTCTCCTTTTTCTTATGTTCTCAGACAACATAAGAACAAGGAGAACACAGAAGCTCTTGATTTACCTTCTCTATAACATTTGCTATTTTATATATTTTTATTGTGGCTATTCTTATTTGTCTCCCTCAAAAGCTGAAGAATCAGAGTCTTTTCAATCACCTCTGTTTATGTACAAAGGTCTCAAAGAAGCTTCGTGTTCCTGAATATAGCACACTGCAGCCAAACAAAATAAACAAACCTAACTTATTGGTGTTGTCAAGAGGGTAGAGATGCCAACAAAGGACATCCAGCACTGCAGGCAGGACAATGGGTCAAAGCAGAGCCACTAGTGGCAGCTCCAGATAGTTTTGACTGCAGGTCCTGTAGGCTCCTTGCTTAACTGCAGTCAATAAGCAATGGCAGAGAAGGTTTTAGGGTTACGGTAGTGGCAATGGGCAGCACACAACCAGTAGGTGGAGGGGAGCAATACTAAACTATCACATCACAACCGTCCGAGGGAGCCCTTCCAAAAAGCTTTGAGCTAAAAAAGTTCCCAACCTGTGTCTTATTGGGTTAGACCTCAAGGGTGAGAATCCTTTGAGGATATTATCTAAAAAGACATATGTGGAGGTGATAATCCTCAAAATATTGTTCAAAACTAATGTCTCATTATAAACACCATTAGCTGAAGAGCATAACCCATCTTTTCCACCATCCAAAGTATATTCTGACTGAATAGGCCACACACGATATTTGTAACTTTCTGACATGACCCAGATTCCACACTGTAATATAGCTGGATTATAGGCAGAAATTAAGGTTGTTTGGGGAGCATTAACTAACAATTATCTAATGCTCAATTACTCTTAAAAAACTAAGATATTATGTTTGATTTAATTGGTATTGATTTGCACCTGTAACGCCACCTTAATGACATTTGTTTAAGAACCGCAATGTCTTTCCACGTCCAACATAACAGTAATAGATCTCTACCTGTATCCTGAGTCTCAGTCCCTTCTTCATAATTTGGCTCTATTTAAAAAAAATTAAAAAAATAAAAAAAAAAAGAGAGAAGAATTAATATCAATCAAAAGTTCTGGGGTCTGATTTAGCAAAGTATCATAAAATGTAACACATATGCTAAGTGTAGGTGTCAGAGTTGGAAATTAGCTCATCTAGTCAATGCAGCGCATTCAAGTGCTTTTCCCAGTAAAGTTCTGGGGCCTGACTGTGCAGCAGCGCCACATACACACAGAGTCTTTATTGAAGTCAGTGGGAATTCCACACCTGGAACAACTCTATAACCAAATCCATAAATGTTTCCTTAAAAAAAATTTGTCAGGTGAAAGTTCAAAATGTATTTTTCCATTCAACCAGATGAGATCAAAGTTAGATTTCAGCACATAGACCCACCAAGCAGAGATAAATCCTCAGGACAATCATCACTGATATGCAGAATAATTTTATACAATTATTTTGTCAAGCCAAATTTGCTACCTTTGTACATAATTCAAGGGTAAGTTTTTCTTTCAAGTCTTTGGACAGGAAAGAGGCTAATTGACTAAAAGTCTATTTTTTTTTGCTGTTGGGTAATGGCAATTAGAACGTTAAGAATTAGCTATTTATTATATGGAGGTTTAACATGTTGCTGATGTGAATTTTAAAATTTCGGAAAGGTACGCAGTACATTAGATGGACACCAAGTTTTATATCAAATTTATGCAATGTCAGTAAGTACTAAAAGAAAAAGCTCAATTTAAATGCAAACAAATTAACATGTTTTTCTAAAAATAGAATACCCCAAACTATTTAGAACAAGATTCACAAAAGGACTTATGTGCCTAGCTGCCACTTCAGGTGCCTAAATCCCAGAATCAGGCACCAACAGGATTCACAAATCCCCACTCAGCTATCCCTGGGACCTTGCAGGAGCCTAAACTTACTTAGGGAAATTTTACTGCAAACATTTAAGTGCTAAGCGTCTGTGTTTCTGCCTGTGAGCATGCACATTGCAACCCATGTCACGAGTCCAGACACCTAAGCCACACAGCAGTGCCTGAACCAAGAAAATATAGGCATTCCTCTGACTAACTTACCTGCAGGGCCCAAACTGGTATGCGTGCTGAAAACTCACCTACTGGATTGGGCCCATGTAGAGATGCTTACACAAAATGCTGGGGCGGGAAGAGAGGAAGATCTTCCTCACAACTTTTAGCTCAGTGGTTACAGTACTCACCTGGGATGTGGGAGACCCTGGTTCAAGTCCCCTCTTCACTTGCAGGGGAGAAGAGATTTGAACTGGGATCTGCTACCTCTCAAATAAGTGCTGTAGCCTCTGGACTATGGGATATTCTGATGTGGGGGCTTCCTCAGTTTTTCCTGTTGAAACTGTTTATCCACCCCTGTGAATAAATAACACTGGTCTACAATTTTTGAGACGTCGTCTGCTTCAGAGATAAAATGTGATATTTATTATGTATTTTGATGTGCTGAATTCAAATATGACAATTAAAATAACTGATTGGCTACTGTTTCTAAGATATTTACGTTTTTACATTTTATGTCTATGTATATTGTATAGATAGTTGAGTTTTAATCATAAATTGTAAATCTAGGTCTTTTCATGTGTTTATGGTTGGCTTTACATGATAATATTTCACCTGTCCTGTTTATGTAACACTTTAAAAATCAGCAAAAGGGTTATAGAAATAAAATTTATTATGAAACAAAAGGCAAAAAACTATTCTGTACATAGTTTAGTCCTATTCAGTGTCTACTCGGCGCTTCTTGGCTTGTCTCTTGTATTCATTAAATGGAGCATCTCTTCTCACTGTCCAGCAATAGTCTGCAAGCACTGATGGGCTCCATTTGCCCTGATAGCCTGCCAGGAGATTCCACTGCTGTAGTCTGGAGCCCAACAGCTCTGCCTTACTCTTGGGTAGTTCCAAATCCCTGACAAGGTCATTCAGTTCACCTTGTGTTATGAGGTGTGGTTCAGAGGAGGAGGATGGGAGAAAATGTGGGTCCTGTGACATTGATGGTTCAGGACCAGAAGTTTCATACTCTTCCTCGTCTGACTCAAGTGAGAATGATTATGGTGCATCAGGAACCAGCAGTCCTCCTCCGTGAGGTACTGGGCGTATAGCTGATGGAATGTTTGGATAATGCACACTCCACTTTTTCTTCTTTGACACACCTTTCCCAAGTGGAGGCACCATGCAGAAGTAACAATTGCTGGTATGATCTGTTGGCTCTCTCCAAATCATTGGCACTGCAAAAGGCATAGATTTCCTTTTCCTGGTCAACCACTGGCCAAGATCTGTTGCACAGGTGTTGCAGCATATGTGTGGGGCCCACCTCTTGTCCTGATCTCCAAGTTTGCAGCCAAAAGAAAGGTGATAGGCTTTCTTAACCATAGTGGTTATACTGCGCTTTTGTGAGGCAAAAGTCACTTCACCACAAACATAGCAGAAGTTATCTGCACTGTTCACACAAGTACGAGGCATCTCTGCTCACTTTGGCTAAACAGAAATGTGTCCCTTTGCAAAATCAAACACTGACAAATAAGAGAGCATGACACTGTATGATTTCTAGAGCTGATATAGGGAAATTTGTTCAGCAGAGTGATGTAAGCTTCATTATGATTGCAGCATCCATGACTTCGAGGAATAACATGATGCAATTCATATCATGTATGACGCACTACCAGCTTCAGATTGTATCATTCATTGTTTTGCCTAAAAAGCAAGTACTGTCCAAACCCAGTCATAGATTTATTCACAGATCCAGTCAAAGATGTATTTTAGTCATTTCTGGTTTAAATTGAGATCCTTTCCCTTTATAACTCACTTATCCTCTGCCATTCCCAAGTCAAGGGTCGTATATACTGATCCAATAGCATATCTTGAAAACTAGAGCCAATCAACAATTTTAAACATCATTTTTGTTCTCAGTGACCCAGAATTCGTAAAGTTGGACTACATTTATTTCAGAAGCCTTTTGGCTGTAGAGCAGTGTAATATTTTAAAAAAATCATTGGAGCAGAGGGACTGGATCCTGGGTCTTCTACCTCCCAGGTGAATGCTCCAAACATCATGCTATAGTGTCATTCTCATGCTCTTTTTCATCTCTGGCCCAATGTGGACACTGTCACCCCACCCCAAATCCCACCCCAGCTTCTCGCTAAAACAGCATAGCCACTTAACATCAAGAGAGGGTTTCCAGCTGAGACCCCAAGTGGACAGAGGTGCCTCCCTGGCAGCCCAGATTTAGGCACATAGAGGGAGGAGCTTAGCACACACCCCTCAGCTTGGCACCTTCCTTTGGCTATTTTAGGTGAGAAGCTGACTAGAGTGCTGGGACTTTTGTGAATCCCACTCTGAGGAGCCTCTCTCTCCATATTCATTATATATGGAGCGTAGGCACCAAATTCAGGCTTTGTGAATCCCAGTGATTTTCTAGTTGGTTAAAATTAGGCATGGTGACACTGAGCATCATCATGCCTAGGTTTCTTTGTGAATCTAAGCCATTGGTGTTCAGGGTTAAGTTAGGAGAGAGCAATAAGTAGCAATTTATAATGCTGTTCAAAAAGCTGGTTTCTGTTTTTTAATACACTGTGATACCAGACACCTCTCTGTTCTTGGGGAACCAAGGTGCAGTATCCAGCCTCACTCATGAAGCCCCCCGCCCCAGCCTCTGCTTAAACCAAAACTCAGAGGAAAAAACTTGCAGAGAGCAGTGAAGGTCGTTGGGAGACACCTAGACCCCTCCTGACAATGGTGACAAGATTGAGACATCTCCATTAGCATACAGAACGGAGAGCAGAGACAACTCCCCTAGCCTCATCTGCATGAAAGATTGGACAGGAAGACATCTCAATTTGCATACAGAATGGAGAACAGAGAACCACACTGAACTCTGGGACCAGAAAAAGCAGGAACGCACTGCATCATGGGAATCTCTGCTCCGGATGCTAATGAACCTATGTCTGCACACACCCAGCTCAGCAATTATCAGACCAATTCTAGTAATGAATCCTTAACTGATATCCAAATACTGAAGCCGCCTAGTTGCACTGTGAGCTCCCTGGAAGAAAACACTACCCACAGCCAAGAGTGATCAGCTGCTACTGTCTAGTCTAAAGAAAACCCTTGAGTCATCAGCTTACCTATAAAAAAAAAAAAAATCTATTGTTCTCCATTCAACAATTGTATTTTCTCTACAAAAATCCCTACTCACCCTCTAGTCAGGGTTCTGATGCTTAGATCCAAACTATGAATCAGTTCCACAGGGACTCCATATTCTCCTGACTGACTGTGCTGGGAACTATGCCTGTCTCCTGCGTTCAGGACCCTCAGCTACCACCATCATCTGGGAACCCTGACCAGTTTAAGCTTCAGGGAGTGGTGAGATCCCCTTCTCTCTCTCTCTCTCTTCGTTTTCCTTTCTACCTTAGGTATTAACCTTTAATAATGTATGTTATATTGATTTAGGCTCTCCTTGTGTAGTTATCACTATTATTCAATACATAACTTTTATGGATAAGCTGGTTGCTTCTCTCTCTCTTGCTGAACTTTACTCTTTTGTGTTTTTAGCTTCCCCCATTCACTCTACAGCAACGCTTCTTTTACCTAAGCTAAAGATCCCTGCAGTGCCCAAAACACTGTGGGGTTTGCTCATCAAGTAGGTTACTGCCAGTACAATTGTGTTGCGAGACGGGGGACAGGGACATGCTGAATCTGGGACGCATTAGGGTAACAGCTTGAAAGTGCTGCTTGACCCAGTCCATGGAGCCCAGGGGCATATAAGGAGAGTCAGCTTGAAAGTGCTGCTTCATCCAGCCCAGTGAGTCCAGAGACATAGAAGGGGTCAGCTTGACAGTGCTGATTGACCTGGTTCACTCAGATTTGCTCTGTTAATGTGTGTGGGTGTGGATGCAGGTGTGTGTTCATCCAGTTTTGGGGCTGGATGAACCTGGCTCTCCTATTGATAAAAAGGAGGGGAGGTGAAAATAAGGTCTAGTTTCACAAAAAAAGAAAAAGTGAAATATTAAATATCAGGACAATTAAAATGTAATCAAGATCAATATTTTCATTAAAGACAATAATTATAAAATTATAATCTTGGTGCACTATATCTTCTGTTAAAGTATTAAAGTCACAGAATTTTAGAGATAACGTGAATAGGATAAACGTTAAAAGTTACCTAATGAATATACTAAATTATTTGTTTGAATGGTAAGTTAGTGATATACTTAAAATTAGACAAAAGTTCAATTCAGGTAGAGCTTCTCCCACCCCTGCCCCCAACAGGATTCTGAAAACGTTCCTGCATCAAAAGACAAATTTAAAAATAAGTTCCCACAAGAAAGGAAAAGTTTAGGTTGAGTCAGTAGCTAGATTTTCCTGTGAAATTCACAAAATGTACTACAAAAAAATGCCATTCATTTACAATGGCAGCACTCAGTCATTTCTATTTACAGCATAATGTAATGGGACATCCTGCTGCTTTAAGTGCTTGCTTTGGATTTGATCATTAATTATCCCATAGCACTTCAACATGGGATGCAGACTGTCATCAGGATGTTTACCATTTTTTCAAGATGATAAAATGTTGTACAAAGTATGCCTTGTGAGATATCATTTGAAAACTCAAATCTACTGAACAAGACTGTCCCGGTAAAATATGTGAATCAATATTGTATGTAAAGTTATAATATTTTACTGTATAACATTCCTGAAAGCTCATGCTCCAAAACGTCTGTTAGTCTATAAGGTGCCACAGGATTCTTTGCTGCTATTCCTGTAACATATTCCAAGTTAGAAAAGCAGGCCCAGATCAGTTTTCAGAGACTAAGACTAAGACACAGACACATTGGCACTCCAGCCAGGTGTTAATGGAATACCACCTGGTTAGTTGGTCATTCTCTGGTATCGGGAAGGCATGGAAAAGAAATTTACATTTCATCACAAGGATGGTTCAAACCTCATGTCCACAAGGGTCTGTTTCTCACCGTGGCTTAGCAGCGATGTTTCTAGCACAAGAAACTGAATAATGAGGGGAGAAGAACACTTGACCTCACTTCTCCTCCTTCATCTCTGCTTATAACATCAGTGACTCAAAGAACTGAACTGGGAGGGTGGGGGGAAGTCCTGGCTGAAAAAATCTCAGCCAGCGGACTGCAAAGTGTCTGGTGAGAAAGATATTTGCTTTATATTCATTTTAGTTTGTTAAATTAAATGTCAGTTGCATTTTATCTTTTATTTCTGATGTAACCAATGCTGACTTTTATGCCTCATTACTTGTAGTCACTTAATCTCTCTTTTCTTTCTATAGTTAAACTTATTTCACAATTTTAATCCAAACACACTGGTTAAATAAAGTATGTGGGAAACTCCATATAGGATAACAAAACTGGTGCATGTCATTTTCAGCTGATGAAATGACACACTTTCTATGAGCCTGCATAGTCCAGTAGAGTGCCAGGCAATACAAGATGCACATTTCTGGGAGAAAGTCTGGGACTAGAGAATCTGCTGGTGTTCTTCTGCAGGATAATTCATGAGTGGGTAGCTAGTGGCACTCAATACAGTGTAGCTGGGATCAAGTTACATGCTAGAGGCTGTGTGATAACTGGCAGGAGTCTGCTCACAGGTAAAGCAGTGTAAAAGGCATCCCAGGTTGGCGAACTGAGACAACACAGAAGACAACTAAAATTCAGGAGCCTAATACTGAAAGAAAATATAGGAATGTTTACTTTAGGTGGTGGGCCTTGTGCCCATAAGGGGAGGCCTAACATCTTGGCAGACCAAGAGCCCTTTTGGCACACTCTATCTCAACCTATATGGGGTAGAGAGTACCAAGGATCAAGGAATTCAGAAATGAGTTGAGTTCTGAGTTACTGGCTATTTGGAAGGAGACTGGCAACCTCACACTGGATCCAGCTGAATGCCTGGTAAGCAATGGGTAGGGCCCTACCAAATTCACATTACATTTTGGTCAATTTCACGGTCATAGGATTCTAAAAATCATACATTTCATGACTGCAGATATTTAAAACTGAAATTTAACAGCATTGTAACTGTAGGGGTCCTGACCCCAAAGAGGGTAGTGGTGGGGAAGGGGCGGAGGGGGTTGTAAAATTATTGTAGATGGGTTGCAGTATTGCCATCCTTACTTCTGCGCTGCTGCTGCTGCTGATGGCAGCTGCTGGCCAGAAGTCCAGCTCGGAAGGCAGCACTGCCACCAACAGTAGTACAGATGTAAGGATGGCATGGTGTAATACTGCTACCCTTATCTGAGAGCTGGGCCCTTGTCCAGCAGCCACCACTATCCGGCCACTCAGCTTTAAAGGGAGTGCAGAGGTAAGGGAGGCAATACCATGCTCCTGCTACAATAACCTTGCAACCCCCCCACAACCCTCTTTTGGGTCAGGACCCCCAATCTGAGAAACGCTTGTCTCCCCTGTGAAATCTGTATAGTATACGACAAAAGTATACAAAAGATCATATTTCACAGGGGAGACCAGATTTCACAGTCCATGGTGCATTTTTCACAGCTATGAATTTGGTAGGGCCCTACCAATGGGTAGATGTTGTCCCTACCCAGTATTAAGTTAATAAAGTCATTGCCTGCTACTTAAGATCCATTCTAGTTTCTTTTTTTCACACAATGTATTTTCTCAGCAAGATAGTGTTCCAATCATGTGGCTCCATTACTGGGGCAGCTGCATTGTTTTACATTACATACAAGTTAGGTTTATAAAGCACTTTGGAATGCTACAGGATGGAAGCTATAATATAAACGTAAAGCAGTATCAAAAAGTTGAAGCCCTTAAACTGTAGGAATACAGGCACACCCCTCCCCCGACACCCAACTGAAATGCAGCTTTTTAACCACATGGTATAAAAAGGAAAAAAAAAAATTTCTTTTACAGTACCTCCATGATGTTCAAGAGCATCATCCTGTGCTAATTCAGTGTTACCTAAAAAGGAAGATATATTTACTTGCTTTTTTTAGATTAATCTGTCATAAAATAGCCAAGGAACACAGCAGCAACCAAAATACTCTGTGAGTAAATAGTTAGCTACACTCCAATTATATTCCAGATACTAATAGTATTTGTAATCATGCAATGTTATGTTTAAGCACTGATTACTGTTTTATAAAGCCATACATCCCACAATCTACAATAGGAATACCCAGTCTTGGAAACATTTATCCATGTGCTTAACTTTAAGCATGTGAGTAGTCTCGTTGACTATTTTTGGACTATTTCCATAAGTCAAATGAAGCAAGTGTGTATTTGCAGGATTGGAGCCTAGGGAGTTGTACTTACAACTATAAAGCAAACAGTATTCCAAAAATTAGGGCAACAGATTTTTGCATTTAATCAAAATAATGTTTCTACACATACCATACATGATCTTGAAAAAGATATGCTAACTTATTTTTCATTTTCCTTGTGGTCTCAGAAACGGTAATAATTATTTCAAGATGAAAGGGAAGATAAACTATATTTATTTTTAGATGAGATAACATGTTTGGTTGATGAAGATAACTGTATTAACACAGTATATTTAGACTTCTGCAAGTCATGTGGTACTAAGTCAAATTGCATTCTGATTAAAAAACAGCACTAAACAAAAACATAGCACATACTACATGGATTAAAAACTGGCTGACATTTGAAAAATAACTAATTAGGACTCATCAACTGGCAATACTATTAGTGTAGTCTGGCATGGATCTGCTCTTGTCCTAGTGCTATCTATCAGTGACCTGGAACGAAAAACAGAACCTTTACAAATAAAAAGAACAGGAGTATTTATGGCACCTTAGGGTATGTCTACACTACGGGATTATTCCGATTTTACATAAACCGGTTTTGTAAAAATAGATTGTATAAGGTCAAGTGCACGCGGCCACACTAAGCACATTAATTCGGTGGTGTGCGTCCATGGTCCGAGGCTAGCGTCGATTTCTGGAGCATTACACTGTGGGTAGCTATTCCATAGCTATCCCATAGTTCCTGCAGTCTCCCCTGCCCCCTGGAATTCTGGGTTGAGATCCCAGTGGCTGATGGGGCAAAAATCATTGTCGTGGGTGGTTCTGGGTAAATGTCATCAGTCATTCCTTCCTCCGGGAAAGCAACAGCAGACAATCATTTCGCGCCATTTTTCCCTGGATTGCCCTGGCAGACGCCATAGCACGGCAACCATGGAGCCCGTTCAGCTTTTTTTTTTTTTTTTTTTTTTTTTTTTTTTACTGTCACTGTATGTGTACTGGATGCCGCTGACAGAGGCGATACTGCAGTGCTACACAGCAGCATTCATTTGCCTTTGCATGACAGTAGAGACGGTTATCTGTCGTTCTGTACCATCTGCTGCTGTCATGGGTGCCCCTGGCCGGGGGCACAAAGATAAAAATGAGAATGACTCCTCGAGTCAATCCCTTTTTTATGGTATCTAAAAATAAAGTCAGTCCTGCCTAGAATATGGGGCAAGTGTACTAGAGAACCAGCGTATCAGAGAACCAGAGAGCACAGCCGCTCCGTGTCAGATCCCACAGAAATGATGAGCTGAATGCCATTCTAGGGGTGTCCCTGCAACAACCCCCCCCCCCGTTGCTTCCTTCCTCCCCAAACCTTCCTGGGCTACTGTGGCAGTGTCCCCCTCATTTGTGTCATGAAGTAATAAAGAATGCAGGAATAAGAAACATTGACTTGTTACTGAGATAAAATGAGGGGGAGGCAGCCTCCAGCTGCTATGATAGTCCAGGCAGGACAGAATCTTCTCTTTACATATGAAAGGGAGAGGGCTGATAGAGCTCAGACCCCAGTTGCTATGATGAGGACGGTTACCAGTCGTTCTGTACCATCTACTAGGAATGACCGGGAATCATTCCTATTTTTACCCAGGTGCCCCCGGCCAGCATCACCTGAGGCCAGCCACGAGCACTCACGGGCTGATGATGACGACGGATAGCAGTCATATTGTACCGTCTGCCACCGGGGAGGGGAGCGGATACTGCTCTTCACTAATGCAGCATTGCGTCTACCAGCCAGCATTCAGTAGACATAGGGTGACACTGAAAAAAGTCAAGAAATGATTTTTTTCCCTTTTCTTTCATGGGGGAGGAGGGGGTACATTGAGGAGCTATACCCTGAACCACCTCGGACAATGTGTTTGACCCTACAGGCATTGGGAGCTCAGCCAAGAATACAAATGCTTTTTGGAGACTGCTGGGGACTGTGGGATAGCTGGAGTCCTCAGTAACCCCTCCCTCCCTCCATGAGCGTCCATTTGATTCTTTGGCTTGCCGTTACGCTTGTCCTGCAGCACTGTCCTGTGGCCTCTGCCTATCATAGCCTGGAGATTTTTTTCAAATGCTTTATCATTTCGTCTTCTGTAACGGAGCTCTGACAGAACAGATTTGTTTCCTCATACAGCGATCTGATCCAGTATCTCCCGTATGGTCCATGCTGGAGCTCTTTTTGGATTTGGGACTGCATCGCCACCCATGCTGATCAGAGCTCCACGCTAGGCAAAACAGGAAATGAAAATCAAAAGTTCACGGGGCTTTTCCTGTCTACCTGGCCACTGCATCCGAGTTCAGATTGCTGTCCAGAGCGGTCACAATGGTGCACTGTGGGATATGGCCCGGAGGCCACTACCGTCAATTTGCGGCCACACTAAACCTAATCCGATATGGTAATACCGATTTTAGCGCTACTCCTCTCGTTGGGGAGGAGTACAGAAACCGATTTAAAGAGCTCTTTATATCGATATAAAGGACCTCATTGTGTGGATGGGAACAGCGTTAAATAGGTTTAACGCTGCTAAAATCAGTTTAAACGCGTAGTGTAGACCAAGCCTTAGAGACTAACAAATTTACTTCAGCATGAGCTTTCGTGAGCTACAGCTTATTTCTTCAGATGCATAGAATGGAACACACAGACAAGTGGTACTTATACATACAGAGAACATGAAAAGGTGGAAGTATGCATACCAACAGGAAGAGTCTAATCAACGAAACCCACTGACCGCTATACTTACCTACACGCCTCCAGCTTCCATCCAGGACACACCACACGATGCATTGTCTACAGGCAAGCTCTAAGATACAACCGCATTTGCTCCAATCCCTCAGACAGAGACAAACACCTACAAGATCTCTATCAAGCATTCTTAAAACTACAATACCCACCTGCTGAAGTTAAAAAACAGATTGACAGAGCCAGAAGAGTACCCAGAAGCCACCTACTACAGGACAGGCCCAACAAAGAAAACAACAGAACGCCACTAGCCATCACCTACAGCCCCCAACTAAAACCTCTCCAGAGCATCAAAGATCTACAACCTATCCTTAAAGATGATCCCTCACTCTCACAGATCTTGGGAGACAGGCCAGTCCTCACTTATAGACAGCCTCTCAACCTGAAGCAAATAGTCACCAGCAACCGCACACCATACAACATAAACACTAACCCAGGAACCTATCCTTGCAACAAAGCCCGATGCCAGCTCTGTCCACATATCTATTCAAGTGATACCATCATAGGACCTAATCACATCAGACACGCCATCGGGGCTCATTCACCTGCACATCCACCAATATGATATATGCCATCATGTGCCAGCAACACCCCTCTGCCATGTACATTGGCCAAACCGAACAGTCTCTACGCAAAAGAATAAATGGACACAAATCTGACATCAGGAATCATAACATTCAAAAACCAGTGGGAGAACACTTCAGCCTCTCTAACCACTCAGTGACAGACTTGAAAGTGGCAATTTTGCAACAAAAAACTTCAAAAACAGACTCCAAAGAGAGACTGCTGAACTCAAATAAGTATGCAAATTAGATACAATTAACTCAGGCCTAAACAGAGACTGGGAATGGTTGGGTCATTACACTAATTGAATCTATTTCCCTATGTTAAGTTCTCCTCATACTTTCTATGGGTCATCTTAATTATCACTTCAAAAGGTTTTTTCTTCTCCTGCGGATGATAGCTCATCTCAATTGATTAGACTCTTCCTGTTGGTATGCATACTTCCACCTTTTCATGTTCTCTGTATGTATAAATATCTCCTGTCTGTGTGTTCCATTCTATGCATCCGAAGAAGTGAGCTGTAGCTCACGAAAGCTCATGCTGAAATAAATTTGTTAGTCTCTACGGTGCCACAAGTACTCCTGTTCGTTTTGCAGATACAGACTAACACGGCTGCTACTCTGAAACTTTACAAATAAAGTTTGCAAATTAAAAAAGATTGGTGAAGTGGTAAATAAGGACAGGTCATTAATATAAAGGAATTGGGACTATCTAGTAATCTGGACTCACTTGAACATTTAATATAGCCAAATGCAAAAGACAATACATTGAAGAACAATGAATCATGGGTCAGACTTACAAAATGAGGGGGTATAGCCTGGAAAACAGAAACTCTAAAGGAATTTAGGGGTCACGGTGTATAACCAATTGAACACAACTCCCAGTGCAAAGCTGTGCCTAAGAGGGGTAGCATAATCCTTGAATGTATAAAGAGGGCAATATAGGTTAGGAGTTAAAAGGTGGTATTACCTCCATATACAGCATCAGCTGGAGTACTATGTCCCTGTGTTCCATTATTGTAATGCAATGTCCTGGTTTCCATATTTTAAAAAGGATGCTGACAAATTGGAAATGGTTCAGAAAAGAGCTACAAGAACAATTTGGGGTCTGGAAAATCTGCCTTACAGTGGGAGACTAAAGAGGCTCAGTCTATTTAACTTATCAAAGATATGGTTAAGGAGATCACAATCCGGTGGTACCTCTAGGGGGAGAAGATTTCTTATAGCAGATGGATCTTACATTTAACAATGGCTGAAAGCTGAAGCTAAATAAATTCAAATACGAAATAAGGTTCAAATTTTTATCAGTGATGGTAATTAACTAATCAAACAAACTTACCAATGGATGTGGTGGATTTTCTCAGATTTTAAATCAAGAATGGATATCCTTTTAAAAGGCTGCTCTAGTTTAAACAGAAGTTATTTGGCTTGCTGATGGAATTACAGGTGAAATCATATGGCTTGTGTTATGCAGGAGATCAAATTAGATAATCATAATGGTACCTTCTGGCCTTAAAATCTAAGGATCTATAGTTACTCCGGAAACTCCTTACAGGTTAAAAAAAATAAAAACACATGGAGTGAAATCCTGGTCTCACTGAAGTTAATGTAAGTTTTATCATTGACTTCAAATGAGGCAAAGATTTCACCAATGGTGGCCTAAATTTTTTTATCTTACCAAAATTAAATAGAACTGCTGTTTTGCAAAACCAAAGCCACACCCAGATTTGCCCATTCCTCATTACAGACTAACATATACAACCTACACCAAAGACTGTTTATTATGTCAAGCTACTTGAGAATACAAACCTGAATACCGTATATAACGTATACAAATAAGTTTTAATAAGAGGGCTTTTTAATAGTTTACAAACCTGGAACTTCTGACTCGTATGCTGGCTCTTCTAAATCCATGTAATAGTCGTATGGATCTGTAAAGTAAGACATTTGCTGTTTTTTCATATTTAATGTTCTGATATTTTAATGGGTGACCATATTCTGGCTCTCAAATCACAGCAAATAACCTCCAGGCTCTCCATGTACACAGGGATAATTGGCTGAGAATGAACAAACTAAAGCCCTGCAATTGAATCTGTGTGGTTGGACTCATGCATGTCTGATAGTAAAGTTCCACACAGAATGTATATTTTTTCCACACATGGATAGATTAAAAAGAGGAGGGAAGGGACCTATGACTGGATATTCTAAAAGTGAAAGCATTGCTCTTCAACTAAGGTCTTATGTATCATGAGTTTCGGTACCTTATTTAGTTGATTTAAATCAGTAAACAAAGAAGGGTAATAGAGTAAAAGAGAATTAAAAGAATTATCCACAGAAGCAGACTTTCATTATGTTAATTCCATTAATGACTGTCACTCAATACCAAGTTCCACATGTAAGCTGTTACCGTGCCTCAGTGGATCACAACTGAGAACACCAAATTCAGGAGAAACTGCTGAGAAATAGGGCAGACATACCAAAACTGGTGTTTTTTCTTCCATAAGATATACCACACTACCAACAAAAGTAAACTTCTGTCTCACCACATTGGCTAACAAGAAGTCAGAAATGCAGCCTCCTTAGGTATTCCAGACCTGGATTCAACACCCAGACACTAGATTTAATGATGAATGGTTATTTTAAAACAATTTCAAAGGGTTCTTCTGAGCCCCAAGGACCAGCCGCATACCCAGATCAATATATCACTCAGATCTTACCCAATAATCACACTGTTGCCAATCCTTTAGTATCTAATATCTAAAGGCTTATTTATAAGAGAAAGAAAAAAGGTGAAAGTTAAAACTAGTTAAAGAAATAAAATACATACATAATTGCTGAGTTCTTGCAGCGTAACTCCTCACTTAAAGTCGGCCCAGTTAACCTTGCTTCGTTGTTACGTTGCTGATCAATTATAGAACATGCTCGTTTAAAGTTGCACAATGCCCCCTTAGAATGTTGTTTGGCAGCACTCTTTGTCTACCACTTGCAGAAAGAGCAGCCTGTTGGAGCTAGCTGAGGGGCTTGGAACCAGGGTGGGAAAGCAGCCCCCCTAAGTTCTCTGTGCTGCAGCCACCCAGCAGGCTATCAATTGCCAGGCAGTTCAGCTGTCCCTCTCCCCCCACTCCCATGTGCTCGTGCTCCTGCCCTCTGCCTTGGAGTTGCTCCCAGGAGCCTTCTGCTTGCTGTGCGAAGGGCGGGGGGGGGGAGGGAGAGAAGAAGAGGGGTATTAATGTCAAGGTGCCCCCCTTCCCCCCCCTGTATCTCATCTCCACAGAGTGGAGGGGGACACGGCAAGGTTCAGGGGTGGGGGAGCTTTCTGGCAGCAGCTGCTGTCTCAACTTGCTGATCTACTTAAAAAGGCAATGTACTTAGAGTGGGGTCAGCGTACTTAAAGGGGAAATGCGCACCTCTCTCTCTCTCTCTCACACACACACACACACACACACACAAATGGTGTGTGTGTCTGTCTGTCTGTCTCTGTCTACCATGCTGTCTCCCCTCCCTCCCTCTGTGCTGTCTTGCAGAGTGTGAAGCTACATTACCAACGTGTTAACCCTGGAGGGCTCAGTCGAGTGCTAGTTCATCATGTAACAGTAAGACATTCCCTGGGAAATATCCCACCCTCTTCCATCCTCTGACTTCACCATCTCAACTAAGCTTCACAATCATTATTGCTGTGTAAAGTATTAAATTGTTTATACAACACATATAGACAATATAAGTTTTATATATATAAACTATAGTCTTTTGTCTGACTAAAACATTTTTTCCTGGAACCTAACCTCCTGTTTACATTCATTCTTATGGGGAAATTGGATTCACTTAACATCGTTTCGCTAAAAGTGGCATTTTTCAGGAACATAACTACAACATTAAGCAAGGAGTTACTGTACCGGGTTTGGAGCAGTAATGGAATAAACAGCTGTCTTATTAGTCCCTGGGTGCTTCCAAATCATTGGTTAGAATGCTCCAATTAGTGTAAGTTCATAGTCCAGAGATCAGAGCAGGAAAGCTACAAAATGGAGATGCTTCCAGAGCCTTTTATAGCTTCTGGCATATGGAAGGAAAGCTCTCAGTCTTAGTTTGTGGAAAAATATAGGCACAAAATGGAGTTCAGTACCACATGGTCTAGTCACATGTCTTCGTATGCTTCTATGTGTCAGAGCAGGGGCCATTACCCATATTCTAGCTAGAATGTCCACAAGAATGTTGATCAAGTGAAGATAGGTTTCTTCCACGGCCTACTGTCTTCACTGATGGCCCGTCAACTCAAAAATTCCCTTCCCAATATGCTGGCTAGACTGGATTTAAATACCTTGTGGGTGTTACCCAGAAGCAAACATTGGAAATATAGGTACACAGTTGATATTCATAACTCCAGAGACAAAAATAATGCATGCATACAAATAGGATGATCACACTCAGCAAATCATAACTTTTCCACTGACACCTTAGATGGCATACATTGTACAAAATTTGTTGCAATTATAATACAGTGGCAGCAACAATGATCTACACGGTTATATTTTTTTTATCAGATAATGTAAACTATCCATAGAAGTAGACTTTCATTATGTTAGTTCAATTAATGCGGTCATTCAACAGAAAGTTCCATATGTAGGCATAGGGCCTAAATTTCAAGTGCAGTTTCACAGTAAGAACAACAAGAGAAAAAAAACATGTTTGATATACCAGCAGATTCTAAACTTCTGATCATCTTCATATAAGGATGCCCATATCATAATAAAATCTTCCCATTTTTAGCTCACGTACAAATTCTGCCACTACCCTGGTCTATCATCATACACAGAGAACCACTACAACTAAACAACAGAAAAAAAATCAAGTCAGCATTGGTCTGTTGTCTAATACATCTTTGTTCAAGAGTAGGGAAACAAGATTCTGGGAAATTGTACGTTAATCTATGATGGACCACAGAAAGGGGGGCGGGGACGGAGTTTTCATTATTACCATTAAGAAGAGTCAATTAAATGGCAGGACATCACAATTCTTGGCTGTATTTTTCAAGTATTTTTTGAGGTCAAGGTCAATATTGCTTAGTGAATCAGCTACCCGGTTAAAGGGTTACTGGATAATAGTGTCGATACAAAACTGTCACTTGCACGGTAAGTCTGTTTTTCACCAAACAGTCATGGGGGCAGGAGTCTTGAGAACAAAGCTTGCTATTGAATGACAGCATTACTGGAACTAACATAATGAAAGTCTTCTTGGATAATTTTTTTTTAAATTATTTTGCTTTATTACTACCCCTTTGTTTACTGATTTAAAATAAACTAAATAAGATACCAAAACTCATAATACATAAGACCTTACTCGAAAAGCAATGCATTTACTTTTAGAATATCCAACCACAGACCCCTTCCTAATCTTCTTTGTCTGTCTGTATGTGAAAAAAAAAAAAACACGTTCTGTGTGGAATTTTACTATCAAATACATATTCTAGACAGCCAGTGGCATATGTTGAATACAACAAGTCTTTCTGCAGCTTTTGCACTACTGAAGACAGACACTTTTGTGATTACAAAGTCTTCCCTTACATTATTAATTTTAAATTGCAAACCAATTAGTCCACTCAAAGGATTAGAATATCTTAGACAACAATAATAATAAGATTTCGGAGCAGTACAAAGTGTTTTAAAAAATTCACAACTCTAGATTAGTTCAGTGATTTCTATTTAGCTTTTCTGTTTTTATTTTTAGCAGTAAGGCAAAAAAACCACCAGTATTATGTAGTTAAGAAAAACAGATTCATACCAGGAATTTCAACAGCTGCAGGCTCACCTACTCCATGCTCTTCTACCTGATCATGACTGTCAGTTTCTGAGACACAAAAATTAAAGAACTGCTTTCAATTATTAGCTAGTGTGCGTGTGAAATTTTTATATATATATATATATATATATATATATACACACACATATATATATATACACACACACACACACACACACACACACACACACACACACACCCTTCAGCACAGCCGCTAAATTTTCACAGTAAGACCATTTGGAGAATATAATAAAAAAGTGTGTCGGTAAAATAAAGAAAATCTCAAGCAATCAAAAAATAATCCTGTTAAAAACAAACAAAACAAAAAAATAGGGTTAATTAATATACTATGAATTAAAATGCATTAAAAATCTTGTTTTGATTTATAAAATATTTGTATTTGGGAACAGCTTTTGCTGAGGTTTAACATTTGGCACATCTTCACTAAACTGAAATTTAGATGGAGTCACACTCTTAAAAAGGTATGCATTACATGCACTTCCTAAATTGTCATGTACACTTCCGTAGGTGAACAAAAGTGTATTTGTTTGTGAATATTTGCCTGTTATGTTCTCAGTTAGGGTTTGTACACACAAATGCAGTAATTGGCTTGTCAAAAAAGAAAGGCCCTAAAAACTTCAATGAGAATCTCTCTTGCTACACTCGAATAATTTCTATTATATTAACTTGCTATTTCTATAAGAATCAACTAGAAATATTTTTAATTGGTTCAGATAAGATACCTTCCTGAACTGGTTTTGGCATTTCAGGTACTTCAGGTATTTTATCTTCTAATGCTTCATAAAGGTCATCTGTTGTAGGAATTTCAAAAGCTTCTTCATATACTTCATCCTTCTCCTGCCGTTCATTTGATCCTTCATCTTCACCTTCCTCATGCTCATTTAATCCTTCATCTGCACCTTCCTCATGCTCATCATTTAATCCTTCATCTGCACCTTCCTCATGCCTCTCTCCTGATTAATAATAAGTACAGAAGATGTAAACACCATATCCAGCATCCACTGAATTAAATTTCCAACAAATAATCCACATTCAAATTTATCTCTAACAGTTCTTAGACATTCCCCAAAATAAGTATATATAAGTCTTAACCATTATCAGAATGAACTTCTAAAACGCCTGTACATTGATCCACTGGAGAAACAGCTAGGAGATAGAACCACAGTGACAGACGACACCATCCCTGTCCTCTCTTGCTATGTCAAGATGTAACATTTTGAAACATTATTTGTAGACTGGTCAATGGGAGCTACCGGTACTCAGAGCCTCTGATTATCAGGTCAGTTATCAGGGTTTGCTCCCTAGACCACCTAGGTGTTAACAACTTGTTGGCTATCCTCTCACATACAGTTGAAAAGAAATCCAGTGCACCATCATCAAGAATCTCTCCCAAATTTGTCTAGTCTGTTGTGCTATTTATAAATTATACAGTGACTGCAAAATCTGAATTCATACCGGCTTGTGAATGGAGTGCTTCATGAAGAATGGCCTGGATTTCCTCTTCCAGTTCTGCTTCAACATTCTTGTGCTCTAAATGGGTTATAAAATATGTCAAAGATAGGTGCAAAGGATAACAAAGTTTGCACTTTGCAACTGTTGCAATTAGTTTGTAGTAAAAAGATGGACGTATTCCGTAAAAAGAACAGGAGTACTTGCGGCATCTTAGAGACTAATACATTTATTTGAGCATAAGCTTTCGTGGGTTGCAGCCCACTTCATCAGCTGCACAGACTGGAACATACAGCAAGAAGATATTTATACATACAGAGAACATGAAAAGGTGGAGGTAGCCATACCAACTGTAAGAGGCCAATCAATTGAGATGAACTATCAGCAGCAGGAGAAAAAAAACTTCTATAAGTAGCCATATTCTCTGTATGTATAAATATCTTTTTGCTGTATGTTCCAGTCTATGCATCTGATGAAGAGGGCTGCAGCCCACAAAAGCTTATGCTCAAATAAATTTGTTAGTCTCTAAGGTGCCACAAATACTCCTGTTCTTTTTGCGGATACAGATTAACACAACTGTTACTCTGAAACCCGTCATATTCAGAAAAGCAACTCCTTGACCTCATTAGATCACTGTACAGTTTTCCTATCACCTCTGTAATTAATTGGATTGGAGGCAGGGGATCAGATAAAATAGATTGCATTTTTTAAACAGTAAAAATGAACACCTTTGCCAGACTTCTAGCAATTTCACTGAAGATGAATTGAAAGCATTTGCTTTATGCCTCTCAGTATGTGAAGAGCATCAACTTTTCTGTACAACTTTTGAGTGACAGTATCACTAGTGATTTCAGATAGTTGCATTTTAGCTGCTATATAGTAATCACCAAGAACTCTCTGATGTTAACCTATACAAAAATATTTACTGCAACATACACAAGAAAAAAAAATTAAAACAACCCACAACTTTTAAAAATAAAAATGGCAGGCACTGAAAAAAATTGAACTGCTTCAAGTAGCAGTAAAACTCTGTATCTTACTTGATCCACTATTACTTTTTATGGCTCTAAAACCCACCACATTATTTTAATCCCTTAAATAAAACAAACACTCTCACCTTACAGGCAATGTCGTGTGTGTCATGTTGTAGGGACAGCAAAATACTATCCAAGTCAGTGGGATTTTTGTTTTGTAAAAACAGCCAAGTGGTGTCAATTTTTCCACTGGTAAGACTTCCCAAGCAGTTCATGCCACATTACACACAACTGTCCCACTTCTGACCCATTTATTTATGGGAAAACCTTTGGCTCACGCTCCCCCAGACATCTGTTTTAAAAAATTGCTTCAGGTGATTGGTTCTCTTTCCAGCAATTATATAGCTCCATAAATTAGATGCAAACAAAGTATATTTTCCAAAACAGTACTACAGGAGTTAAAAGACAAGTCTGCTAAAAGGAAGTGCATGTATGCATGCATGTGCCTTCAGGACATTGTTTTGTAAGTCTTCACTTTATTTCACCTCAGATTTATGGGGCTCTAATTTAAGACACTACCCACACAAAAAAAGAAGAGGTGATAAACTGTATTATCAGATTGAGCTTTCAAAGGTATCTTGATGAGGAAAAAAATATGCCATGTCCATATTATTATATTTATTGCTTCCTTTATCATTTCTTTCATGCAACAGAGACAGAAACGGATTACTAGTTAGATACGTGCAACTGCTCATTTGTGTATACCTAACTCAATTACAAATACTTAATGTGCACAGGCTAAACCAGAAATTCACAGAAGCATGCAGCCAGTTCACAGATCACAGAATATTAGGGTTGGAAGGGACCTCAGGAGATCATCTAGTCCAACCCCCTGCTCAAAGCAGGACCAATCCCCACTTCCCTAAATGGCCCCCTCAAGGATTGAACTCACAACCCTGGGTTTAGCAGGCCAATGCTCAAACCACTGAGCTATCAGTTAGGTGCTCAGCTACCAGGTGAATACAAAAATACCCAATTTTAATGAAGACATCAAGCTCTTAATACCTGTGTTGAGTCTGCAATGGTTTATATACAACAACATCTTTGAATATTTGGCCCACACTGTTACTAGTTACTATTTCTTCTTACAATATGCACATGCTGGAAGGATGGTTGAATGTTTGACAGTCACCAGATTTACTCCTGGGGGAATTCTGCACCACTGCGCATGCACAGAATTCATGTCCCCATCAGAATTCTTTGCTTCTCTGCAGAAAAATGACTAACAGGATACAAAGGGAAGTCACAAGAGCAGTCATGAGACCCTCCCCAGCAGTATGTTTCAGGTGCCCAGCACAGCTGGCAAAGAGGTAAATCACCACGGGGTAGGGGGCAGGACTGGGGAAGAATCGGCTGGTGGCTCCTACACCGCACCAGGTTCAGCTCCTAGTCTCAGCTGGGCTGGAGAGGATGGGACTTCCTCTTCCTCTACACAGTATCCCTGGCCATATGAGACCCACCCTCAGATTTCTCCCCTAGCTGTAGGAATCTCTGCAAACTCTCTCCTTCTCCCTCCGCCCCCCGCGGCGCTTCCTGCACCCATCACTCCTCAGGTGCAGGAGGCAGGGTCACTACACAGGGAGCTGCTCCCCCATCCACCCAACCCCAGGCATCCAGACCCCCACCCCCCTCATACCCAGACCCTCTCATCAAACCTCATCCCTCACCCAGACCTCCCACACACACCTGGATCCCCTCCACACTTGACACGGATGGACAGTGCCCTGGGATGTTTCGGGGGCAGGGACCTGTCTTTGCGCTGTGTCAGGTTTGGGTGCAGCCTCATCGCTGGATCTGTGTCCTGAGGGCAGTGGGAGCTCCACAGTGATCTCCCACCTCCATGCAGCCAGTGGCCTGTGCTCCCCAAAGTCATGCTGGAGCCTTCATTTATTTGACAATTAAAATTTGCAGAATTTTAAAAAATAGTGTGTGTGGAATTTTTAATCTTTTGGCACATAATTTTTAAAATTTTGGTGCAGAATGCCCTAAGGAGTAATCATTGTAAGTTCCAGAAAGATGGGTCCTGGGTTTTAAATATGAAATTTTGGAACACTTATTTTTCTATCAATTGAAGAAAGATTTAATTTCCTATTATGAAGTGTGTGTGTGTGTGTACACACACCCACAATATATATATGAGATATGGAAGGAAATACCAGTTTATTAATCCTTATATGAATTTTTTTCTGAATTTGAAATTTAAAGATAAACAAAATGGCAACTAAAAAGTCTTTGTAAAAATCAGTGACCCTTAAATGCCTTCTGGCTCTTCAGTTTTACACACACTGAACATATATTACATAAGTTCATGTCAGCTTCAGCTACTTGAGCTTCTCAACAAATTAAAATATTACTTGTAAAATGGACTAAGTTTTCAGAAAGCAAGTCTTTTAGTCCTTGTCCAGAGCCTAGTCCACAGTGGCTCAAACTGAAGAATTTGTCTGAGCCAAGAAAAATGGAATGGGTGTAATCTTTAATGCTTAAAGTATGGGAAGCACTGTTTATTAAAAAAAAAGTATTACCAATAATAGATTTTTTTTTAAATTTCTGACGTCTATAACAAAGGTTTTTTTTATTTAAAAAAAAATTTAACAGAGAACTCATTTTCAAAACAGTTTCCATAAAACACTTCTATTTTCAATATTGATTTAAAATAGCAAGACTATTATATATGCAGTTCAAATAGTGACTATTCTTTTTCTAATCCCTTATTCGCAGCAAAACAATGAAGTGCATATATGGAGGGAACTGTCAGATACATTTAAGATTATATAATTAGATACTCTTTTGAAATTCTAAATTCAAGTAAGTGACAACAATGGATTTACAGACACTGGGAGAATAAGTGCTTAAAAGAATATACCAAGCTGTACTCAATTCAATTTACTTAAATAATTTTAATATGATTTTTAGATTAGGTAAATTATCAACACTGAAGAGGAATTTTAAGATTTCCAACAAAGGGATATAGAAAAAGAACCAGATGTTTGTTTCCAGAGGGTGCTTCTTCTGATAAGATTATAGTCATAGGATAGAAATTATTTAATACAAAATTGTATAAGTTATACTATTAACATTAAATATAATCCATTAATAGTAATATCTATATTTATTATACTAAGTAGGTACTATACATGTATGCAGAAGGGACCACTCAAAGTAGTTAACTTGTGTAATAATACTTTTGGCACTTATGCAGTTCACACATTCAGATCACTTAAAATTGGTGGGGGAAACTGAAAACAAACAACTCAGCTTTTAAATAAGTTGTACAGCAAAATTAAATGCTGTAGGTAAACCACCACCGTCTGTATATTCAGATGAAGTGCATATACCTGTATCTTCAGAATACATGGAAATTACTACTTAAAAACTCTATGAATTTTATCAACTGTGATAGAATTATTTTCTTGTGCTTTTTTAGCCCAGACTCTAATTTCCAGTTTATTAACAATATGCTCTACATTCGTAACTCATTCTGTACTGTCATGCACATATTCAATAGGATGTGCTTTCTGAAAGGACAAAAAAAAGATGCAGAAAATAGGTTTTTAGAGTCCAAAATCCATGCATTGTGTCTGATAGTAAGTAATACCTGCTAGCAAGCACTTGTAAAATTGGGTATTTAATTTATTTCCTTGAATTCTGCATAGGACTGGCGGGTTTTAATCTTTTTGATGTTTTAAGCAGGAAATCTGTTCCTGAAGGTAGATTTTGAACGTAAGTACAAGTACTTGAGTACTGTAGTACATAAGTACTGAATTCTTAAAATATGTAGCATTGATTAAACTTTGCCTAGTTATTGAGCTTAAAATATTGCAAAAACACAAAAAGCACTTAAATTACAAAAAGAAAATACCATCTTTTTGTTGTGTGCATAACGTGTAAAACATCGTGTGGTCCTGAGCCTAGTTTAGTGGCCTCTTGGTATTACCACAATACAAATAATAATAGCAGCAGCAGCAACAGTAATGCCTATTTAACATTAATAATGATCGGTTTACAACTGTTTCCACACTTTTGTTCTAGCAGATGAGCCAAATATGAACTCCCAGTATAAACTATTATAGATGAAATCATTTAAAAAAAGCTGATCTAATTTTAAAAAAATAAGTTTTATGCCTGTATCTTTCAAGTCACAAACTTAAATTGTGTATTTGTATATTTTGTCCTCTAACCAGGAGAGCAATAAAATCATGAGACAACATTCATGTCCATTTTTATATACTGTACTACCTTCATTAAACACTTGGTGGAGCAACCTAATTAAACTTTGCAGACTACTCAAACCAGCAAATCTGCTCCCATTTTTGATTAAGAACTCTACTAAATCTATATGCATACCAGCATTTGTATTCTTACAGAAAAATATGCTGGAACAATACTATACAAATCGTAGTCAAGAATGTTTACAGTCGGTCTTTCTATTGTATGAATTAACCAGTTAAGAATTTTAATGCTTATTAATTTTGTAATAGTTACTTATAGTGATTCCTGAATATTCTGGAATAAATTACTACAGTAAACTGACAACTATTAAGAAGTTAAATGGCAAATTTTGGCAACAGAAAGATTTCTTTTTTACCTGTGATGAGAGGTCATACAATTTCACATCCACGCAGACAAAAGTATCATAAATCAAGTGAAATGTTTTTTGCCTTTTGTTGTCATGTATAGTTTGTGAGAGACCTTACCTGATTTAACGAATGACTGCTCTGCAGGTTGAATGGACTCTTCAGATTCTGCTGGTGTTGGCTGTGCTGGGACAGATCTTTCTTTAAGTCCTGCATTTTTCAGTTATAAAGTTAACTTTAGGCTTTTTTTGTCTTGATTTAGTTATATATCAGCATGAGATAATCTTGATAATCAGCATGATATTCAATTATATTATCAGTAAAACAAATGGACAGTATAAGCCCTGAGGATTTACTCAAGCAATGTACTGTTCTCGGTTGTCCGTAACAGTACATTCTCTGCAAAGACTGAAGCATGTTGGGAGGGTTGGGAAGAACACGTACCCAAGAAATTAGAAAAATGGGTGAAAATGCCCAAACTTCTTTCTTTGGAATAAGTTTATTGAACAAAATCCACACTGATTTAAACACATCACAATACTGTTCATAGGTTTTTGTTTAGTATGAAAAAGTAATGTATGCTAATAAAAACAGACATTTTTCACTTCAAGTACTTCCAAATTTTAAACATGGTACTTGTGATTTTTTTGAGTTCTTCTCAAAAGTTTTCATAACGCATAGCATGCAATAAAACCATTGACTAGGCTCACAAATATAGCTCAATAAATTGTAGAGAAGCCTAACTGTGCCTTCAGATTCAGCAATCTACCTTTTAGTTCTCTTCAGTCCATAAATCAGGTTCATGAATGCTGTAGCAAAACTATGATTCACGGAGTTCTGATACAAAGGTTTCCCCAATATAATAAGACTTGATGTACAACTAAATAAGTGCCTCTGGATCTGACTATGGTGGAAAACAAGGGAGCTGAACATATACAGTAATCAGTGCCAGAGGTAAGAGGGTCACAGAATTTCCAGGTGGGAAGATCAACTAGTCCCATCATTCATGTGTCCAGTGCAGAATTGTTACCTAACACACATTTTCCACTTACTTATGAAGTCTAGTTTTGGAAAGTAACAAGTGAGCGTTTTGAGCCACTCACATTGAGATATTAGGTTGTAGAACATTCTCAAGAATACCTTGATAATCAGGATAAATCTTCCTCTTCTAGAAGAGTGGATAAAAGCCCGAGTTCTTACTCAATAACTATACTACAAGGTCTACACGCTTCCTGTGTTGTTCTCATTGAAACACATCAGATTGCATTGTCTGTCTCATTAATAGAAACATTCACTCCTAAAATATCAAACTCATAAGATTTAAAATTGATTATACATCAGATTTGTTTTATGATTAACAAAATCCAACATTAGTCACTGAACAAATGTTCATTAGGGCTGAAACAGCTCTAATTTTTGAGGCCTGAACAATGGAGGGAGCAGTGAGAACTTAAGTTCCTTCAACTCTATATTAGGTGTTTTTAGCCAGGATAGTGTTATATAGGTTTTTTTTTTAATTAATTCTCAACAGAACTTAGCCTAAATGAACATCAAAAGATAGAGAAATGATCAACTATAAGTATGTCAACAGCTCTGTAGGATCTTCTTTCTAATAGTTACAAGCACAGCTAAAACATGTCGGTACTTAAAATATTTGAAGCCTGATTGGAAAAAAACCCAAAAAACCTGCAGTTCACCACTTTGCATACTAACTCCTTCTCACTTATTTTAAAAAAACATAGCAATTTAGACTTCTTGCTGCATATCCCAAAACAAACTCTCAGTTTCAGATCTCTCACAATATCAACTGAGTTTACAAACTGGGTAGATCAACAGAGCACAAAATGCATGTTAAAATATGCACCCATGTCTTTGTTTCGTTGTTTCAAGCTCTCCATTTGTCTTTAAGTATAAACTGACAGAGGAACAGATGTGCTGTAATTATGTGATGGCAAGTCAGGAAGCAAACAAGTTGCTCCAAAGCAAACTACACCATACCCCTTTAAAATGGACTTTAAGCCACCACTTCAGTTCCATCAGCTTTTTACTACTATTCTGTTTAGAGAATTTTTTCTGAAAGCTAAATCTGCATTATATGCCTTAATTTCACAACCATTTCTGGGCTATTCTGAACTATTATTTATGTAAACAAGTACTTTTATATTACTTAACGGGATATTTGAAATTACTGTGGCACAAGGATTGTTTAACTCATATCTTTTATACTAATAAAGCTCAAGGGTTTTTAAATTAAATTACCTGGAACAGCATGAGCAGACTAGCAAATCCAGAGTTTAAAGATTAATATTGCATATTTGACTTTTTTTTTTTTTTTTTTTTTTTTTTTTTTTTACACACACACTATACCCATGGAAACCAAGCAACTTAAAAAAACTAACATTGTTTGGGTCACTCAAATGCAACATATTTATGCAAGACAAATGAATAATGTCCTCAGAATATGCTCTTTCAAAAAGGTGGTACACTATGATGAACAATCTTCTGTTGCGATGTTCTTTGTAAATATAATGTCCTTGATTGAAACAGTATACATTTTATTCTCAGGCTCTTAAACATAGCTTTATACAGTAACAACTCTATTGGATTCAGATGTTTGATTTTAATGAAAGGTGTTTAGAGACAATCCCACGTACTAGGTTACAGAGTGACTGATCTTTCACACACGAAGCATGTGTATGTTTATCCTATTTAAAACTGTATACATATTGGAATTCACAGGAAAATGTAAATTAACAATTACAAAGAAACAAGATGATCTGAACTACATTAGAAGTTTTCATGAACTGCTTTAAAACAACAGAATCTTAAGTAAGGTTCCAATACTGCAAAGTCTTACACACGTGCTTAACTTTATGCATGGGAAGAGTCCCAATGAAATCAACGGGACTTCATATGTGTATAATCTTTGTAAGATTGGGACGTAACACGATTGTTGGAGGTTTTTTGTGTGTGGCTTTTTGGGGGGCGTGGGAGCGTATGAAGGAAAAAGTTAATTCTGCCTTTTTTCCTCAATACCATTCGATGCATGCAACTTAAAAATACATACATAGTCTTAAATATAACTGTTCTATTCACTTTGAAGACCATTTTTAGTGCAAGTTATTTTTTATGTATACTGAGATATCTGTTCCAGTTTCCCATTAGGAGAAAAAAAAGCAAACTGCAATATGGCAGTTCAGAGCTTGGAACAGATAAGAGGCTTTATGGAAAGTATGATACTCAAATCTCCACCTCCTCTTCTTCACCCCACTGTCCCCAACCCCCGCCCCGGTACTTTTCTCTGTTACCAGATATAAGAAAAATGTTAATGTAGATACCCTCAAACCAGACACTGGAGGGACCCTAGATGTAATCTGCCAATAGAAGTACTTCCAATACCTAATTACAAGAAAAGTGTTTCTCTATCAAATATTTATCTTCATTTCCAACAGGTTACAATGGAATAAGAGATAAGAGTATAATATCGTTACTGAAACTTAAACTTTGGAAAAGTCTGGGCTTGTTATTCAAGAACAGATATCAAGACTCATTTCCAAAGGAGATTTGGAATATTTTTCTAGAGCTGTTCTGAGAGATTTCTATATTCACTCCCACATTTTTGCTAATCATCTCTAAAATGTACCCTGATCAACACGTGTATGTGTATACATACACTATATTTTCCCAGTATTTAGAAACTAATTCAGTATGTCATTCCCGCTAATTATGACACTTTGTGTCACATTGTACTGTTTGCCATTGTTTTTGTTTTCAAAAACATTGTTTCCTTCACAGTATTATATAAAAATATACTACTGCACCTGTCACTCATGGGTTTTAAAGCACCTTAGAAATACTAAGCCTAAGTAAAACTAAGCATGCATATATGTACTGGATCAACTGAGAGACAGAAGTGAAGTGATTTATACAAGGTCACAGAATAGTTTATGGTAGACCCAGAACTGCAGAGTCAAATTCCAGAACCTTGCTAGGACCACCAGCCACTATAGTCAGTGACCCTCAAGTATCATTTTCAGATTTTGTTCAAGTCTCTTGTAATTTTATTTGCAATGATTCAGCATATAATCCATTCTATTGTTTGTCCAATAAAATCAGGACTTGTACATAAAGTATCTCTTATATACCAACTAGAAATTAAGTATAGATTTTGTAACATACTGGAATACACTATTTCTGAAGAAATTTTCTAACATCCTATTTACCCCAGTTAATAAGACTCTTGGATACTTCTGATTCTTCACTGCTGAAAATAAAACAAAAGAAATACCAATCCAAAAAATGAGCTAATGTATAGAAGTAGAACATTTAGAACTACTGTAGGAATAAGCTATTCTATGACTGGCTGCAATACACAAATCTGTTCTCTAATCCAGTCTATCCAAAATACAAATAATGGTACAATGTCAGCTTCCTGAAATTTGATCAGCAAGCAACAACTCCCATTTAGACATCTCAGTAAATGGCTAGAATTTCAAAAGCAGTAAGCATCCAGAAGCTTCCATTGAGAAGGGAGCTGCTGGCTTCTGAGCACTTTTGAAAATCTGCCCCCAATTATGAGTGCTAAATACTTTTGAAAATCTCGCCCATAGTGAACTAACAAAGGTTTCAGACAAAAGATGAAGCCAACACAGCAGTAATTTAGCACAGTAATAGCAATACAAAACAAACTGTCACCGCACCACTGAAATACATTACAGCACTCAATAAAAGCATCAGACTGACAAAAGTGTTTCACTGACACTGTTTCTAGTTTGCATGCCTTCTAATGAAATGAGAATTAGTTTCTTACAACAGGAATTTTCACCACTTAGGTAATGTTCAGATTATCCTCTAATAATACATTAATAAACTTCTACATATGATCAACAATGTTTTTACACTCTTCACATATCTACAAGAAAAATGTAACACCTTAATACAAAGCAAGAGACATGTATTTAAGGGCTTGATATTGTTTTGATATTGTATGTAAAAAAAAAGTCCTACTTCAAAGCTATAAAAACAATTTTTTAATGTACAGAACTTGGGGTCAAAAACATTATGTACACATTTGAGCTCCACAGCAGATATTTGTTGTGTTTACACAATGCAGGTACACACAAGCTGTCTGCACAATCACTCACACTAATGACTTTCAGAAAAATTGTTACTAATACACTAAATTATGTTACCAATACACTAATTTTTTCTCACCATCAAATTCTTATTTCTTTTTTTCCTCTCATCTTCCTTTGCTGAATTTTCAGAAACTCCAAAAGGGATTTTAGCTATCTTTTTAGTTACTGTGTCTTTCTCTGCTTGAGAAGGGGTAACCTTCTTTTCAGGGGCTGATTTCTTCATAGTTTCCTTGTGTTTCACATTTTTGTCTATTCCTGATTTTTCATTTTCCTTGCCTTTGTCTTTTTTAACCTTGTCAGAATCTTTCCTCAATTTAGCCACCTCAACAGCTTTCTTAACCTTTCGGTCAGCAACTTTTCCTTCCATGGTTTTCTCTCTCTCTTCAACTTCGTTTTCCTTCTTCCTGAATGCTTCTCTCTCTCTTATTTTCTTGAGTGGTTCTTTAATTGCTTCTTTTACTTTTCAGATTTTCATTTAAAAAAGGAAAACGTTAATTAACAGCACCATTTTTAGATCATGGAACATAACTTTGTGCAAGGTATCTGCATAATTCAATGCTAACTGCAGCTCCAAACCTGAATAATCGAAGACCACCACTCATATTCTCCCCCCTCCTCCAATCTAATGCTGGCATAGCTAGCAGCCTATTTTTTATTCTAATTAACCCATAACAAAATTCATGAAATATTTATGCAGAAAGATCTCTTGATGCCTAAATACTTGCTAATTAGGATGGCAATTTAAAGCTATTAATACATTTATAAAACTACACAAATTAGATCTGAGTTTCATACTGAAGTCTTAAATCATGCAGCAGAAGCAGAAAATAAGCTTCTTATATTAAATTGCTGTATTTTCAATTTCATACTCTAATAAAACTACTTTTCTATAACTAATACTGTTAATTTACTTTTACAGAACACATGCTTTTCAATGACTTAACACCTCTTTGATCCTGGTACTTTGAATCTTATAAGATAAAGCAAGTATTTTATCTGTAAGACTACCTTCTTTAAAACAAGATCTACTCATGAATTTTTCAACCTCATAGATCAGCAAGGAAATTTACAGTAACTAATATCTACAGCATAACACTTTAGGGACACTGTCACCTTAGTTAGGCCAAAGATCACGAAAAAAGTTAGCATGACTAGGAAAAAGGTTGAGAACCCAACAGCACTGTTAGTGAATTAAAGCCAGAATAGGGAGTACTAGAAACTGACAGTAAAAAAAAAAACAAAAAAACCACACACGCAAACTGATCAGTCTATTTTCATTGTACAATGAAATACAAATTAAAAGCATCAAAGGTAAATTGATTTTAAAATCTTGGCATTTTAATAAATAGCATTAATATATATACATATTATGATTTTTATCTTGACATTGTCCCTTTAATACTTTATTTTTTCTTATTTATTTAAATTACAGTAGCTTATGACTGTGATGCAACATCCAGATATCATGCAAACAAAGCAGATCAACACAGCCTTCTCAACTACTGAAAGTACACTTAAAAGATGATCAATTACAGTAGTATTTCCCATTTTAAATAGGTGTTTGAAACTGGTAGAAATTTTCAAAAGGGAAGGGAATGTTTACAATAATGTTTGTCCTCACTTGTCATCAGGATTTAATATTTAATTTCCTTAACAATATGCAGAAAAGGTGATTCAGCAGAATAAAGTTACTTTGATGCTATTTTCATACTTTGTGTGTATGTGGGAGTTGGGAGGAATCTATGTCAAAGTAACTTTCCACTTTATACAAAAACCTAAAAACTAGAAAAATATTTTGCTTACTATGATACGGTTAGCATAGGAAAAAAAAAAGTCATTTACTTTCAGCCCTCTTCACACTTACAAACAAAAGAAATTAGTCTGGTCCTCTTCCAATGAAAAGCAATAGTAATTTTTTACCTACGTAATTTAGGTTTTCAATCCTTACTCAGGAAAGTTTCCCCTTGAAACCTACTGGAGGTTTTGCCAGAGTAAATAATAATGAAAGCTGTAATGTAGGGTACTAATTGATTACCTGTACCTTCTCATTACATTTTCTGCATATGAAAAGAATATATTCTTTCAATTCATAAAATTTATAATTCAGCCACCATATATCCTGCCAATAGGTTCTCTACATGATGCACAAGGACTGAAGGCATTTCATAACATTCCTTCACTACAATACCATACAATTCTTCAGTAAGAACCCAAACACAACAAGTAACTAAATGGCTCATTTATTAATATTTTGGGAAACATACATTTTCAAAACAAGTTATTCCAAACACAATGCAAAACAAAAAGCTATAAATTTCAGCTGGCATGCAAATATAAGAAAAAATATTATTCATATGTGCATGAGAGCTTTCCCCAGTTGACATTTTTTCTAACCATCTTTTCACTGTAAATTAACAAAAAAATAATTTGATACGCTAGGCTTAGGGGAAAAAAAGAAAATCAATGATGGCATAAAGTTCGTTACACTCAACAAGCAGGCTGCCCAGTTCAGAGTAGTAGATGCAACAGATTATTCCTGGCAAACGTTTCTTCAAATAAGACTAGAATTGCAAACAACTCTAGAAATAACATCCAATTATAATGGGAACAACCGCTAAACTCTACTTTATTTTCTAAACCACACTTAAGAATTACTGGATGACATTCTATGGCTTATGTTAGGTAAATTACCAGACTATATGATCCTAATGGCCCCTCTTCTGCCTCAAGATGAATAAACCTCTTAAATATCTGAAAACAGTAAAGATGTCACTGAAGAGGATTAAGGAACAAAGCAAAATCAGGGCATATATTCAAAATGTATCTCTCTACATACACAATATGAATAACAGAGCTGCAAGACATAATCAGCGAAATCATGCAAAAAACTTGCACAAAATGTTTTTGAATAGATTTACATTTAATTATATTCTGCATTAGGAAAGCACTAAAATTAGCTGCAGATGGATAACAGGAATTTGAAATTCTGACTGAGAATTCGCTGGGTATTTGTTTACTGCATCTCCAACTAAAAAGACAACTATCACATCTAGCATTAGTAGCCAGAGTTCAATTACCTGGTTTGCAAATCTCATGCATTTCAGGCAGTAGAAATTATTTGCACAAAACTCACTGACAAAAGACGCATCAAAGTACCTTTGGCCTTAGCTTTTCTCTTGTCTACCCCTCCTGGCTCCTCTCCTAATGTTTGTAAGATGAAAACAGGTTGTAAACATATTTTTCTGATATTCAATACATTAAGCAAACAACAGACATAATTTACCAATCTAGAGCAACAAAATTTCATTGGCTCTTTCTGGTAGTTAGTGTTCAGATTTCTTCCAAATGCCAACCATTTCTAAATGTATTTTGAATTATATATTTGTTAAAATAAGAGCTCTTTATTGTACTTCCATTTGTTAGAGACAGCATGGATTGCAGGACTGGGCTCAAATTAGGGTCAGATGTTTATGGAACAGTTAAATGATTCCCACAAATACCAACCACAAGCAGACCCCTGCACTCATCACAAAGCCAGAATAAAAAGGATAATAGACCATTACAACCATGGTGATGGCAGCCTGTCCTACCGATGAGCATGCTTACTTCAGTAGACATTGTGTAATCTGCTACTGCATAGCCAGCCAGTGGGATGAAGACCAAGTACGGTATGTGTCTGGGGCTATAAGTACTTTAATTGAAACACCAACTTTCAAACTACTAAATGTATCCATCAATTGATTATACTAAACACTTTTGGCCTCTACAGATAAGTTGCGTAATTTGTGCTGAAAACTAACAAAAAATGGCTTTATTAGACTGAAAAACTTTTTGAACTCCTAGCCCTACAAAACTTGACCTGAAAGCCAAACTGTGTTCTCTCCTCATGTTTTAACATCAGTGATAAAATAGTTAAGGCCTAACTTAGTTGGCAAAATTACACTTGTGTAACTTTACTGCCGCCAGTGAATAAACTTACAAGAACTAAATAAATCACTCAGTTGAAGCAAAAGGAGAAATACTATTGAGCCAATGGAGATAACAGAAGTAATAAAACTTATTTAGCAAATTTATGAAGTAAATATGAAAACATATCTTAAGCTGTTACAGTGTTTAATAATTTAAAATGGTAAAAAAAATCTGGTTATTTCAAAAGCCTTCTGCATAAATAAGAGCATGATTTAATTAGGAAATAACATACAACAGAACTTAATTTTACCTTTCCTCAAAAGATCAGTAATTTAAAACTTTATTTTAAATTAAAATGTGCATACTCCATAGGCTCAGCAAATACCCTGTTTCTGTTTTATGGATGTCTCACTTGTTTATAGATATCCATCATTTGCTGCAGTCTAACTCTTCTTATGTAGACAAAGAACAGTCCGCAAGTTCTGAGCAAGTTATTAATGCAGCCCTCAGGTGTGCTTTTACGTGTCCTTCTATTTAGCAGGCCAACTAACAGATATTATTATTTCCAAATCAAAACATGTCTATCATCATTCTTGGTCACAGAGTTCTACAGTAAAATATCTCTAAATACTTAAAACAAGAACATACTTTAAAGTTACTACTATAGTTTGATCTAATTTGAATGCTTTACAAACTTCTGGCATCAATATTAGTTTTATTTTGTTAGAGAGAATTATTATGGTAAACAAATATGATTTCAACAAAACAAAACCATTACCGCATATAAGCGGTTAATGTCTCACATGGTGAACATTAACATATTATAGTTATACCTTTCTAGGAGAACGATGTAATAGCTGAAAGCAATTCTATACCACACTGCTACATACATACACAAATAAACAGCTAGCCACAAGAAAGATTTCAACCAAATCCATAAAACTTTTCCTGAAAAAACTGGTTATTTTGGCTGTACATACCACATTTTTTAGAAGATACTACAATATAGTTTTCATAAATTTGAAGGCATATATTGTAAATGTCAGTATTAGTACCATTTCAATCATACGTGGTAAACATATGTGACAAAGTCAGGCCGGACAGCTGCAGGAGGGTCTGGGAAACAGGGGCGGCTCTAGATATTTCGCCGCCCCAAGCACGGCGTCATGCCGCAGGAGGCGCTCTGCCGGTTGCCAGTCCCACGGCTCCGGTGGACCTCCGAGCCGTGGGACCAGCGGACCCCCCGCAGGCATGCCGCCGAAGGCACCCTGCCTGCCACCCTCTTGGCGGCCGGCAGAGCGCCCCCTGCAGCTTGCCGCCACAAGCACGCGCTTGGTGTGCTGGGGCCTGGAGCCACCCCTGCTGGGAAAACAGGTATGTTAGCCCTAGAATGCTAAAGGCCCTTTTTCCTACAAGCTGGGAAGGGGTTACTTCAGGTCAATTAAGGACACCTCAGTCCAATTAAGAGCTGCCTGAAACCTGTTACACTCTCTCTCTCTCCTGTTGGGGGTGGAGACAAACTGCTGCAAGGCTAGTGGCAGCAGGGAGATAGGCTTCTCCACAGGGGAGACACCCAAATGCAGTGCCTGTTTAAAAGGAAGGACTGAGACCCCAAGGCCAGTGACAGGACAACACCTGCCCCAGTGAGGGGGCCAGAGAACAGTATTCCCCTTTAGTTTCAGTGCGATGTAGACTTGTTTGGCCAAGGACCACTCCTAAGGCCTGCCCCAAGGGTTACCAGGAAGGCTCGGAGAAACAAACCCTGACGAGCGAAGACAGACACGCTCCAGAGTGGGGCTGATTTACCCCAGACCCTAGCCCTGCCAGAGGAGGGAGCGCTAAGTCCAGCGAGGCAGAAGGGATAGTTTGCCACACATACTATTTCCAAATTTTATGACAGATTTGGAGACGTCTGGAATTCTTTTCACAAGCTGCTTACTAAATTAAAAACAAATATTACTATAAATAGAGTATCTTTTCATAATTCCTAATATTAGTCAACTTGGTACTACACAACTCTGCTAATGGACACTAACTCTTAAAACATTACACACAAGGTATTCTTACATTCTTACACTTGTATGACCAATTTTTTTTAAAACAAAAGAAAACGTAGAATGAATCACACAAATAGAGCACCTCAAGCACTTCATCACTACAGAAACAATACCTAAGTACTATTAATTCAGAAAGAACAGCATTCAAAGACAAAGAATAGTTATCAGAGTATTTAATACAAAATGAAACTGCTAAAGGATATCATTTTAAAGCTGTGCGCACTTTATACTTTTAATATACAATATCTTCTTGGAAACTTACAAGTTTCACTCTTTACAAATAAATAAAACAATTTACTTCTCCAATTTTATTTGAGAAAATGTTTTTTTCCCCTAAACATTTCAAGTAACATGACTGAATATACTTTTCAAGTGCCTTTCAGTGTCAGTTTCATTAACTGAGGTCAACATATATCTAGAGAACTGCTGATGCTATTTTGTTTTGAGAGTTTTGTTTAGTAGGGTCTACCAAACCAGTGGCTATTCAAAAATAAATAAATAAATAAAATGGTAATTTTCTCTTTTTAAAAAAAAAAAAATGCACATGAAAATGTTCATAAAATGTCACTGATTTTTAAGCAGTACTCCCAGTTGATGGGGAATTCTGTTTGAATACTGACAGCATGATTTGGTCCTATACATCCAGAGGACATTCCCTCATCAGTTTACAACTCTTGGGTGGATTATTTTTAAGGCAAAATGTAAATATTTCTGAGCTAGTTTCTAAGAAAAGAAGATCCTGTTTTCCGAGGAGTCACAATGCTGAACTTAATCATTAGTGATATTAAAGCTATAGTACAGTTGTTTAATGAAATTTTAAGAGTTAAATTACCTCAAATCCATTACTGACATTGACATTAATTTGTTACTATCCTTGTTCTACACAGGTAAAGCACATTTACTAGAACTGTAAGTAAACATCAGAGGCTACATTTTCATACTTAGAAATAACTTTTGTAGTTCACATTCAGTCTGAGCATATTTGTTGCCACACCCCAGAAAGTTCCATCATGCAGAAAAGAGTTTCATGTCAGTCCACCACCAAGCAGTTTCCCAAACTAGCTATACGAAAAGTTTCTCTCTAGCAGAAGATTAACAGAGGAAGATGTTTAAATTGTGGAACTAAGAACACAAAAGTAAGTTTCCAAGCAAGAAGTTATTTTTTTTTTTAAACACATCTATCTATACTCCATAGAGGAATCACAAGAGAAAACTAATTTATGCTTTTTTTGGTCTGGTCCATATCTTTATTTTTTACTTCTGCAACATACTACATTGGGATTGTATGGCCTTCTGCTCAACCAAAATAGTTTGCTTATAAAAGGCTATCACTTACCTTAAGTTGGATTCTATTTGCTACCAAGTATCATATATCCTTCAGGTAACCAGGCAAATCAGACCTTGGAAAGATGTTCTTCCCACACTCTCAAATACAAGAGAGCTCTGTAGTTTACACAGCTAGCATAACAGAGGATTGCAGGAACTGCTGTCAAGTCATTCAGAGTAAACTTCTCTCAAGACTCTCTTGCTTGCCTGCTCACTTAACTATGAAAGGAAGAACTGAGTCATAGCCACGGTACATTTGATCAGGGTTTCTGAGCTGAAAGATGTTGACCTAAAATCTGTTAAACACTTCCTTCAATTGTATGGATCCCAAGAATACCTGGGCGGGAATGTATGTTGTTAGAGGAGATTCATAACTAAGATTATCTATCTTTCTCTCTGAATAGAAAGAATTGGGCTTTAAAAAAGTTGTTGTTTTTTTTTGGCGACGATAAACCACAGATCTATGAGTATTGCATCATGTTTGCCAAGTAGAAACAAAGTCCAAGAAGTCTTTTGTCTTTGGCAGCCTCATCAGAGTGGAAGAACCATTCACAAGTGCAACGCAACTATGAAAATTGATTGAAAAACCCCTTGGTAGTGGTGCAGCAGCATGAAATTCATTAATTACTATGGAATGCTACCTTGCTGGATGACTATGGAGTTGGGAAAACACATCAGTGCAGACTGACTGAACTACAGTGACAAACTTTTTGATCTCAAAGTATTAAGCAAAAAAGTTTTTAAAAATGGATTTGTTCTACCCTACCATTTTTACTAACAGGAACTGCAATAGAAAATCTTCCCTAACCATTCAACACCTTCCTTTCCTTCCCCTACCCCTCCACCTCCCCCCAACGTAACCTAAATGAATAATTCATACAATTTTAATTTCTTCTAAGGTAAGTCACTGGAGACTGACTAATGATACAAAATTATGAAATGTTACCTAAGAATGAGCAGTCTTATAACCAACTGCCCTTGAAAAAGTTTCACTCAAAGTTTTAAAGATTTTTTTTTTTTTTTTTTTTTTTTTAAAGAAAAGCTCCAAAATATACGCAATAGTAATCTCAAAAGATATATAAACATTTCTTGGTTCATTTTATTAAACTTTAATATAACTGATTTCAGTCATGCTAAACATTGTCCCTTAAAAAAAATTGCTTACACTTTCACATTAAATACTGTTGAAGGTGTCACAGAAATCAGGGGTTCAGCCTTGAAATATATTATCAGCCATTACAGTTTTTGTGAGTGGAACAGAACTATAACTTATGTAACTCATTTTTATTAGTATCACAGCAAAGCAAGCAAAAGCTTATGCAGAAAGATTAATGACTTCCCAGCATCAATTAGCTCAGCTCACTAAATAGTATTTTTAATTAAAAAAACTTAACTTCTGATCAGCTTAACAGCACTCCCCCTAACCATTGTGTAGAAAACAAAAATGATAAACACAGAAATAACTTGATTTTCTCTTCTAGAATAAAATGATAGTAGATTGCACAAGTTAGAATAATCATATTTCATATTTAGAATTAAGATTTCTTTTTGAGACCACATAACCAGTAATTTTCAGATCCAACCCATTCAGCTAAGGATCGGCATGCCTAGTTTTTGAAGTGTCACATTATTTAACCCAATGCTTTTCTGAGCTTTCTGGAAAACCTAACAATTTTACAAATGCAATTTTTCATATAAATATCTTGTTTGTAGGTTGTGGACTTGAATTCTGATAACTGCTTGCATTTTGAAATTTCCCATCTATAGGGCTTAGGGAGCAGAACAGATAAAGGCATCCAGAAATAGTGTTCACAAAAATTCTGGAAAGGTGGACAGAATCATTAGCTGCAGCTTTTTTAAAGCGACAGGACATTTATTTGATGTAACTCTATACACTTCATTAAAAATAACTTTTTGAGAAAGATGAAGACCATCATAAATGTATCCCAAGGGAAAATATTCATTTAAATCTTTACAGCAAAATTAATAATATGGTATAGTTCATGTCACATTAACAAGATCTCACAGAACAGTATTCTTTCATTTAGGACTACAAAATAAACTGAGAATTTATGCTGTATATGCACATTCCATTAAAATATGTATTATCACTTAACTTCAACTGTTATACGTAACCCGGCTCTCTTCTCTGAACATATTTTAGATCATATCAATGTACGTGGAAGTAAATGAAATTGTGCACATTTTACACATTTCTTTGGCTTTTGTAGAATATTTTAATATACCCAATGTATTTAAAAAGTGAATTAAGTCACAAAGGACAACCGTATGTTCAGATTTTCCCAGCCAAAGCCTCTTTTTGGGTCTCTTTTCGCTATCCAAAGGGGATTATATGAACAACAGTAAACGTCCTAGGTTTTTGCAGAGCAGACAATCTGCAGCTCAGAAAGACCCCCGATTGATCCGCTTCCCAACTGATCCCTAACCTGCAGCGAACGGGTCTATTTCCCTGCAAGCCACAGGTGCTGGATCCCACCCACCCAGATCCTGGCTCTCAGCCCTGGGCAAGAGGTTCCACAGGGAGGCACTAACTAATGGTTGTCGCTGCATCCCGAGCTTGCACAAGTTGCTCTGCCACGGTGACAGACAGCGACACTGCCCCCACCTCCACTGAGTACCCCTGCTGCATATACCCCCTTCTCTTCCTCCCAGGTCCCTCCTTTGGCAGTGTCCTCTTTTTGGGAACCTGAAATATGGTAACCTTAAGTATAGGCTTTAGCCCACCATTGTGTTACATGGGCATTTCAGAACAAACTATGTAAGGTTCAAGCATACAGTTTGTACTTAGACAAGATGGAATTGAGTTTCAGTTCTAACTATTGCCTTACTTACTTGAATATATCTATAGGCCTGACTTGACATAGGTAACTTGCATCATTTCTTAATGGGCATGATTAGGAAAGTGAATGGAAGGTTAACAAGCAGTACGTTGAAGTCATGATGTCTATGCTAGTTAAGACAAGCTGGAACACCCCAATGCTAGGGACAATGGACAAGATAAATATGGAATGTAAAGATCAGGTTCTATATGAGCAGTACACGGGAAGAGCAGGCTGTACAGGGATAGATTCCTGAAAACTAATCAAGCCAATTCAAAAACGTGATGCAATGTCAAACATTTATGTAAATGTATATAAAGGAAGAGGTTTTCTGTGTAACTTTGGATATGTGGTATGCCCTATGTCCAGCTTGAGTCTGATCTACTCAGCGTAGCTTTCCTGTATGCCAAATAAAGGAACTTGAGTGATGAAATGTGGAGCTGAACTGAGTTTCTGAATCCCGGAGAACCAGATGAAGTGTTCTCCCAGAATTGGAGAAGGTGTTCTGGATAAGCTGGTCTTGGAAGGAATCCCAAAAATAAACTTATTTTAATTTTTAAAAAACACTAAAGTAAAATTAAAACTCACTAAACTTGTATTAGAACCTCCAAGACCGAAGTCCCGCATGTGTTAGATAACCACTAACATATTTCAGTGCAATGAAACTAAGTTTTATCAAAGATTTTCAGAGTGGGATTTCACAATTGCTCAGCATTGACTTAACACTGCTAGTACTGATGTCAATGGGACTTTAGGGTATATATATATACACCTCAAATTAAGGTCTAACTGTAGCACAGTTAGGAATACCCACACTAGCTGTAATCAGGTTAGTACATAACAACAGTAGTGATGTGGTGGCTTCAGTGTTGGCTATGTCCCATAAGAAGCCAACTGGGGACTCTTGATATGTTCTCAGGTTGCTTCCACCATTTTCCTTGGAAAACGCCCTTACATTCTTAATATGTCTTATTGTTGCGAAATGTTCATGACACTCAACCAGATCTTTCCCTCCCTTCATTTTATCTTGTTTCCTTTGGGTTATACCCTACTTTAAGTAATTATTGCCCATTCTGAGTGTTTGCAGTTCTCTAATATTTCTAGACAACTTCTGTACCTCACTCCGCAATTTACTTGCGGTTCAAGAAGCCACCTACACTTAATTTCGTTAGTTTTATTTTGAATTATGTATCAATGCTGTCCAAGCTACCCTATTTATACATTTTTAAAACTGCCACGTCAATTCAAAATTCATTTAAGATAAAGCACAAAGTTTCAGCCTGGATATGACAAATTACAACCCTGAGATACGAGTTTCATAATAGAATTTTTTTACAAAACGTAAGCATAGCAAAGTCAACAGGCATCCATTAACAAAATATGTATGGTATTTTCAACATTAAAATTATATCAAAGAATTAATTATATGAATATACCATATTTCTATATTAAAATGAGATCTCAGTTCAAGGTTTCTGAACTAGATAAGACCTGAAGCTGATTGAACACCACTGAATATCTGTCTCTCTATAGCAGTTACCTTCACTATCAACAAATCCACATATGCCAAAATAGACTTTGGAAACATGCATTAAACAATTTAACAGATTAACCTTTGAAAAATGGAATCAGGTTTGTAGAATTTGGCAAAAATAGAAGACATTAAATTCTACTTTGTGTGGAGTAATCTTTAATATATTTCATCATTACATAAGAAATACATATTCACAATTCCCCACTTTCATAAAATGCCCACTAAAAAAATCCCTTGAAAACAGATCAGAACAGCCCTTATACAAAAAATTAGACTGAAAACTTTCTTTCAAATTAGACAAACATATTGGCATGCTATTTCCTGAATATGGTATGTTAACTAACCTAGAACAAAATATTTTTATACATTTTACAAGCACTATTAATACAGTGCTTCTAATTAAAGGGGTAAAAAGCATGTATCTGAGAAATCAGTGAATCACAAAATTAATTTTAAATGTAAGGTATGAATAATTTATCATATGGTATTTCATAAGAGCACTCATTTGTATAATAGCTATATTAGTAAGGATTAACATATAAATATATATTTACATAACATATTAATCATGCCAGAATATCTTGTAATCAAGCCCATTACAAAACGCCTCAATTAATGCTTGTTAGAAAGACAAATGTTTATAAGGGGTAACGGTACAGCTTATTCTGGTTAGTTTGCCAACTTTAGTGCACAAAATGCACAAACTGAAGCAAAACCGTACAGAAGCCAACTACATAACTGCAGACACTTTTTATTTAATTATTTTAACATAGGCATAATTACACATTTGTGTAAATGTTAATCTCCCAGTCACAAAATGGAGAAAGTCACTGAAAGGCTTTTCAAGTAGTGAAACTATATATCATATGGCTGGCTGATTTTAGCTCATATTTAGAATGTCCATTAACGGTTTGTTTTGTTTTTTTAATCTACCCAATGCCATAAAGCCCTGTCATATTAAGATTCATAATTGCATGGACATTTTCATAAGCCAATAAAATTAGCCCCTGAATCAGTCACTGGTTCTGTAAATCCAAAATAACGCAAGTCTTTTTTCCCTGAACCCCTTCATTCTGTGACGTACCATCAACATCATCTGCAGTTTCGCTCTCTTCTTCTTCTAGTATTTCAAAAGGAGTCATTACATCATAGAGAAATGAGAGGAAGCCATAAAACCAATCAGAACTTTCCTCTGCTAAAATATTAAGGACTTCCTCAAGGGAATCAATATTTTCATTACTGCCATCTTTGGTCAAGCCTACACAAGAATAGAGGAAAGAGAGAAAGAGAAAAAAAGGAGAGCAGTTAGGTGGAAAAAAGGAAACTGAAGGAGGAGGATCTATGAAAGACATCTCATGTCAGACTGCAGTCTTTATAGGAATGCTAATTAGGAATAGAAGAGGTTACAAAAAGTGTCACCCTGCAAAGAAGTAAAAATTTGGACAATACATGCACCATGTCATTGTTTCAGGCAACAAGGCAAATCTGGTTCCTCTTTCACACCTTCCTCCCTGTGAACACACTGAATAATGTTCATATTCATCTAGTCTCTTGTGGCACTTAATATTAAAAGGCGGGAGCTGTCTCAGTGGGGGGGGGGGGAAGTTACCTAACTTTTGTAACTGTTGTTCTCCGTGGTGCGTTGCTCATTTCCATTCCATGTTAGGTGTACGCGCAGCCATGTGCGCACAGCTGCCAGAGATTTTTCACCTCGTGGTATCCATAGGACAGGTTGTAGTGCCCCCTGGATCCCTGTGCTCATGTGTCGGTTAAGAGGCATCAATCGCCCCGCACCCTTTCTTTTCCTTCTTGCGGCAACTCTGACACAGGGTCGGGGGGGGGGGAGGGGGGAAGATATCATGGAATGGACATGAACAACATCTCAAAGAAACATTTTTTTCTTTGAGTGCTTGCTCATGTTAAATGGAGTCAGAAGCAGTATCCCTGGAGGTGGGCTCAGAGTTCACAGGCATGCTGATTGTAACACTGTTCTCTCAAAGTGTGCGCCATCCCGGGCCTGCTGGGTGATAGCATAGTGGGATGCAAAGGTATAAATAGATGACCATGTCACAGCTCTGCAGATGTCTGGGATCAGAACTTGTGCGAGGAAGACTGCTGACGAATCTTGAACTCTCACTGAATAGGCCGTCAAGATGGCTGGCAGCGGAACCTTTGCCTGCTCATAGCAAAACCTGAAGCAGGCGGTTATCCAGGACGGGATTATTCTGGGATGACATGGGCAGACCTTTCATCCTGTCTGCCATGAAGAGCTGTTGACTTGTGAAAGGGTCTAGTCCTTTCAATGTAGAAGGCCAGAGCGTGCCTAATGCATGCAGACCATGTTCCTCATCCAAACCATGGGGCTTCTGGAATAAGTCAGGCAGAAAAAAAACCTGGCTGTAGTGGAACTGTGATGCCACATTTAGCAAGAACGCCAAATGGAGGTGCAACTGGACTTCGTATTTGAAGAACACTGTGTAAG
Organism: Gopherus flavomarginatus; assembly: GCF_025201925.1. Lineage (NCBI taxonomy): Eukaryota > Metazoa > Chordata > Testudines > Testudinidae > Gopherus > Gopherus flavomarginatus. The sequence continues at coordinate 235,136,518 of NC_066618.1, forward strand.
GGGGTTTGAAGTCAGGACTCTGATTTCAGAGACCCTTCTAACTGACAAGATTGCCACTAGGAGGGAATGTTCCAGGAGAGCAGCAGCGAACAAGAAGCCATTGACAGAACCAGATTTAGGTCCCACAGGGGACCGGACGTGGACCTGTGGGTATAGTTTCGCTAAGCCCTTGAGGAACGACACTGTCATCTCATAGAGAATACTGACCTGCCCTGGACTGGAGGATGGAAGGTCAAAATGGTCACCAAGTGAACCCTGACCAAGGATAGAGCCAGACCATGGTGCTTCAGATGGGGCAGGTAGTCCAAGATGGTCTATAGAGATGACTATGTGGGTGCAAGACACTGATCAGCAGCACAATAGGTGAACTGCTTCCACCTGGCCAAGTAGGTCTTTCTAGTAGAGGGTTTTCTGCTACCTAGGAAAACCTGCTCCAATCAGGCACCTTCCTCTCAGTTTAGCCACACAGCAGTCAGGCCGCCAATTGCAGGGATGCAAGGTTCAGATGGAGCAAATAAACAGCCTTGGTTCTGGAAGATGAAGTCTTTTCAGCATCATGAGCTCTAATCCAGCTGCTACCAAAAGTTCCAGAAGTATGCCATACCAATGCCAGAGGCAATTTGGATTATCTTTGCCTTGTCTCTCTTGATCTTTAAAAGGCCCTTGTGAACCAACGGTATTGATGGAAAGGCATACAGCAGACTCTCCCACCCCCCAGATGATAGGAGCACAAAGGCATTGGACAGGGAGCACTTGCTGAGCCCTCGCATTGAGCAGAACTGCTAGCACTTCCCATTCTGCCTGGTGGCGAACAGGTCCATTCAGGAATTCTACCAGTTCTGGAAGATGGTTCTGACTACCTCAGGGAGGAGAGACCACTCGTGGCGAGAGGAAAAGGACCTGTTAAGGGAATCTGCCAGCGTATTCCAGTCCCCTGGAAAGTGCACCGTCTTGAGGTGAACATGTTGGACAAAGAACTCTGACAACCATAGGAATGAGCTGAGGAACGAGCCCCTCCTTGTTTATTATAGAACATCAAGGTTATATTGTCCGTCAGTATCCGCACCACCTTGTCCAAGAGATAAGGAAGAAACATCTGGAAAGCCAAGCAGATCTCCCCCAGTTCCCTGATATTTATGGTGAGGGAAAGTTCCGTGACCAGAGATCTTGAACACTGCAATTGCCAAGATGCGCTCCCCACTCCAGGTCTGATGCATTTGAGACCAATGTCACTGACGGGCACAGAGTGGCAAAGGGACTCCCAGTCATTACTGATCATGGATCTGCCCACCAAGTCAATGATGTGAGAACGGCAGATGAGATTGTGAGGAATAATTCCAGGTGGTGTTTGCTGGAGGTGTTGAGGTCTGAAGTGCAGCCCGCATAGTGTGCATGCTGTCATGTGCCCTAGCAGTTTCAAAACATACCCGAGGGGTTGTGAGCAGGTGGGATCTGACATGGGGAAACTGGACTTTTGGCAGGTAGGCTCTGGCCTGACTGGAGTCAAGCATTGCTCCTATAAAAATCTATCCTCTGTACTGGGATTAGAGTGAACATCTGCTTATCAGCAGACCCAGTCCTAGACAAGTGACCCGTGTTGAACCTGAACTCGCAAAAGGCCCTTGATTAACCAGTTGTCAAGGTATGGATAGATCTGTATGCCTCCCATGTCTCAAGTGAACTGCAACTACTGCTATACACTTTGTAAAAATCCTTGGTGCTGATGAAAGTCCGAAGATGAGTGCAACGAATTGGTAGTGGCGCTGGCCCACCATGAATCAAAAGAACCTTCTGTGTCCATAGAAGATGGAGATATGGAAATAGGCATCTTTTGGAGTGAGGGTGGAGTACCAGTCTCCCAGATCCAGGGAGGAAATGATGGAGGACAGGGAGACCATGCAGAACTTCTTGACATGTTTGTTGAGGAGATACAGGTCACTTAAGGATGGGGCCTGAGGTCTCCTTTGGTCTTCGGGATTAGGAAATATGGGGAGTAAAACCCCTTTCCCCTCAAGTCTTGAGGAACTACCTCTATGGCTCTCACATGCAAGAGAGTCTATCTCCTGGATGAGGAGATGCCCGTGAGAAGGTGTCTGAAGAGGAACAAGACTGGGAGATGAAAGGGAGGGATGGATGAAAAACTGCAGAAGGTATCCAAGTATCAAGGTGGAGAGAACCCAGGTGATCTGAAGTATGGAATGGAAATAAATGGTCAAAACCAAAAGGGTGGACGGTTGAATCCTGGGCTAAGTCCGGTATGCCACCCTCAGGCACGCCTTCAAAAAGGCCTGTTTAGGGCCAGCTGGGTAGGCCGAGTCGGAAGGTGCAGGCTGTCTTCATTTATAGCACTTGCCTTTCTTTTTGAAGGGCTCGTGTCAAGGAGGCCCTGAGAACTTGTGAGGTGATTGCAGCCAGAAGCCTTTTCTGGAGGCCAGGGGCAGGTAAAGGCCAAAGATCGCAGCATAGCCTTGAGTCTTTCAGCCAATACAGACTGGGATCTGTCAACTCAGAGACCAGGGCATAGCCCTTGATGGGGAGGTCTTTGACTGACTGCTGCACTTCTGGAGAAGAGAGCACTGCAACCATGAGCTGTGCCACACAGACACTGCCGAGGCCACTGAACTGGCCACCGAGTCCACAATGGCCAGGAATTCTTGCCTCGAATCCAGAGGCAAGGAAACTTGAAATTTCATCACAGAGTCCCGGATATTATATCTATATCTCCCTAGCAATGCCTGATGGTTGGAGATCCCGAGCTGGAGGCTGGTGGTGGAATACATTTTTCTTCCAAACAAGTCCAGCCTTCTTGTGTCCATGTTTTTAGGTGTGGTGCTCGTCTGATCCAGTTTCTCCCACTTATTTACAGCAGACACCAGCAGGGACCCGGGCAGTGGATGAAAGTACATGTATTCTTAATCCTAGGTCAGGACATGATGCTTTTTCTCTGCCCTTTTTGATGTTGGGAGCAGAGATGACAGGGTCTGCCAGAGTGCTTTGACTAGTTTCAGCACCCCTTCATGGACTGATAGCACAACCTTAGAGGGGGTGCTGCAGCCAGAATACCCAAGAGGCTGTCTGTGGCCTCCTTCCGCTCCACTTCTGGCTCCAAATTCGAGATGACCTAAGGAGCTCGTGGTGAGCCTGAAAGTTGTCCAATAGGAGTGGGTGGGCAGGACCAGCCACCACCTCATCTGGGATGATGAGGACAATGCTAATGCTATGGAAGGGGCTGGAACCTCTTCTGTAACTGGGGTAGCTGCCTCTGGAACCATTGCTGGAGCCTCAGTACCGGCACTGGAGTCTGAGTCAGACAAGCGCAACTGCACAGGGGGCACTGGGACTCGCCTCTAAGATGTGGATGACTGATGGGAGTGGGGTCCTGGCATCAGGCAGAACTCCCAGGGGTACCAATATTTGCAGTGTGTTGGCTACTGCCCTGATGGTCAGGTGCCCACTGCAGGAACAATCCTGAAACCCAGTGTATAGGCCAAATGGTGTGTCTGTGGCCAGGGGATGGATTCTCTTTCCAATTCCAAGATGGACTCCTCCCTCAGAGACCATGGGCAGGGATGTCAGTGCTTCCCCCTGCCAGCTACGATGGGGGGAGACACCGGAGGGAAGAAGACTGTCATCGTGACTCCAGAGACTGATACTGGGAAGGTGGGAATCAGTGCTGAGATGGAGAATGCTGAGGAGTCTGGGATTGAGAAGCCAGCGACTGCCTACTGTGGAAGCCACCTTCACTGACTCTGAAGTCAAAGGTTAGTCTTGCAATGTGGGTGGCATGGGGAGGGCCATCAGGTCCCTTGCCGCCTGAAATGCCGCCGGTGTCAAAGGGGCTCTCAGGTGCAAGTCCTGACTGCTGCCTCACTGGGCTCAGAGCCCTGAGATGCTCCTGAATGCAGCTCAGGAGAGGACAAGGGGCGCGGCATGGGTCCCAGCTCTGGCTCCCACCACTGCTTTCTTATCCTTCTGCAGTATGGGAGAAGGCCCTGGGACAACGTTCCATGATGGGACCACTACCTATACTAACTAATCTGACAACTAAGAATGAATAGGTAACTATATACATGAAACGGAGATCAAAAATCCACTAGGAACACTTGCAAGTGCAAGAGAGAAGGCCATTCCAGCAAGTGTCATGGGCGGTAAAAAGGAACTGAGAGGGCATGGGGATGGCACTGTCCCTTATAGCAATGCAGGTGCGCAGGATTCTAGGGGGCACTACACCCAGCACTATAGATACTATTGGGAAAAAATCTCCGGCAGCTGTGCACATGGGCATGCACACACCTAACATGGAATTGACATGAGCAAGCACTCATGTCATCCCTGCTTAGAACCATCAAATCCAATTTAAGGTAATCAAACTGTAGCACTCATAATTATTAAATCTCTATGATAATATCCGAGAACAATATTTGGTTTAACAGCTGTGTATTTTAAACAAAAGTTTTTCACTAGAAAAGGGTAAAATTTGCTCGTAGTCAATATCCACCGGTCTGATCAAGTGCTGCTGGAGTTATTCTGCCCATTCCAGCTTATATATAGAGGGGTGTATCAAGAATTTTGCTTGTTCTTGTTTTCTATCCATCCTTTCTACCTCACTTTTCTATGGCACTATAGTGTACAGTAACTCCTCACTTAACGTTGTAGTTATGTTCCTGAAAAATGCGACTTTAAGCAAAACAATGTTAAGCAAATCCAATTTCCCCATAAGAATTAATGTAAATGAGGGGGTTAGGTTCCAGGGACTTGTTTTCACCAGACAGACAGAGTAAGTTTTAAACAAACAATTTAATACTGGTACACAGTGATGATGATTGTGAAGCTTGGTTGAGGTGGAGGAGTCAGAGGGTGGGATATTTCCCAGGGAATGCCTTACTGCTAAATGAACTAGCAATTGACTGAGCCCTCAACGGTTAACTCTCAACACTCTACAAGGCAGCAAGAAAGGGGAGGAGGGCAGACAGAGAGACACCCTGTGTGTGAGACAAAAAAATGCGCATTTCCCCTTTAAGTACACTGCTTTGTTAATTAAATCAGCTTGCTGAGACCTGAGATCCACAGCTACTGCCTAGAAGCTCCTTCTGTCTGTCCTGTGTCCCCCCTGCTCTATGGAAGATGGGGTAAGCGGGATGCAGGAGCAGGGGTAGGGGGAGACACCTTGACATTAGCCCCCTTCTTCCCCCCTCCCCCCCATACAGCAAGCAGGAGTCTCTGGGAGCAGCTCCAAGGCAGAGGGCAGGAGCAGCACATGGCAGTGGGGGGAGGGATAGCTGCTTCACAGGGAACTTAGGGGAGTGGGGAGTTGATAGGGGGAGCTGATGGAGGAGTGCCAGTTCCACCCACCCACCAGCTAGCTGCAACGGGCTGCTCTTCCTGCAAGCAGTGGACAAAACAGGAGGCTGCCCAATGACTTTAAAAGGGAGAATTTCACAACTTTAAACAAGCGTGTTCCCTAATTGATCAGCAACTTAACATCAAAACGTAAACCGGGATGACTAAGTGAGGAGTTCTTGTATTTTTTTTTGTACTTGCTTGACAATTCCCCCTGCTGGCATGCTGAGGATACAACACAAGACATGATCCGATCCACAGGCACCAGAAATAAGTGTAGATTTTTTTTATTCTGTAGCTAAATTATGTCAAAAAAGTACATTTATTCATTTTAAAACAAAAACAGTATGAGCTGGGGCTGGCAGAGCAGTGGAGAGCTACTAAAAGAAATCAAAATGACAAGTGTACAGACTGTAAACTCTTTTGAGGTGACGACTTACTATGTTTGCAAAGTACCATGCACAATAGGAGCTTGATCTAAGTGGGGTCTCTCGGAGCTATAATACAAACAATGATTTTACATTTTTTGTATATAGAAACCACTGCTCTGGCTCTGTACTACTAGAAAGAAGCCAGCAATCAATATGTTCTAACAATAAAGGAAAAATACAAGAGATAACCAGGCAATTAGTGGTGAACTTGAAAAAGACTGCCAAAAGCACTTTTTTTTAGTCTTAAAATAAAAAAAAAATCCTAAAGCCAAGCTAATATACATTGCCTACATGAAAACCATCCTAGAGAAATCCTAAAGTGTCTGTCTTAGACCAAAAAAGGGAATAGATTTTTAAAAGGGTGCATAACATTACAAAGAAAAAATAGCAGGATTATAAAAGCTATTATCTATTCTTGATTACTTTGTTTACTGCATGGTTTGGCAACTTAAAACATGATGCTTTTCACTAATTTGTAAAAACAAAAAAAGATTGTAACACACATAGAGAAATCCAATAAAGATTTAAATTAGCCACACGTTTATTTACTCCAGCCCAAAATAATGCAGGAATTTTATATTTGCTTAAACTTTCAAAAATAAGTTTTGAGGACCAAAATTCTGCCTTCATTTACACCAGTGCAAATCCAATGCTTCATGCAGTAGTTGTAGGCCATCTCCAATATGTCTTTTTTATGCATCTTCCAAAGATCCCCAAAAATTTAAATCAATTCAGCCTGAAAATGAGGGCCTACAACTGATGGCATCAAAGAAGTATATACAGTTCAGGGACTGAACTTAAAAACCCAAATAGCTGTTTTGTTTGGGCAGAAAGATAAAAGTTCTCTGCTCACCCACACACTACTGCTTCATATGTATGAAGGGTATTATCCAAACACCCATCTTTGCTCTAACTGAAGTCAATAACTTCAACAAGAGGAGGAATAGAGTCCAAAATCAATACAAACTAAATTTAAGGTTAATACGGCAATCTCCTCATGTTCCAGTGTACATAAATATTGTAGCAGACGGTATATCAAATCAACTACTTATCACACCCCTGCAATAAAAACCTACACTCCTTTTGAGCCTTTTGAAAGCACACTGTTGATAAACACTTTACACTATTTAGAAAATGTAAACTGTATTTACAATTAAGTTAACTAAAACAAATTTTAAACCTCCTGCTAGCAGCTACAGTATTACTGGAAGTGGATGTTGGGGATTTTAAAGATCAGTGGTTTCTCTCCTGCTTTAAAGGCCAGTTAAAGAGCAGAAAAAAAATATATGGTTTATTACCATTAAATATTATGCAGTAAAGATCTTCTCATTATTAATACTATATTAAATTAGCACGGAAACAAACAAACAATCTCTTAATATTGTATTCCCACAGATATATGCACCACAAAAAGATATCCTTTGACAAAAAGAAAAAAAATTCTAATCAAAGTCACACAAGATACATAGTAAAATAGTCACAACAGGCAAGTGCTTAGATAGTTACACTCAAGCAGATGAAGTAGCCTTAATATACATGTTTCTTCATTAGCTTCACAGATTTAATTTTAGATAGCACGTTTCTTAGGACAGGGTCATGTCTTTTACTTGTCTTTAGAGCACTATGCATATATATGGTACTATACACATAATAACCTTCTATAAATAGATAAACAGAACAAAGTCCCTTGGCTACAATCCATTTCTTTCCTAAAATGTAACTGCAATTAAAATCATACTATGGACTCATCGCTTGACAAGTTTTACTTTTTAATTCCTAAAGTTTGTGTATTAATCAGCAACAGAACTTCTTAAAAACACCAATTATTTTTCCCCATCCTCCAGAACATATTATTGTAACCGTAAAATTATATTTCAAAACTGGTATTTAGAGGGGGGGGAAAAGTAACTACTCTGTGACGTTTTATAACAAATTTAAAGGAGACTATTTATGTTTTATGCACATGGGAATGTCAGTTTATTATAGAAACAGTGTCACATAACTGGCAGAATCCCCAGTCATATCAGGTTCTGTAAAAGTGGAGATGTATCAAAGAGCAACACATGTATCTTGCTACCAGCTCTGCAGCCAGAATGAGACTGGCATGAAAAGCAATAGTCAGAGTACTGTCCTATATATATACACACCAAGAAAAAATTCAGATTTGCAGAATGATTACGGGAAAAAACATGTTAGAGTTTATCATAAGTTGACAGAAAACAAGATAAAATACAAGCATGTGTAATGTTCAGTGACAGCTCCCAATCTGTAGCTCTACAGACACACAGAGCCCCCATAGTTATAGGGTTGATTAGAATTCTTCTTGCTCTGCCTGATCTTCAGCAGATCGAATGTAGCTCTGATCTCAGGAGTTCTCTCCCTATACAGAAGAGCTAAACAAATAGACTGAAGAACAAAGATGCTTGGCTTGGAGGCAGCACTAAATGGCCATCCAGAGAGTAGGCACAATGTCCTGATTCTACACTGGAAGTTTGCACTGAAGTGTGGCATCAACACATAACACAAGAAGTAGAGGTCACCAAATGAAATTAATAAGCAGCAGGTTTAAAAACAAAAGGAAGTATTTCTTCACACAACACACAGTCAACCTGTGTAACACTTTGCCAGAGGATGTTGTGAAAGCCAAGACTATAACTGGGTTCAAAAAAGAACTAGACAAATCATGGAGGATAGGTCCATCAATGGCTATTAGCCAGGGTGGGTAGGGATGGTGTCCCTAGCCTCTGCTTGCCAGAAGCTGGGAATGGGCAACAGGGGATGGATCACTTGATGATTGCCTATTCTGTTCATTCCCTCTAAAGCACCTTGCATTAGCCACTGTCGCAAGACAGTATACTGAGCTAGATGGACCTTTGGTCTGACCCAGTATGGCTGTTCTTATGTAATATTTTGCAATGATGCACCATCAAGATTCAAACAGTGAAGGTAATTTCAGGACATTGAATTGAAAATTTTTCAGTTACTCTTTCCAATTCCATTTGATGACAAAGTATGTCACCAGCTTTGTACACTGAGTAATAATTTTTCAAAGTTTCCTAATCAACAAGAACACAAATTATTTTCTCTTTAGTTTCAACAGTAAGGTGAGTTTGATATCAATATATTGCTCCGTATTTCCCTCTATTCAGGCTCCCTATCTACTTCTTTAGAAAGACTTTAACAATCAATGTTGTTATAATAGAGTGGAAGGGAATTGTGGGAGAGATTCAGAAAGATTTAGTTTGGACATCAGTCCAAACAGTGTATGTATTGTTTTTATTGGTAACATTTATATATGTCCCTAGAACTCTGAATGGCTTAATTTGAACAAAAGAAAAAACTAAAGTCAAAACCCAACATGGAAAGCCCAACATGGAACTTATTTTCCATATGAAATAACTTATGAAATAACTGTGCAAGTCTTGATCCAAGTTTGAGACATGGTGGTCCAGAGGTCTTAATGAATCTGATGTAGTGCATTGACATGAGTAGTATCTGAAGTTTATGTTTTAGAAATATCTCCCCTAAAATTCCAGGTGAGTACAAGAAAAGATATTCTCTAGCCACAAATGGAATAATGTTGGTGTGCTCCAGAGGAAGCCTAGACTAGGCTTTTTCTATATCAAACGGACAGTCAATGTTATGCAAGACCTTTGAAGGGCAAAGGATCTTTGGAGCTTTCATTATCCCTCTGAGGGACGACAGAAAATAAATGCAAAATGCTTATACTTTTAATGTATTGAAAGCATGTACATAATAATTAGTTATTTCTGCTACAACCTGATTTACAATGGACCTGAGATACGTTTGCAGAATGCTGTAATACTGTGAGCATTTGAAGTACTGGGTCATCTTACATAAAATAATCAATTAAAAAATTCTTGGTATAGTGATAAATGAATACTTTGAGGCCTGATGATTTTAAAGTCAAGCAATGTGAGGTACTAAATAATTCTACCTACTTTGTAAAGGTATTAGGAGGAAAAAGGAGTTCCTACAATTTTCATGAAAAGAATTATATTCTTAGGGTATTTCTCAATTTAATCACTTAATGTCATAAACTAAGACAAAGCCATATGAAATACTGAAATCTGTATAACATAGCCTTCAGACTGTAATCCAAAAAGTTGTGTGTGTACTTGCCTAGCAAAACTTTGGCATCTTCCACATCAAAATCTCCATCTCCATCAGCATCATATATCCCAAGCTTGCCTAAAATGCAAAAAAGAAGGGATAAGGATGAAGGACTTGAGTAAAATGCTTCCAAAGTAATATGTTCAACGTGTGTTCATTATATACAGATGGTTGTAAATATATTTATATATTAATATTAATAATTTAGCCTCTCTCTGTCTAACTCAATTTTAGGTCACGCAGAAAACAGCAAAACCATACTGAGTACAACACATTCTCTAAATATGATTCTTACTGGAGTATAAGTCGATATCTATTTCAATGCATAATTTCTTTAGCCTGTCACACACAATAGCAAGTATATAATTCAATTAGAAATTGTGCACTTTATCTAAATGTACTAAATTCAAAGCTAGCCGTGTAACGAGCAATTTACAATGGACCTGAGATACGTTTGCAGAATGCTGTAATACTGTGAGCATTTGAAGTACTGGGTCATCTTACATAAAATAATCAATTTAAAAAATTCTTGGTATAGTGATAAATGAATACTTTGAGGCCTGATGATTTTAAAGTCAAGCAATGTGAGGTACTAAATAATTCTACCTACTTTGTAAAGCTATTAGGAGGAAAAAGGAGTTCCTACAAAATCAACCAAATTTATGCAATCATATAATCACCATTTCTTTTTTCTTTCTTCATACTGACTGCTATTCTAGACACTTCCCATATTTAAAAATGTTATTGGACAGTTAAAATTATGGTAGACTGGTTTCAGTATTGGGTTAATAGAACAGACGCAGCCTATATCCCACAAAAAGTGGGAAAGAATTCACAGACATTTCGCCAATGCCTGCATAAGTTTACTATAGCTAAGAAATTAATCATCATCCAGGGCTTCTCATCATCACTAGTCATGAGCCCTGGTATACATGGATAAGCAAAAGCAACATGTCATAAATGGTAGCTGCCTTAATCAGTAAGGATTTTTAATACATGATCAAAACATTAGAGGTCTTGCTTTTCTTTTATTTCAGCCATAGTAGCTCTAGCAGCCATAGAGTTAACACTCAGGGGAATGTAGTCTCTTTTAGAAAATAAAGTATTACCTAAAACTATGTCAGCTAAAAGTAGATGTTTCCTGGGATCAACAAATGAATTAGTAGGTCATTTAATGCTTAATTAGTTTTCGATATATCTCAATATCATGGCAAAACTCAAGCCTGACTCACAATGCTGTAAGATCATGGGGACGAGTTGTAAAATTTAGAGGTTCTTACAGCTTATCAGTTTATCGTGAGCATGCCATTGCTTTTTTCCCTTGAGGAAAGAACTATCACCAACCACTAAAACTGTGGCAAAATTTCTACAAAAAACAAAAACAAAAAAATGTTAACCACTATTTTCCTGTTCTCCACAAAAACAATCCTACAGAAAATATTTTAATAAACTAAAATACAGTTTAGAAAATAAGACAGTTTGGTGGAAGCTGAATTCCAGGAACAGGTTCAGAGTAGACTAAGTAAACCATCACTATTCTGTTGCACCAATGAAATTGAAATTATTGCTGTTGATTTTCAGGTTAAAGTACATTGTTAGAAATTCTGTAACATTCAGCTAGTAAAGAAGAATTGCATTTTCTCCAAGAATAGGAAGAAACGTTAGAAATAATAGAATGCTGAAGTTTTTCATTTGAATGATGACTGAAAGAAAGAAACAATTTTTTTTAAAAGTTAAAATAAAGGGTAAAGCAGAATACGATTAGCATAAGATTTTAATCCCAGGGAGAGTGAAGGAAATTTGTTTCCCAATAGCCTACCTTGCAGTACCTCTGACAAGTTATAACGGAAGTCCTTTGCTTTGGCTGCATGCATGGTAAAAATACAAAAAACATTATTTGCATCATCAGACCCTGATCAGGTTTTAAATCAGATGCTTGAACCTTACAGTTCAAGTATAATATTCTCCTAGATTCACCTGCATCAAAGATCAAGGACAAACTAACAAAGCATCTGCATGTGTAATGTCAGGTGAACACTATTTCTTAGTGCCTAACAAATATGAAGTTTTGTTGTTGTTTTTTTAAACACTATTGGAACTGTGAATTTTAAACATTATACACAAAGCACAGTATGTATCCTATCATACCGGGAGTTCACTGACATTTATCTTGTAAAAATAATACACTTGCAAATGTATGTGCAATAGTTAATTTACAAATTGGTGATGCGCTCCCATCTATCTGAAGGCAAGATTAAATTAGTCTTTCTTCCTGAAATTGGAAAATGCTTCTATTAAATGAATGAAGATACACGTAGCACATTTTCTGATGTACTAAATTATACATATTAAGACATGAAAGTTCTTACCTAGAACTTCTTCATAATCTACAAGTTCAAACCAAACAACTGCTACTGATGTCCAAACTCCCAGCAGTGCTATTACCATAAACCAGGTGAAAAATGAGCTTCTAGAGAGGCCTTCTTTCTTCCCATTCTTGTTTCCTCCATGCTTTGTCTCTGTTAAAGAAAGATGTGTAAACATGGAAACTGGATTACTATTAGAAGGCATAATATTTTATTATAAAAGTATGCATGTTTTTTATACACTGTGCAAGTAAAACTATTTTAGAATGATGTTTCACTAGTACAAAGTGCTCAATAACCTTTGTACGGCCGTTTACACTATAAGCACTACAGCTGCAGCTATGCCACTATAGCATTACAATGTAGACATTTCCGACAGCAACAGAAAGGGTTTTTCCCCAATCACTGTACTAAATCCACCCCCTGGAAAGGCAGTAGCTAGGTTGACAGAAAAATTCATCTGTTGACCTCGCAGTTTTCTGGGCTCAGTACCAGGGCTTAAGTGGTCTTAACCCCAAAAGTGACATTGATAGTTTAACATAAGTTTTAGACCAGGTTTAAGTTACTTTCACTACTATTATCTCCTTTATTATTAGTAGTAATTGTAATAGACATCCAGGGTTTGCATATGCAGGCAAAAAAAGTGTGTTTTTTAAATGAGTGAAGCTAACGTGATTGAATATGCACCCCCTTAATGCCAGCATATACACAGTTGAAATCCTTTTAGATGGTTTAAATTGGTTGTATTATTTCCTAGGTTCCCACCAAAGTGACAATATGACCAGATCGAAGGATCTAAGAATGTTAAATCAGATCTACACTGGTTTAAAGGGGATCTTCAATCTAGTTAAGATAAATTGACTGAGGTAACATTTTAAAAAAAACACACCCCATCATCACGTGTGTAGATGGAGCTCAAATGCTAGAACATATTACAGGTTTTGATCTGGAACTCAGACACCTTGTTGCTCCTGTCTCTACTACTCAAAAAGGAAGAGGCAAATGATGGATTTTATCCATTTGCCAAAAGTTTCTAAAGCCTTCATGTTAAAAACAGAGTTAGTGTATTATGTACCCAACTCAAAGGGCTAAACTGTAAAATTACAATCTGGTAAGAGCTTTCCTTTATTAAGGGCAGAGAAAGAAATGTGACTTAGAGCATCAAAATTTCTCCCCTGCTTCCCCCTTGCTCTAGGGAAAAGGTTACTTCAAACGTGTTCATACAGCAGTTTACTCCCTGCTGTGTACCTAGCCAACAATTCGTGCTGGCAAATGATGGTAGACCCAGTGCTATTCCTACTCCCCACCCACTTGCTCACAGAAGTATCAAACAGATAGTCCCTGCTCTCCAGTCTTAATCTTGCAGACACAATCTAAGCAAGAGAACAACCTACTCCTTGCATTGCTGAGTTAAGACTTGGTTAATGCAGGCTTAAAGAGTAATTACAGACCTTAATGTATCCAGAGCACAAATATTTGAAACTGAAGACAGTATTTCAGCTAACATGCTAATCAGAAGTAATTTAGGCATAAATTAATGGAAGGAGTAGGTCACTTCCATGAAGGAAGCTAGAACCTCCTAAAACTGAATATGCCTTAACACAGATTTAAACCCTTTTGGGAGGCCTCATAAAAAGTGCCACTCAACAACCCAAGATCCTACTTTGAATCAATCAGCCCATTCAAGGACTCAATTTCTGCCAAAAATGGTTAAAAGTAAAGCATTTGGGGGTGGGGAATCAACCTGGATAAAAGTACTGAGGAGGAACTCCAATACTGACTAACCAAAGTTCAATTTTTCTGTGGAAGAGAAAGCATAGCTAGCAGACTTCTCAGAACAACTCCAGAAAAATGACTATTTGAAGCTAAACATGTTAAAGGTTAAAACAGTTAACCGGTAAGCAATAGCCTATCATTAACTGACCTTAAATCGCTAACCTCTGCCCCTGCCGCACCAGGTCAGCCAGAGGGACCCCCAGACCCCGCTGTGCCAAGCCAGCTGGAGGGACCTTGGTTAACAGTTAACTGGTTAAAGGATATAATTTAAACTGGTTAACTTTATTAACTGATAGTTACATCCCTATTTGAAGCAACATCCATTAACAGCTTTCATTCATCTGAACTATGGTCCTGAAAGCACAGAATTCATCAATGCACTTGATGTATTTGGAGAATATCTTAAACCTTCAAGGTGTTTCTTGGAGACATTAAAGTTACAATGAAAAAAAATCCAGCTAAAAATAAGAAAGCTCAAAATTTTTTTTAAAAGTCAAAATACCAAAATAGATGAACATTTTTTTTTACAAGAACACACACCACATTATAAACAAACAAAATGAATAAGAACAGAATAATCAAATTTTTTCCTGGATTTTCTCACAGGTGAAGGGAGTCGGCCAATACGATTAATTAGAAGGAAAAGGAACTAGTGATTATTTAGATGTGTAACATGCATGCACTTCAAGCCCACTGGGGAAAAGTAAAAACTTTACAAAAACGGGTATTATAATCAAACAATACAGCAGCTAAGTTACTGTAATAGCTCAACTTTTCAAAGGTTGCCAGACAATACAGTTAACCCAAATAGTTTAGGACAAATCTTTGCTGAATTAAAAAGATATGTTATGCATTTTTCAAATACAAAGAATATTTAAGCATCATTAATGTACTGTGATTAAGATTTGTGTTTAATATCAGTATTATCATATTAAGTCTAATCAAATATTTGTTTGCCATCTTTAGTAGGATTAATTAGGCAAAACTAGACCTAAATGATCACAAGTTATCTCTCACACTAAAAGGTAGTAGCCCTAGATAAAGGTAGAGGAAGTAAGGATAGTGGTGGCCTCTTTAGCTGACTTACATGACAGAGTGACAGGGGACGGAGGGGAAGTCAGGGCAGAAGGGCTTCCAGTCCCTCCTTGTTGTCAGGATCACAAACATACTAAGCTAACCCTTCACCATATTCATGGTGTTATATGCAGAGTAAAGACAGTCCCAAAAATAGCTGCCTTAGCTCAGTTGTTATTGATGCAATATTTATAGTGGAAAAAAATCTATTTAATATTGATCCTAGAAGCACAGATTATAAAAAAAAAAAAATCAAGTATAGAATTCTGTTTCTTTGACATTCTAACCATAACATTCCCCTAGTATGGTGTTTCCAATAATCTTTAGAAAAAGATTAAGACAGTTTAACCTCATGCTTGGACACATGAGTAAAGTTCAATACACTAGTGATTACAGGTTAAATTCACAAGGGAAGGTTACAGGCAAAGATAAATGACGTGTTGTAATATATTCAGCAAATATTACAAATCACATAAAAATGCCCTGGCTAAGAAGTTACTGAATGTTTACAGAGAGCATAGATAAATACGCCATTTTATAAGCACATCCAGCTCTTACAAGAACATAAATCTCAACTATGTTTCATAAGAGTTTATATTAAATGGGTGTTTTAAAAGAAGTCTGTGACAAAGATCTTATATTGTATTATTAAAGAAAACTATTTGTATTTGCATAAGCAAATACAGCATGATTCTATTTTACACATCTATACTCTTTTCCTGCGTGGCATTTTCTTTACCACTATTTGTCTCTGGAAAAAGGACTGTGTACCACAGAGCAACAAGACAGGACGTCTAAATAATACAGTTTTTTTTAATTAAATAAGTAACCTAATATTACTGCTGCACACTTCCATTTCTAAAATAGTTTTATCCAAGTCTCGCAGAATCAGGTCCTACAACACAGACATCATCTGTTACAAGTGTAGCTTCAATTTGCAAGCTTTGACTCCCAACTTCTAAGTGCTTTGAACAATTTTGCTATAGGGAACTCAAACAAAAACAGACCTGCTCTACTTGCAACAATTTTTTTTTTAAAGCAAATGTTAAATTAGTCACCATAAGATTCATTCACCATTCTCACAGGCAAACATACATAGAAAGAGTCACAGCTAAACGCTAACTAACCATTAAGGAATACTAACTCTGGATTTGAACTCATTCCAGGATGTTAATTCAACTTTGAAGTCCTTTCTCTGCACATATCAGCTATGTAGAAAGTAGGTCAGTTTCCATATCTGGAAAGCCTTTGCTTACCCTGCCATATGTCTTTATACAGATATCATAAGTGTCTTGAACTGCATAATACTCTTCAACAACAAATATTAAGCTATTGGTTATGACTGGTTTCTATGAATAAAGAGGTTATGTGGGAACAAATATCTTCATTTACCTATGGTTCTTAATATGCTCAGAAATTTGCTCTACTTCAAATAAATAAGTAAATAAAAAACAAACAAACAAAACAGCATGTTCAAGTGCAACCTTCCCATTTCAATAGGAATACTCAACTTATTTTTTTAGCATAGTATGACTGACCACCTGCCATAAAACCTAGGAAAAAAGATCTCTACTTCAGAATTCATTTAAAATAGCAAAAATAAAACAGTTTGCGATGGAGAGCAAAATAGTAAACTGAATCCAAAGCACCCACATACTACAATAAGCCGGTTATTCTGTTGAGCACAAAAAACAGACACAGCCAAAGGACAATTATGCATTTTTTTTGGTTAGTTTCTGTCAAAGGTTAGAATTATACCTGAATCTTCAGCCATGGCATTAGTGTCCCTTATCCATGGATAAAATAAGTATACTGGAGTCCAAAATCAACATCCAAGAGGAATAAGGAACGAGTTACCCTCAATCTAGTCTTGCAACAGTGGCGCACACACACAAAAAAGTTTAATAAAGCTAACTCAGCTAGAACCTGAAACTGGACCTGACTGCAAACTCTTCTCCAAAGCTATTTTTAGAGCAATCTTCACAAGCTACAGGCTTTTAAGCACTCATAAGGAAATCCAGTGCTGGCGACAATCAAATTTACTCCTCCTCTTAACAAAGCATTCTGGATAGTTGGTCCTTTCTCCTCCCTTAATCCCTAAACACCAAACATACCAGGCAAATGAAACAGAACAAACTGTGCTGCTGTATTTTTTGTAGTAAGTCATGCCTCAATGCCCAAGTTGTAAGGGCATTAGATCCAGCAGTATAAACTAAAACAAAAAAGTCTGAACCCAGAATCTGTCTGTGCAGCATTTTTCAAGCTAGCCTTCACCCAAGAAACTTACTTTGTGTTGGCACATACACTTTTTCCTAACATCCTGAGTAGTTTACTTGAAACTTGTTGCTGGCTACATTAAGGATAAAACACAGCTAAAAAACTACAAATGAAAAAATCTCTTAAACATGACTACTAAGAACCTCCAGGAATTCATATTTATTCTCTGAGTATTTCAACTGCACCTCAACTTTGCCTCTAGCATTCTTAAATTGGGTCAGGGCTAGTGGCCATTTTGCATTAGCAAAAAAGAATGAAGATTGACTTCAGTTCCAAAATGACTTCTCAAACTCAGCAGCACGCACGCACGCACACACGCATGCACACACACACAGTTGTTAGTTTTTTTTAAACTTATTAAATGAGCATTTTCCTACAAAGCCCATGTTGATTTTACCAAGGGTAACCACATCATCTCTCTAGAACAGGGGGCTCAAACACATGGCCCACGGGGCCATTTCCTGCAGCCCACCAAGCAGTCCGCGCTGCTCCCTGAAGCAGCTGGTATCACATCCCTGCGGCGGGAGGGGGGGGAACCGCGGCCAATGGGAGCTTCAGGGGAGGTATCTGGAGGCGCGTCAAGCAACACGCGGAGCCCTGCGTCCCCCTCCCCCAGGGACATGGTTCCAGCTACTTCCCAGAGGGTCCCTGGCTGGCTGCCGGCCCCGGTGTGCGTCGCTGCCACCCCAGAGCCTGAAGCCCTCCAACACCCTGCCCCCCAACTCCCTGCCTTGAGCCCCCTGCCTGCATCCCACACCCCTGCCCTAAGCTCCCTGCCTGCACCCCGCATCTCACACCCCAACCCCGTGCCCCGAGCCCTCTGCTGCATCCCACACCCTTCTGCACCCCAACTCCCTCTCTGCTCCTCAACCCCCTGCTGCACCCCACACCCCAACCCCATAACCTGAGCCCGCTGCCTGCACCTCAACTCCCTGCCCAGAGCCCCCTGCTGCACCCCACACCCATGCCCTGAGCCCCCTACTGTATTCCCACACCTCTTCTGCACCCCAATCCCCTGCCCTGAGCCCCCTGCCTGAACCCGAAACCCAACCTGCTGGTGCACCCAAACTCCCTGCCCTGAGCCCCGTGTCGCATCCCACAACCCTCCTGCAGCCCAACTCCCTACCCTGAGCCCCCTGCTGCACCCCACACCCCAACTCCCTGCCCTGAGCCCCCTGCTGCATCCCATACCTCCTGCTGCACCTCAACTCCCTGCCCTGAGCCCCTGCCACACCCCTCATGCACATTCTGGGGGCAGGGAGGAGACGGAGCTGGGGTGGGGACTCAGGAAAGGGGTAGGAATAGGGGCAAGGAAGGGATGAGAAGAGGAGGGGCCTCATGGAAGGGGTGGAGTGGGGGCAGGGCTGGAGGCAGCGAGGGGGGTTGTGTCAGTGATGCAGCCCTTGGGCCAATGAACTAGCCCTCATGTGGCCCTCATGGTCATTTGAGTTTGAGACCCCTGCTCTAGAAGCATAATATTTCTAAAATAATGTGGCATAATCAAATATAGAGGCACCCTTCACCTTCTTTCCGGTTCTGAAAACCTGCACACAACTGTTATCATTTAAAACTAAACCGATTCAGTGGTAACCAACATCCACAGTGATGCTCGGATAGAAAAATTAGATAATTGTGACAATGCTACATTCTGCATATTTAATCCTTAATGTCCTTCATCCTCAAAAGCTCTCTTTAGGTCACAATGCCTTCCCTATGCTGAGAAAACAAGGCAAGTAATTTACCAACAACAGTACTATACTATAGACAGGGATATGGCCATTTACTTTTTAAAATCACCAAATATGGCAATAAGCTCTTGATTTGTAAATTCCTTGTGGGAGGAAATCTAATACAAAAGCTTTGTTGGGTGAATGGGGGCTCCCACTCCAAGGTTTTGCTGGTGGCCGCTCTGACAATTGTTCCTAAAATACTTGACTAACTTTAGGAAAAACAAATAAATATGTTCATATACAGGTCCAAATCAGTGTAATTTATTTATGTATGGTTTTTTGCCAACTCAATAATAAAAACAACACACAGTTGTCTGCATTCTTTACTGAATCGAAACAGAATGGAAACACAAATGCAGTGCTTTGCATGTTCTTATGTTTTTTGCTTGCTTTTTTTTTTTAATAGTGACTTGCTAGCTAGTGAGTCTGTTTCTATTAAAAGTGATATTTCTCTGTTAATATCACTTTTCATACCAGCAGTCTTGCTAGCTAGGAGGCAGTGAAAAGTGATATTAACAAACATGTGAAAAGTGATATTTGTAACAGGCTTGTTCAGCCCTGGTAAACTGGAGGACAAATTTAAGCCTTGGATTGGGAGGTGGGTAGGGAAGCAGAGTGGGCCAGAGGAGGCAGCAGGGGCCAGAGGCGATGAGGTGGTGACCCTGGACAGGGCCAGAGCCCAAAACCCTGCAGCCATAGAATGGAGCCTGTTGCTGCATGGCCAGAGAACAGAGCCCGCCACCCCAGAGCTGAACCCAGAAGCCTGAACCTCACCACTCCTGGGAAGGTGGGGAACTCTTCACAGATGTTTGGCATTTGTGGCTCCGCTGCTTCCCCCCCGCCCTCTCCCCACGCCTCAATCACTGTCCAAGAGGCTGTGGCCGCATCTGAGAAACACTGAATCATAGTGTATGTTTATAGTTGTCAAAACAGCATTTTCAGCTATCCGTGTGAGATAGACTATACACAGTAATTACCTTAACTGGTCCCCATTATATGGCCACTGTCTCCACCACCTATTCTGTCTCTTTTCTCTATTATCTGAATTCCCTTCCTATTTTGAATCACAAGTTGTATTCAGTGAGCACTGCCAAGTCAGAGTAGATGCAAAGATTTTAAAATTTGTGTTTGGTTATGCCTTCTTTAACAAAAATAAGGGGCTTTGAAGAAATTTATAGTTGGTGGATGATCTGATTTTTAAAATTAGTTGATTATGGTTTCTCTACACGTATTTAAAAACCTTTTCCTGAATTACTATTATCATTTAATAAGCGGTATCTCCCATTAACACCTTATTTTCCTCTCTAATGTTGTGAATTATTTGCAATTGTATTTTAGGAATTACGGTTTATCATCAATAAAAGTAGAGTAAGTATGTTTATATTCTGCAAGGCAGTAATACCATATTTGCAAAGATGCCTACAGTAAAAACAATGTTATCCAGAACTTTACCAACCAGAAAGCTCTAGTAACTGGCATTTCCCTCCCATGCCCCACACCCCCTTCTGAGCCTCAGAGAACCAAGGGCTTTCAGCAGGGAGCCTAGACTTTCTTGTGCCCTCTCCCATCACAGGATTTACCCTGCCAACCCCTGGCTCACCCCAACCTTCTACCCTTCCTTAGAGTTGCATACTATGATTTCATGATCACTTTCACTCAAGCTTCCTTCTACTTTCAAATTCTCAATGAGTTCCTCCCTATCTGTTAAAATCAAGTCTAGAACAGCTTCCCCCCTAGTAGCTTTTTCGACCTTCTGAAATAAAAAGTTGTCTGCAATGCAGTCCAGGAACTTATTGGATAGTCTGTGCCCCGCAGTGTTATTTTCCCAACATATATCTGGATAGTTGAAGTCCCCCATCACCACCAAATCTTGGGCTTTGGATGATTTTGTTAGTTGTTTAAAAAAAATTATTTTGCCTTCTGCAGGAAATTTCTGAATGTATACTTTTTGTTCTAAAGCAGGATTCCCCCCACCCCATTTTGGAACTTCCTGCAGAATGGAGAATCCAGATTTCAACCAGCTCTACCTAAAACCAAGATTGGGACCATGTCATATGAGAGGCTGTACAAACAGCAAAAAAAAATAATCACTACCCTATAGTCTAATTACAGACTGTATGCAAGAGTGACTGTAAAACACACACAAAGGGCAGTTAAGAGAGGACAGCAAAAGACCCTGAAGGTGAAAGTGGAAGTCTGAATTTGATAAAATGATGCAGAAGGAGCCATGGTAAAGGTTCTAATGAGAAAATGACATTCAGAATGTACAAGGAAGAGAATCATTAATGCTGTATTTTGCAAGGGGGAATGTGGCATCATAGAAATCAGTAAGGAGGATACGGTAATCCAAAAGTGATATGAAGACTTGGACAAGTGTTTGAGCTGCGTGGACAGATTTAACATTGGTACTGATTACCTGTTTCCAATAATTACATAGAATGAGACCATTAACTTAAGTTTAGGATAAGTGAAGGTCATTTATTACAACTTCCATTATGTTTCTAGGATTTAAAAAAAATAAAATCGGTGATCAGTCCAGACTAGTTAATGTTGAACAAACAAGTTTCTTTCTTTCTTCCCACTAAAATGCATATGTCTTGTTACAGAAACTATAAAGTTAATTCAGTTAAAAAAAAGCTATTGATGAAAGTCAGTATAAAAAGAGGATTACATAATACTTTTTCACTGAAGCAAACAGTTTTGAAAAATATTTTCATCATATGATGTTGGACAGTTCTATAAGATTTAGCCAAGGTAATCTATTTTACATTAAAAAACAGCACAAAAGTAGATACTGCTTGCATATGCAGTGACTGAACTACTAGTGTTAAGTTCTTACTTTTCTAATGATGTTTTGGAGATTTGTTGAGTGCCAGCATTGCTCTGTTGATAACATTCTCCTCTAGCAGAAAGTTATGCAAGGGTAAGCAGCGCAAGTCAGCATGCTAGAAGAGTATACGGCACTATGGAGGAGGCTCCATCCTTAAGCTGTTCCTTTCTAGATTTTGTAATGTTAGAGATTTATAAAAAAAATAAATAGAATTTTCATCAAGTATATATAAATATTTTTTCTTGGGTATTAACCATTAGGCTTTCAGCATTAACTTTGTTAATGGGGGAAGAGGGACAGTTTAAAAAAAAAGGTAGAACTTGTATTGCAGATTCAAAATTTCAAATGAATACATCTAACTTATCAAAATATTCTTAAACCTGTTCCTTATTCCAACTTGTGTTCCTTTCACCTTGTTGTTAAAACTGTGTGAAACACCTGATCAGCATTAATCTTTTTAGTGAAGACTGAAGTAAAACAGGCATTAAACATCTCAGCCGTCTTGATATTATTAATTATTAGCTCTCCTTCCTTGCTCAGTAGTGGACCTACAATTTCCGTGTTTTTCCCTTGTTTCTAATTTATTTAATAGAACTTCTTACTGTCTTTTCCTTGGTGCAACTCATTTTCTGCCTTAGCCTTTCTGATTTTTTCCTAACATGCTTATGCTATTTCCTTTGTAAGCCTCCTCAGCAATCTGTCCATGTTCGCACTTTTTGTCGGATTCCATACGATTTTCAGGTTCCTAAAGGGTTCCTGATGAGGCCATATTGGCCCCTTACTATTCTTCCCATCTTTCCTTCAAATTCAGTTTGAAATTGTGCCTTTAATATTATCTCAGAAGATGCCAGTGCTCAGCTCCTTTTCCCCCCCTTAGATTTTCTTCCCTGCACTGATAGTTTCTGGTCACCAGAGCCATGAAGATGTTAAAACTAGTAGATCTCATGCTCTCATACCTAGTTTTTACTTATTGATTAGAAGAAGGCAAAAATACCTTTCCTGTTTTTTCAATTACCTATCAGTTTCTTAACTCTGAATGACCTTGTCAGTGAACTGAACTCATTGAATAAAAACTGAAATAAAGAAAATATTCTCTCTGCACCTGGAGGAGAGGCTGGTGCTGTCAAAAGTTGGTTTAGCTCTTCAAATTCTGGTCCCCGGAGCGTACACAGCAACATCCATTAGTTCAGTGCTTTGACTTTCTTTAAAAATTTCAGCCAGTGTACTACTTATTTGTTTAAATGCTTAATTTAAATGATTTTAATGGATCATAGTGAGTTTAGAGTAATATAGGCTATCAATTTCAAACTCAATTTTAATATATTTCTTTTTTAAAATATGCATTTAATTTTTTTAAAACCTGCTTTTTTTTAAGTTTTTCTTTTATCCACCCTAATTGCTTCATTATTAATGGTGGACTTTAACAGTGTTACATCTATCAAATTTTGAAAAAAAAAGTGTGCGCACACACACATAGTAGGTACACTTAAAATTGCTTTTCAATTCACAGACCAAAACAATTAAATCCTAAAGCATCACTTAAAGTTGTAAATACATAAGGAAGAGAAATATTAAATCTGTAGATCTTTAGTATCAGCAAGCCAGGAAATTATTCTAAGTCAAGTTGATAGATTTACAAAAAATGAGTATAACAATGCAGAATTAAGTTTATTAATTGTCTGTTACCCTACAGTAAAAGTCTGCTTCATAACAGAAACAGATCTAAGATACTATTTAAACTACTTTTGAATAGGACAACAAAAAAGTGTAAGAAACTGTGCGTACATATACACACAAGCTCTCTGTGATAGAACATTAAGGTTATAAGCTGCCTATCATGTTTCTAAGAGGTAGTTTGACACTCGTAGTTAATATTTTTCTAATAGAAGAAATGGTTACTTAATATAACTGGTTCTTCAAGATGTGATGCAGCCGTGTATTCCACCTAGGTGTATGCACACCCAGCGCACCAGAGCCAGACATATTACTTAACAGTACCCATAAAGGGGTGGCACACGCGTCTCCTACCTGTACTCCCTCCCCTGGCTACATAAGGTGGTGCTGCCCCAACCCTCCCTCAGTTCCTTCGCACCAAACAGCTGCCAAACACTGTTCTTCCTCCTCACTCAACCATGCAGCAGTTACGCCATGAAATATAGGTATCTGAGCTCAGGATGCAAGGTGTAGCCGTGATTCCAAATTAGTAGGTCGAGATGGAGAGGCAGCAGTATGGGAGGCTGAACAGACAGCAAGAGAAGAACAGAGAACCACCATTATCTCAGCCAGCCTTGAGTTTGAGTATGACCCAGGGAATGACCTGGACTGAGATAGAAAACCTTGGACTGGGAGCCTGGACTGAGGCCCTCTCAAGAGCAGAACCAATTACATTTCTTGTTGTCCCAGTGAATACGTGTCTTCAAGGACCTTCCATGACTTAGGAAAAAATACCTGGCAAGATGGTACATGAGATTATTCTGAAACCCAGTAAGTGAATGGCTATCAGAGTAATGTTCTCTTCTAGGCAGAGCAACCTGGAGTGTACTCCCCTGTTCACATAATACATCGCAGCGGTATTCTCAGTGAGTATGTGAACCACTGAGTCTTCAAGGCAGTGCCGAAAAAGGTGTGACATGCACTGCATATGGCCCGAAGCTCTAGCAAGCTGATATGTAGTAAGGCCCCCTGCTCCAACCCATCCCTGTACTTTCAGCGATACCAGGTGCCCCTCTCCCCTCCAATCCATTAGGGAGAGTCAGTAATAATCAACTTGGCTGGCAAGAGCCAAACAGAGCCTTGGTAAACATTCTGTGGATGTATCCACCATTGCAAGGCATCCAGGACCAGCGAACAGAGATGAACCAGCCTGTCTAGAGGATGAACAGTAGGACAGCAGACTGTCCTAAGCCATATTTGAAGGGGCGAATACACAATCTTGTACACTGGACCACCTGTGTGCAAATGGACATGTGGTCCAAGCACCTGAGAGACATCTAAACTGTTGTGGAGGCTGCAAACAGTCAGCAGAAATGCTCTTGATGAAATGAAATCTACTAGGGATGTAAATATCATTTAAAAAGTTAACTGTTTAAACTATTGAAAAATATTTAGTTGAAACAGTTAACCAATTAAAGGGCCAGCTGGCCAGCACAGGGCTGATCTGGACGGTTCTGGGGTTAACAATTAAGGCAGATTAACTGGTAACACTAATGCTTACTGGTTAGATTTTTAGGGATGTAAAATGTTAACAGTGTCCCAATGAATTCAGTTTTCTGAGTGGTAGCCAACATTGACTTTCCAGTGTTTAGGATGAGACCCTGATGGGTCAAACAAGTTCAGTGTGGTACCATCATGAGCAAGAACTTCCCCCCTGGATCTGCCAAGATGTGAATTCCCCTCCTTGTGAGATATGCCCAACAACCACCACACATTTAGTAAAAACTCTGGGGATGTTCCACCACAACAAACTCAAGGAACTTTCTCTGGCTAGGCAAAATCACCACATGAAAAGTAGGGGTTCAGAGCAGCAAACCCATTGTTTTGACACCATGCAAGTTCAATAGAGTGACCATTCAGAACCTCCCATATTGGATATATCTGTTGATGCTGCAAAGGTTGAGGGTGGGTCTTATGCCACCCTTGCATATGGATACTGGGAAGTACCTTCTCCACTGCTCCCAAAGTCAGAAGAAAAAGAGACCTGCTTGAGAAGCAATATCTCATGATAGGCGTCCCTAAAGAGAGACAGGGGAGGAAAGATGGGGAGGTGGTTTGAAGAGGAAATTGATAGCATAACTGATAAGATAGTGCTTAGGATCCAACCATTGGTGGTGAGGGAGCCTAAAGCATTGTGAAAGCAAGCCAGCCTTTCCCCAAAGGACACAGATGAGGTGAGAGAAGCAACAAATTACAACAGTGCTATGAACCAAGGAGTCAAAATGGGTGCTTGGACTATTCGAACCTTAAGCCCAACTGCTTTCTTCTATGAGATCTATCATTCTTTCTGGGGTAATCACATTGCCTCGGAGGAGGGAAAGGCTGTCCAAGCATGCACTGAGGATGATACTGCTGCCGCTGCTGTTGAACATCATAGTGGTGCCTCTGCACCGCCAGCACATACACTCTGAAGGACCAAATGATAGCCCTTGAAAGAGAGCAGAGTCTCATAAGTTTCACCTGAGAGCCGTTTTCGGCTGTCAAAGGGAAAATCTTCAATGGCTGCCTGGACATCGGGGCAATGCCAGAATTCCACAGACAGGAAGCCCCGGTCATGACAACTGCAGAGGCCATATCTAGTGTGGACTGCAAAGATGTCTTAGCTACCAAGCAACCCTCAGTGACAAATGCCCAAAACTCCTCTTGCAAAGCCTTAGGCAGCTGGTCTACAAACTCTGATCCAACTATCCAGTTGAAGTCATACTTGGATAGCAAGGCTTGCTGGTTAGCAATTCATATTTATAAGGAAGAGCTATAAATCTTTCCGCCCATGAGGTCCAACCACTCAGAGGTCCTATCCTTGGGGGTGAACGTGAACCAGCCCTGCTGGGCTCCATCATTCAATGTAGTTACAACTAGGAAATTTGAGGCCAGACAGCAGTAAAACTCCTCAAAAACTCTGTATGGAATGAAACAGTGCTTTTCCAAGCACTTAGCCACAAGTGGTACTGAAGCCAACGTGCATCACTGATAGGGAAGGCAACTCTACCAATTTGCGGATGTTCTCTTCCAAGAACTCTACCTGGATACAGACCGGAACAGCTATATGCTGCAATAAATCTTGGTATGTCTTAAAATCCTCTAGTACTGAAGGTAAGGACAAAAGAGGCAGCACATCATCATCTTAACTGCACCAAAGCTGGATTCTGTTCCAGAGCTCATGGATTCAGACGGGACAACTCTGGAGGCTCTGCAGGGAGCAGCACTGCCATGCCTGGCGTCAAGGTTCCTTCCCTACTCTGAACTTTAGGGTACAGATGTGAGGACCTGCATGGATACTGCTAAGCTTAATTACTAGCTTAGATCTGGTAATTCTGCCACCATCCAGAACTTTTAGTGTCTGGATCACTTCTTGTCCCCCTCAAAACCTTCCCCTCCCTGGGTTGCCTTGAAAGGCTTTACCAATTCCCTGGTGAACACAGATCCAAACCCCTTGGATCTTAAAACAAGGAGAAATTAACCATCCCCCTTCCTTTCCCCCCACCAATCCCTGGTGAGTCCAGATCCAATCCCCTTGGATCTTAAAACAAGGAAAAATCAATCAGGTTCTTAAAAAGAAAGCTTTTAATTAAAGAAAGAAAAGTAAAAACATCATCTCTGTAAAATCAGGATGGAAAATACTTGACAGGGCAATCAGATTTATATAGCCTAGAAGAACCCCCTCTAGCCTTAGGTTCAAATTTACAGCAAGCAGAGGTAAAATCCTCTCAGCAAAAAAGGTACATTTACAAGTTGAGAAAACAAAAATAAAACTAATCCGCCTTCCCTGGCTGTTACTTACAATTTTGAAACATGAGAGACTGATTCAGAAAGATTTGGAGAGCCTGGATTGACGTCTGGTCCCTCCTAGTCCCAAGAGCGAACAACACCCAAAACAAAGAGCACAAACAAAGACTTCCCTCCACCAAGATTTGAAAGTATCTTGTCCTCCCATTGGTCCTCTGGTCAGGTGTCAGCCAGGTTTACTGAGCTTCTTAACCCTTTACAGGTAAAAGAGGCATGAACCCGTAACTAGCTGTTTATGACACCAGGGCTTGTGGCAGATTTGTCAGCTGGGTTTCCAGAGATGACCATCTTGCCTTCCAGAAAGATGAAGAGTGGGACACCTGCGACTGAGGAGCGTCCCACAGATTCTATGGAGGCCGCTGATGTGGATACGGTATTGGTGGCCACTACACACCAGACAAGGTACCTCCAACCTGACCACAAGATGCATGCCAATCCTGGTACCTGTAACGGTCCATCAATAACACTCAATACGGGTCAGGTGACAGAGAGCGGAAGGAGGTCACCCAAATTCAGACACAGAGAAGTCTTGGGATCTCAGAGATAAGGGTGGAGAAAGACCAGAGGGAGTGCGTAGCAGGTCTGTCTCATCTGTCATCCAAAACAAGGCAGGAAGCAGTGCTGCTGATTGAAGTAGTATCATCAGTACTGAGTATGCTGATGTCAGAAGCAGCATTGGTCCTGAAGCAATCAGTGGTATGGGACTGTCTGTGGTACCAATATCGATGATGGTGAAAGTCAGCACAGAAGCATTTGCAGTGCCGACTGCAGCAAGGTTCCCCTGTGAAAGGGGAATACTGGGGAGCAGTACTAATAGACTGGGGAGCAGTACTAATAGACTAATAGTTCAGTGGCTCATTCAATTCACGGGGCTATAGCTGATGCAGCCTGGCAAAGTCCTGAATCAAAGCGATCAGAACCAGAAGGCAGAATAAGTGTGTAGCTATATGGTAAACCACCAAACATGGAAACTGTTGGTACTGGCATGTCCCTCATCAGTACCAGGCATCCACTGAGTTGAGAAGCTGGAACAAGAGTCGGTGGTACAGGGTTTCTAACCTCCCTACTTGGTACCAGTGAAGGGCTAAAGGGACCCACAACACCCTGCAAACCAGCACCAACTCCATGCCAGTCTATGCTTTTCTGGGGAGGCAGAAGAGTCACTCCATGACCAAGAGGAGTCTAATTGGGTCTTATGCAACCTTTTCCTCAGCACAGTTTATGGAAAACAGCTCCTGTTTCTTCAGAGAGGCACCCACTCCAAAATGTGAAGCAGCAGCACTCTCAGAGCTCAAGGGTAATCTCCAAACCAATGAGGGCTTTGGTACCAAAGCAGAATGCATGGCCTACCCAAGCAGGTGCTGCTTCAGATAAAGGTCCCGAGGCCACGAGAGTGTTTATTAAGCAATATGCAGATCACGCTAAGCTCCTTCACATGGACTGCACGTGGAGTTCGCTCCCCAAAACAAAGGACAATGTTTAAACCCCAGTGAAGGCATTACCAAGGGAAACTACTACAATTAACATTACTCTAAGGCCTGATCTACACTACGTGTTTAAACCGAATTTAGCAGCGTTAAACCAATCTAACCCTGCACCCGTCCATACAACGAGGCCCTTTATATCGATGTAAAGGGCTTTTTAAATTGGTTTCTGTACTCCTCCCCAATGAGAGAAGTAGCGCTGAAATCGGTATTGCCATATCGGGTTAGTGTGGCCGCAAATCAACGATATTGGCCTCCAGGCGGTATCCCACAGTGCACCATTGTGACCGCTCTGGAAAGCGATCTGAATTTGGATGCACTGGCCAGGTAGACAGGAAAAGCCCTGTGAACTTTTGAATTTCATTTCCTGTTTGCCCAGAGTGGAGCGCTGATCAGCACGGGTGGTGATGCAGTCCCAAATCCAAAAAGAGCTCCAGTATGGACCGTACGGGAGATACTGGATCTGATCGCTGTATGGGGAGACAAATCTGTTCTATCAGAGCTCCATTACAGAAGACGAAATCACAAAGCATTAGAAAAAATCTCCAGGCTATGATAGACAGAGGCCACAGCACAGTGCTGTGTGACAAGCGTAACGGAAAGCCAAAGAATCAAATGGACACTCATGGAGGGAGGGAGGGGGTACGGAGGACTCCAGCTATCCCACAGTCCCCAGCAGTCTCCAAAAAGCATTTGCATTCTTGGCTGAGTGCCCAATGCCTGTAGGGTCGAACACATTGTCCGGGGCGGTTCAGGATATATGTCATCATTTTACACCCTGCCCCCCCCATGGAAAGAAAAGGGGGAAAAAATGTTTCTCGCCTTTTTTCAATGTCACCCTATGTCTACTGCATGCTGCTGGCAGACGGGGTGCTGCAGTGCTGAACACCAGCATCCCCTTCCCGGTGGCAGACGGTACAATATGACTGCTATCCAGCAGCAGCAGCAGCAGCAGCCCGTGAGTCTCCTGGCTGGCCTCGGGGAGGTTGGCTGGGGGCGCCTGGGTAAAAATGGGAATGATTCCTGGCAGATGGTACAGAACGGCAGGTAACCGACTTCATCATAGCAACTGGAGGATGAGCTCCATCAGCCCTCCCTCTTTCATGTCTAAAGAAAAGATTCTGTACTGCCTGGACTATCATAGCAGTGGAAGACTTCCTCCCCCTCATTTTATCTCACTAAAAAGTCAGTGTTTTTTATTCCTGCATTCTTTATTACTTCATCACACAAATGAGGGGACACTACCACGGTAGCCCACGAGGGTTGGGGGAGGAGGGAAGCAACGGGTGAGGTTGTTGCAGAGGCACCCCCTAGAATGGCATGCAGCTCATCATTTCTGCGGGATCTCTGGGACTCTGACATGGAGCGGCTCTGCTCTCTGGTTTCTAGTACACTTGCCTCATATTCTAGGCAGGACTGACTATTTTTAGACAAAACAAAGAAGGGAATGACGTGGGGAGTCATTCCCATTTTTGTCCATGCGCCCCCAGCGAGGCCAGCCAGGAGCACCCATGACAGCAGCAGACGGTACAGAACGATTGATAAAGATCATCTCATCGCCAATTTACAATGGCATGGCAAACGGTGCAATAGGGATGGTAACCGTCTCTGCTACTTTGCAAAGGCAAATGAATGCTGCTGTGTAGCACTGCCGTACCGCGTCTGTCAGCAGCATCCAGTACACATACAGTGACAGTGATAAAAGGCAAAACGGGCTCCATGGTTGCCATGCTATGGCATCTGCCAGGGAATCCAGGGAAAAAGGGCGTGAAATGATTGTCTGCCGTTGCTTTCACGGAGGAAGTATTGAGTGACGACATTTACCCAGAATCACTCGCGACACTGTTTTTGCATTGGGATCTCAACCCAGAATTCCAATGGGTGGGGGAGACTGCAGAAACTATGGGATAGCTGTGGGACAGCTACCCACAGTGCAACGCTCCGGAAATCGACGCTAGCCTCGGTACATGGACGCACACCACTGAATTAATGTGCTTAGTGTGGCCACGTGCATTTGACTTTATACAATCTGTTTTACACAACCGGTTTATATAAAATCAGAATAAGCTCGTAGTGTAGACATGCCCTAACACTGAGTGTACTACTAACTATACACAATGGGGGAGTGGGGGAGAGAAACTGAACTAGTTGTGAGGTTTAGACCAAAGAACTCCACTTCGAGCCACGAGTAGTAAAAAGGAACTGAGAGTGCGCTGGGGTGGCGCTGCCTGATGGAGCCAGGAAGGGAATATGGCCATGATGTGCAAGTGACACCCCTCTACTTATAGGTAAATTTCTCCAGCTCCGGTGTACTGGTCATGCACATTCCCAAGTGGAATACGCAGCTGTATCTAAAAGTAGTAGTCATGATGTGTATCTGGTCGTATGTGGCTGATGAGTAGGGTTGGCTGGAATCTGGAATTTCCCTTCAGCAGGAAATTCTGAAAATATATTTTAAAAAAATTCTTTCTGCATCAGAACAAAATCCCAAATCTTCCAATGGAATGGGAATTAAGAATTTAAAAAATGCATATATCAAAATGAGGTTGAAGAGGATCGTTGAGCTGTCTGGAGACTCTGAGGCCCTGCTTCAGGTTCCCCAACTTGGAGAGTGGAACCTAGAAGCGCTGACTGCTATGGCTCATACAGGTCTCCAGGATTTCAGCTCTGTGGCAGCCCTCCCTGGACGGTTGCCACGAAACCTGCCTGCTTTCTATCAGAAGAGCTAACAAAACTGACACATTCCTGTAGACATTTTTCTACTCGCTCTAGTGATGTGGCTTCAGTCCCACACTGGGGAAATAATTAAGATGCCATGGGAATGGATGTGATATAAGTATATAGACTAAATATAAAAAGAGATACCATAAGCATAGAGATGTTCCTCATCTAAATGTAGAGGGCGCGCTGGGCACCTTAAATGGCAATTTCTAGTTACCAAGGATTTTAAGTTGTCAATTTCTGATTAACTAACACCATGATTCGAGGGAAAATATTTCCCTCTTTGTTCTACATTCACTTACTCTGTAGTGTACTTCCTATTATCATGTTTAGCTATATGTTTCAATTAAAAGTAAGGGAGAGCAGCTAGCTGAGATGTTCTTTTGCTAGACTGAATTTCTTCCATAGTTTGAAAAGAGAAAAAAAAAAGTTATCTAAAATGAAAAGGCATCTAAAGCTACACTTCAATTATCCCTGCACTATTTTGAAATCATAAAAGATTATAAAGACCACGGAGACATTCAAAAAGTGTTCTAAAAGCTTTTGTCAAAATTTCTGAAGTTAGGAACTTCAAGTTTGGCACTTCATTAAAGCAATCTGATTCTCAAAAACATTAAGCACCTGAAGCTCTTACTGAGTTCAGCTAGTTACGGAAATTAGAAGTCCAGATCTGGCTTCAAATGCCTCTACTTAGGTATCCAAACTTAAAATGACACCCTTAAGCATTCATCTGATCCATAATAGAAAGTGTATCACTTCTCTTCATTAGTCTTTAAAAGTTCATTTAATAGAAAATTTCCATGAGCAGATTTTCCAACTACTATCCACATCTTTTCACAGTACTAAGCATGGGAGATGGTATGGTAGATTTCAAGCTAGTTGTGGACCAGTAATCATGCTAATTTTGAATAACTAACTCAAATTCCTTTCTTCTCCCCTCAAAGCAAATCATCATCCTATATTTAAAAGAGCACTTACCGTATATACTCATTCATAAGCCGAATATTTTTGGTAAAAAAGTGATGCATCAAAGAGTAGGGGTTGGCTTATAAACAGGTTTACACCAAAATCTGATGATTTTAAACTCTATGGAATCATTGAATTGAATATCTAATACATTGTTGTTTTGTTTACCTGGAGCGTCTGCAGGCATGGAGCCACTCGGCTCCCTGTGGCGCCACTTCCCACAGCTCCCATTGGCTGGGAACAGCGAACCGCAGCCACAGGGAGCGGAAGTGCTCCGTGCCTGCAGATGTAAACAAAAGTAAACAAAATGTCCTGACCCGCCAGCGGCTTACCCTGACAGGCTAGGAGCCAAAGTTTTCCAACCCCTGAAATATAGGGTCGACTTATGAAAGGGTCATAAGGTAGGAGGGGTGTCAGATTATAAATGAACAGGCTAATGAATGAGTATATATGGTAACAGTAGTTCACAACATGACTTCACTCAACAACATTCTTAGAGTTTGGTATTAAACATTTGTCATAACTAGGTATCACGTGCCAACAGCACTATGCAGTAGTAAATAAGTTATACTGCGTACAAAAGCACAGGTTAGGGTCTTTAATTGTGAACATTAAAAAACAAAAAAGTTTTAAAAGTATAAATATTACAATCTCTCAAATTTCAGCATGTGTGTATCTGATCACTTCATATTGCAATGTTTTCAAGGCAGTTCATACAGGCAAGATTTACTTTTCATTTCAAATGAAGTCACACAAAAGACTCTCCATGCAGGAAGTCAGTCCATATGATGCAGTTTGGGGGGGGAGGGGGGACGGAAGAGAAAGCATCAACCACTGCATGCTCTCCACACAAATTACCAGTTTATGATCTTCATCATCAGGAAAGAACCACCTGGACAGAATCAGAACTTCACTGCATAAGTTCTCTACAATGAAGAATCCAATAAAATAATTAGCTTCAAAACATTTTTCACAAGGGCATTAAGCAGAAGTACCGTGTTTCCATGCATATTTTTAAAAACTGAACTATTCTTTTAGTGACAGTCTGTGTACAGAAGCTTTACCTTCAGTTTACAGAAACAGGAAGGGCAAACAGTCTCATTTAGATGGTCAATTCATAATATAAGCTTACATAAGCTTGTCTTGTAGCACTACTACTGTATATTACTTCAAAGTTTATTGCAGCAATTGAATATTCAAAGATTCTGTACTTCACATCCTCAGATTTTCAAAGTTATGTCTGTATAATAAGGTGACTCACATTAGATTCAAGTTATGCAGTTAACCCTATACAATTTGACCTCCAGTCGTGCACCAGGACCTACTCTTCCTACCTTTTAATTCCTTTGTAAAAATCAAGGGGTTTGTTTCTTTCATTTTTGGGGAATGCGGGAAAAGCAAAGATGACCCATAGAAAGGGTGAAATAAAAAAAAAAAAGGACTGTGCCCTAATTCGTTTTGCTAAGAAAACTGCTTTAGCTTTAGAAATTCAGATGCTGCCTACATTTAAATAGCTGATGCGTACACATGGAGAACTAACAGATACCAAACATGTGATACCTGATTATGGCTCTGTATACATTATAGCCTGACCTGTAATTTAGTACATAGTTATGACACAGTAAGTTTAATTAATTACACAGTTCAACATATAGCAACTTTTCTGTCTTTGTCCAATATAACTTTATGCATAAACATAGCATCTTACCTGACCTTATTTTTAGGAGTTCATTCTGGCACACTTACGTAGTTATCCTGGAGTCACACAGCAGTAGGATACCCAGGAAATATGGCTACTTCTCCTTTATGGATTTATTACTTAAACCCATAATCCCCTGCCTCAGGGATCAAATTTACCATTTTCCCTTCATTTCAGAATCATAGAATATTAGGGTTGAAAGAGACTTCAGGAAGTCATCTAGTCCAATCCCCTTCTCAAAGCAGGACCAACCCCAACGAAAACATCCCAGCCAGGGCTTTGTCAAGCTGGGCCTTAAAAACCCGTGGCACTGCAGGATGCTGGACATTCTACATTACCACTAACTGGTTAATGGCACTGGTGGCTTTGCACCTAGCAACAGCATAAGGTGGAAAGTCATTGTGTAATAGGATATTAACTAATTAATAGTAATAATCCCCCATTCCCCCAACATACAACACTCAGATTATTTGACACTCTAATACCTACTTGACTCCAACACATGACAAACATGTGGAAGAAAAGCTGCATCAAAGACCCATAATCTCCCCGATTACCAAATATGCTTCTCCACTGAGGACCTGAAGAACTTCTGCCTTACTGGAAAGACAAAATGTGATATTCTGGATACTTCTAGAAATACACTAACTTTTCAAAAGTTATGTAGAGTGCTGATAAATGCTGCTTTCATTTTATCTAAGATTAATTAGACTGGCTAATGTGGAAAAAGTTATTGCCTCAGGTTTTCTATAACAAAGATTCTGTCTTCATTATGCAGACTACAGCAAATGTGACATCTCACATTGAGGGTCCTTGAAATAGCAAAATGGATCTTCATTAAGGAGCAGTTCCAGATAGTGTGGCAGTAAGGATAAAAGACAAGAAGTAAAAGTTTCATCCACCCCGCACTTCCATTAACCACATTGTCTGTATGACTAATTATTGCTAGAGAAACTAGACAAGTTTTACTGGACCAACTTCTGTTGGTGGACAATACAAACTTTTTAGCAACGCAAAGCTGCACTTCTGAAGAATGCGACACCCCATGTCTACTTCGGAAGAAATGCTCTGTGTAGCTCAAAAGCTTGTACCATGCAACAACAAAATTTGGTCCAATAAAATATATTACCTCACCTACCTTGTCAATCTCATATCCCGGGATCAAACCCAGCTACAACAACACTGCAAATAACTTCAAGTATGAGTAAATACACATATTCACACTAAAGGTGTTCGTAATTGTGACATTATCTGAGTGAAATATGACTCTATAGATCATTGTTGCAACCAGTTATGTATTTGCAACAAATCTTGTACAAAATGTGGCATGTAAGATGTCTATGAAATGGTTAAGATTTGCTAGTTATGAATATGCAAACCTTATGCATATATCATTTTTGGTATTTGAAGTTATGAATATAGGCTCTATACCTGGATTTCAAATGTTTGCTCTTGGGGTAAGACCCACAAGGTGGTTAGCCAGCATCTCTTGGAGGCACTTTTCAAATTAAGTAGCTCATGAAGAAACACTTAACTGACAATAGACCATAGGAGATGCCCATCTACACTGAATGGACTGTCCTGCAAACGTGCTGTTTGAGGTATAGGTAATGGCTTCTATTGTGTCCAAACCTTCATGCATGGACATGTGACTTCAAACACTCTCTTGTAATGTGTAATTTATCCAATAGCTGTGCTGAGGGCTTTGTTTAAAACAATGGAGTTCCCTCCACATGACAGAAGACATAAAGGGCCCTGGAAATTTCTCCATTTTGCCTCTATCCTGCTCCAGCCACCAGATTATGAATTTACATTAATGGGAGCATTCTAACTAAGGAATTGAGGACCTTCCAATGATTTGGAAGCAGCCAGAGACTTGACTTAAGCCAGCAGTTTACGCCGCCATTGCTACAAACCTGAACCAAGAACTCTGCATTTATTGTATGTATTTGACTCTTTTAATCAAGTTTAACTCTCACCTTTCTTTCTTATGAATAAACCTTTAGATTCTAGATAATAAAGGATTGGCATCAGTGTGATTCTGGGGTAAGATCTGAGTTATATATTGACCAGGGTGTGTGGCTGGTCCTTTGCCATCAGAAGAATCTTTTATTTGATGAGACTGGTTGTAAAGAACCACTCATCTTTAAATCCAGTGTTTTTGTAGTGATACAAGAACTGGAATGCCTAAGGAAACTGATTTTATGACTTCTTGTTAGCCAGTGTGGAAAAGCAGAAGTTTACTTTTGTTGCTGGTTTGGTATACACCTCTACCCCGATATAATGCGACCCGACAGAACATGAATTCGGATATAACATGGTAAAGCAGTGCTCATGGGGGCAGGGCTGTGCACTCCAGTAGATCAAAGCAAGTTCGATATAAACACAGTTTCACCTATAACACAGTAAGATTTTTTGGCTCCCAAAGACAGCGTTATATCGAGGTAGAGGTGTATTTTATGGAACAATAACCACCAGTTTTGGGGTGTGTTTGCCCTGTTTCTCAGCAGTCTGTCCTGAGTTTGGCATTCTCAGTTGTGACCCACTGAGGCACAGTTACAGTAATGCAATAGGAAACAGACACCACCACAAAAATAAAAGCTTTTGGATCATCCACTCTTTCTGTTCAGTGGCAATATGCCATGTATCCCAAAATGTGAACTATGAAATACGATACCACTGTAGAGCCTCCATCAACATTAGTTTTTGCATGTGAATTCAGCATGGATTTTGGTATTCACACAAATGGTGCTTGATAGAGTTAGACAGGGGAAACAATTTTGGGGAATTTTTTTGAATTTCCAAAGACCTTAAGCTAATTCTATTACTTGATTCCATATCAAACACATTTCAGCTTACTACACAGTCTAAGAATAAGCAGCACATGTTCCATAAAATGAGATGTGAAAGATGCTTTTATAATAGAATATTTTTGTATTATCTACTGTAATGATTTAAATGTCATTGCCCACTATGAAGTAGAATTAAAGAATACACTATCTAAAATTCCAATATGTAGGAGAGATATCTTGATGAGTTTATTTAGAGAAGGGGGCTGAACATGAAGAAATTCCTGAAACAAAGCCAGATTTAAAAAAGGTTGCATTGCGTTCTAAAAAAATGGCATGGTCTTTTGCCATTCTTATCTCTTCCAAATGTAAGTTCTAGGTCTCGCTCCTGTGAAAGCTCTATGTTGCACTCATGAGCCTCTATACTTTGGACAGTACTGGTTCCAGTGGAACATGATTGTCGTGGTAGAGGCAATTTATCATGTAACTAGGGTGAATTCTACAGAAGGCCTTAAATATCAGGACAGACTTTGAACTGGATTCTCTCCAATGGGTAGTCAATGAAAATAGTTAACATCTTCTCCAGTGCTTAACAGTGAATTGTACTACAGCAAGTGTATGGTCCCTGGGTCCTTACATCCAAATGCAAGTATCTTGGGCCACACTTTGCTCAGGCCATGAACCCTGATAGAGAAGAGTTGTAGAAATAGGGTGACCAGATGTCCTGATTTTATAGGGACAGTCCCAATTTTTGGGTCTTTTTCTTATATAGGCTCCTATTACCCACCACTCCCTGTCCTGATTTTTCACACATGCTGTCTAGTCACCCTATGTAGAAAGAGCCCATGGATGTGCACTCTGGCAATACCCTACTATTCCAAACATTTTTTGCTTCTCAACAGTTAGCTGAGACATAAGAATTCAAAGCAGTCTAACACCAGAATGCCAACAATAGAATATCCATTCTATCCACAAGGGTATGCAGCTTTCTGTTATACACATGGACACCCAGGAAGAAAAACATGAGCAAACAGAAACAAACAAAAAGATATAATAGGATATAAGAAAAGAAAAATATCAGAATTGTGCCCGGTCATGGCTACATGTGCACAACAGCAGCTTTTGAAAGACTGCCCATGTAACTTAAGAATTTTTTTCTAATTTAAAAACAAGGCCTGTCAACATTTAGCAAGTTGTCCTTGCAAAAGTTCGGATTACAGATTTTAAATCAGATGTTGGAAGAAATACAGTATCCCAAACCACTACGTCTGCATTTGAAGAACAGCTTCACTTTCAAAGACAGTCCAAGCTACTGGAAGAACAGAATCCCCTTCATTCTTCACATTTAAAAAAAACATCAGTTAAACCTATAATTATGCACATGGAATATACAGACAGGCCAGATAAGTCCCAAAATTCTGTGTGACTGGATTTCTCAGAGTTTGTCCTCACAGGGGAGCAACTGCAAAATAAACTAGGGTCTGAATTTGAAGTACAATAGCTATTCTGCACTAGCATCCCACTGAGTGTCAGTATTAAATAAGTGCCTGCACATGGAGCTAATGCAAAGTACTTATTGTGCAATAGCTACTTCACCTTGTAGACAAGCTCTTACATTCAACAAATCTGAGAATTTTTAAACCAATCATCTAAAAGTATCTGACTACCTTAACACTTCTCCACACACACCATTAAAACTCATCTGAAGTATAAGAAATTTTGCTCTAGAACAGGGGTTCTCAAACTTCATTGCATGGTGACCCCCTTCTGATAACAAAAATTACTACACAATCCCAGGAGTGGGGACTGAAGCCTGAACCTGCCCAAGTCCCGCCACTTAACCCAAGCCCCACTACTCTGGGCCAGGAGGCCACAGCCAAATGCCAAAGGCTTCAGCCCCAGGCAGAGGGCCTGTAAAATGGGGTTGTGATCCATTTGAGGGCCCCAACCCATAGTTTGAGAACCGCTACTCTAGAAAAATCAGGACAATTTCTTTCACTTTCACTACAGTAAGCCAAGTAATAAACTGGCTCATTTTTAAAGCTTTATTAAGTCTAGCCTCAAATTGAATTTGGTACAGTGCCACAAAGTTGGGTATTAGTAGTTTCATGCATATTACTTAAGATAGGACCAAATGGATCTTTAAGAAAAAAAAAAAGATAATGGAAAGCTATACATCTAGTTAACCCTTTCCCCCCTTATGTTTTTCCTCTATATTTTTTGTATTTCCTCCCATCCTGCCTCCATATCATTCTCGTATCGAAAACTAGTCTTTCAGAGAGATATTAGTATGGCAGTATAACTTATGCACTTTGAAATAATTAAATAACTACCACCAAACCCTCTGCTTCGGGCTTGGCTACACTTGCAGCTGTAAAGTGCTTTAAGTTAAACCAGCCTTCGGAGAGCACACTAGGGAAAGAGCTCCAGTCTGTCCACACTGAGAGCTGAAAGTGCACTGGCGTGGCCACATTTGAAGCTGCTTTGGGAGCGGTGCATTACGGGCAGCTATCCCAGCATTCAAGTGGCTGCAACGTGCTTTTCAAATGGGGGAGGTAGGGCGGAGTGTGACAGGGAGTGTGGGGGGAGAGAGAGGGAGTCAGAGCGCACTATGTGTTTTGCCAGTGTGGACAGCACGCTATGTGTCTTGCCAATAATATGCAAGTAAGGTAGAGAGGCTTTATTGCGGTATAACGTGCAAGCAAAGTCACTGACATTCAGAACCAAGCAGAACATGTCAGCATCAGCCAGACGAGTTACAATCTATCTTTTTGGATGAATTGGTTTAGAAAGGCAATGTTGAAAATCCAGAAAGCATATTTGGTAGTTCAAGGTTACCTGCACCAAACCTAAGTATTTTGATCAATTAGTAGTGTTAAAAATATAGCTAGAGGCCCACATTAAGTGCCAATTTGATCAGAGGCCCAGCTAGTAGCCTGTTAATGCAGTATCTATCGCTTCACTCTCAAGAATTTGCAGAATTTAAAATCGATGTTTCAAAACTCCCATAATGCAGTTCAGTATCATAGAAAGGCCTGAGTAGTTCAACTAATGAAGTACAAATAGTAAGTATTCTGTCACTGTCATGTAACAGCCATCTAAAAAGTGCTAAGAAACCAAAATAAGATCTGCATATTTTTGAATAACTGCTACTGGAAATTGCAAAGAAAAGATTTCATTTTGACCTAGAAGTGAAACTGAACTGATTATTTAATTGAATAGTACAATTAATACTGGCACATCAACATTTAGAAATGGGGTGAGGCACACTGGGACTTTAGACCAGTCCAAACACCTATTAGCAAACACTTATATAGCACTAATTTTACAGAGTTCTTAAAAAAATATCCCTTCCTGCAAGAATTTACAATTTAAAGTCGACAAAGGAAAGTATAGAGGGATCAAAATAGGGAAAGAAGAGGCAATACAGTATAGGAGTTTAAGTCAGTGATATAAAGTAAGCCAACAAAGCAGCCATCAGGAAGGATTTTGAGGAAGAAAGAGTGAGGATGCTTAAAGAAAAGGAGAATGCCATTCCAGAAGCAGGGAGCAGAGTGAAAGAGCATTTAGATGAGATTAGGAGGCAAGGAGGGGATAAGGTGAGCAGAGCACAACTGAGATCAGGGGGCTAAGCCAAATAAGATGTAGGCAGGGGCAGACTTGCACAAAGCACTGGAGGAGAGGACAAGGAGTTCGACGGAAGAGCAAGTCAAAGGGCACTAGAAAAATTCAGCTTCTTCGACGACCTTGGAGATAACAGGGAAGGGAGTTGAGGCAACAGAGAAACAGGACTTGTTTGCACAGATTTGTACTACTTTATTGACAGTTTCAAATAGATATAATTAAGGTAGCATGTCATACTAATATGTATGCAGTTAAACTAGTATTACTCCTGGAGGAATTCTGTGCCAAAAAATTAAAATTTATCAAAAAACACAATATATCATCACCAGTTTCAATTATTTTTGCTAATTTATTTCAAAATACATGTCAATATTGCCTGTAACAACAAAGACAACAAAAAGATTCAGGAGATGTTTTTTGACAAACAGATTCCTTACTAGGCATATTAATGCAGAACTCCGAGTAATAATTTATTTAAACTACAATACAGAACCGTATTTCCCCAAACCCTTAGAAGGAGTGCAAAGGCTTGGGGAGATGGGGGTAAAGGAGGAGCTGAGGAAAAGGGAAGGAGCTTAGAACTTGGAGGGTTGTTGAACATGGGTGGGAAAAGTATGGAACAGGTTTTGGGGGGAAGACATTGTTAGGGAGCTTCCCCCATGCAAACCCTGGCTGACCTCCAGCCTCTCCTATTAGTTAGGCACATCTGCCTCATCCCCCTGCATCCCTGCAACCTCACGTGTCCTTGAACTCCCGGTCTCTATGTGCCCGTCCACTCCCACACAGACACCCACTCCCCTCAACCCCATGTGGCTCTGCACCCCCTCCCTCTGTCCCCATATGTCTGTGCCC
Source organism: Gopherus flavomarginatus (assembly GCF_025201925.1). Classification (NCBI taxonomy): domain Eukaryota; kingdom Metazoa; phylum Chordata; order Testudines; family Testudinidae; genus Gopherus; species Gopherus flavomarginatus. The sequence goes on from NC_066618.1 coordinate 235,178,110, forward strand.
CCACTCAGCCAATCCCCTGCCTCATTGTGGCCCTGCACCTCCACTCCCATTCAGCACCTGCCCCAGTCTTTCCTCCCCCAGAAGCCCGTATGAGCCCCTAGCTGACCTCCCAGCAGCCCCATGCTGTCTGTCTCCTCATAGCCCCTGTCTCCTGACCTGGCCCGACAGGCGCTGTGAAAGAGGCAGGCTCTCTCTCTTTTCTACCTGACCCGGACCTGCTATTTTGTTCCATCACCACAGTGCCCTCTGATGGGCAAAAGGCAGAACTGCAGCAACTTTCGGGCAGAAGCTTTTTTCTGCGCAAAAAAATTAAAAATGTGCAGCTCATTAATTATGCATGCACACAGTGGAGCAGAATTCCCCCAGGAATATAGTATGAAGGTGCTTCTAGTAGGATAACTTAGTCCTATAAATTTAGGGAGGAAAGCTGTACCAGTACAAGGCACCTTTATACTGCTATAACTGCAGACACACAAAAAGTTGTACTGATTTAATATTTTTTGGTTAAAAGAGACATGCAATCATACCCTAACCAAAACAGTTAAAACAGCACAAAAAACTGTATAGTTCAGGATTTCTTCAAGATAAGCGTGAATTTAGATAGGAAAGAGAAGAGGAGAGCAATTGATAAGGAGGGAATGAAGAGGGATTATGACAAATTAGGAGGATGAGAGTAAGATACTGTGATTTATCAGCTCAAAGTTATGAGAGAGAGAGAAGCATGGAGACCTCAGAAAAATACAGGAGGACAATAAGAACTCAAGAACTGCCGTACTGGGTAAGACAAATGGGCTATCTAAACCCAATATCCAGTCTCTGATAGTGGCCTGTAGAAGCTTCAGGGAAGTGCACAGATAAGGGCAGTTAGAGTGATCTACTCCTCTTCCCATCCCAGCTTTCTGCGGTTTAGGATGGTTCCTGACAATCTTGAGTAATAGCCATTGACAGACCTATTATCCATGAATTTATCTAGTTTGTTTTTTTAAAAACCCAGTCATACTTTTAGCTATGACAACATCCCATGCCAACAAGTTTCACAGGTTAATTGTGCATAGTGTGAAAAAGTACTTCCTCATATTTGTATTAAACCTTCTTTTAATTTCACTAGGCGACCCCTGGTATTTGTATTGTGGGAAAGGGTAAATAACACTTGTCTATTCACTTTTTTGGCAACATTCATGATTTTATAGACCTCTATTATATCATCCTTTAGTCATCTCTTTTCTAAGATGAACAGGCCTAAACTTTGAGTCTCTCCTCATATGGGAACCAAGCTATATCATACCATATCACTGGTCATCTTTGTTTCCTTTCTCTGAACCTTGTTCTTTTTGAGATGAGGCAACCAGACCTGTACACAGTATTCAAGGTGTAGGCATGCCACAGATTTGCATAGTGAGATTATGATATTTTCTGTCTCATTTTCTATCCCTTTCTTAATAGTTCCTAAGATTCTGCTAGCACTTTTGACCACTGCTGCGCACTGAAATGAAGTTTTCAAAAGATTATACACAGTGACTCCAAGATCTTTCTTGAGTAGTAACAGCTAATTCAGACTCCATCATTATGTATGTGTAGCTGGGATTATTTTCCCAATGTACATTACTTTGCACTTATCAACATTGACTGGGCAACTAAATGACAGGTGAAATTCACTCACTTGTGAGATCCCTCTGTAACTGTAACTTAAAATAATTTTGTATCATCTGCAAACTTTGCCACTTCACTGTTAACTCCCTTTTCCAGATCATTAATGAACATGTTGAACCCACAGGTCCCAGAACAGATGCTTGTGAAACCCCGCTGTTTACTCTATCCACTGTGAAAATTGAACTTTTATTCCTACCCTTTGTTTCCTACCTTTTAATCAATTATTGATCCATGACAGGACCCCTGTTATCCCTTGACTACTTAGTTTCTTTAAGAGTGTTTGGTGAGGAATCGTGTAGAAGGCTTTCTAAAAATCCAAGTACACTGTATCAGCTAGATCACCCTTGCCCGCATTTACTGACATCCTCAAAGAATTCTAATTGATTGGGGAGGCATGGCTTTCCTTTACAAAAGCCATGTTGACTCTTCCGCAACATATTGTGTTTCTCTGTGTGTCTGATAATTCCAGGGCTTTGCGGCAGAGCCTGGAGCTGGAGCACGGAGCAGCGGAGCTGCAGGTTTTTGCCTGGAGCTGGAGCAGAGCCGGAGCACAGCTCCAAAGCCCTCGATAATTCTGTTCTTTACTACAGTTTATGCCAGTTTGCCAGTACTGAAGTTAGGCTCACCAACCTCTAATAGACAAGATCACCTCTGGAGCCCTTTTAAAAAGTCAGCGTTACATTAGCTACCTTCCAGTCATTTGGTACAGAGCCTTGCTTCAGCAACAGTTTATATACTATAGGTTGTAGTTCTGCAATAAGAGATAAAATTAAAGAGAAGATAAAGGTCTCCTGCTGGACCCAATTTTGCCTTTAAAAGAACTTTGCAGAGTCCTAGAGAAAGAGTGAGAGGACAGAACTAATCACTCCACTACTCCAAAGTAACTAGAGAATCCTCCTCTGATCTTCAGAAGACTAGTGAAAGGTAGATGATTGAACATCCACACACAAATAAATGTGTCTCTTGTCCAAGCACATCATTTGCTATGAGAAGAGGGAGTAGCTCCCCCCACCCCCAGAGTTGGTTCCCCCAAAATTTTTCATAGCTCCTTGCCAGCTGATGCTCAAGTGTCTCCTTCAGGACCGTAGGTGGAAGGGGATCCTAATCACCACATTGTCAACACCATCCCCTTTGCCCCCAGATGGACAGGAAGCAGTCACAGCCTAGAAAAGAGCTGAGTACAGAGTGAGCCGGGCCCAAACTCCTGCCCAGGACCAGCCATCAGTGAGAGAGACTCTCCTGTTCACCACTGCCTCCCACCCCCACCTACACATTCTCCAGGATAGGACTGAAATGCTACCTCCTCCAGGATGGAACGACCCATTAACCTCCTCACAAACATGCTATCCCTGATCTTATCTAATATATTTAAATGGTAAGTAACTTGGTGCAGACACTGTCTTTTGTCGTGCGTATGTAAAGTGCATAGCACAATGGAGCATCACTCCCTCATTGGGGAGTCGACAGTCTACTGTATACAAATACTAAAAGTTTTATAAGGCATATATACCCTAAAACGTGAAGGGTTAAGCCAACTGACATGGGTTAGAAAGATACTTCTCAGGTTATATGTTACTGGCCATTAGGGAGGTTCTTGAACCTTTTCCCTAAAGCCATTGTCACACAGAGGATACTGGATTAAATGAAATATTGTTCTGATAAATAGAACAACAGTTATAATTCAGGGAAATCAGCACTTGAATTTTTCAGCTCTGAGATACAGACGACCTATTATATGTACCACAAGCCCTCAATACGTACATTCTGACATATGCTAACCTCTACAGCAAATCTTCCATACCTAGTGAATTTCACTAAAGTGCATCACTAATACAAAAGGTTTTGGTTTTTTTTTTTTTTATAATAAGTGGCATTTTCTTTTGGATATGGCAAAAATCATTCTTAATAAAAAAAAGTTATAACTATGTCTTCCTTTCAATTTCAAGGTCAAAGCTTTCTAATTCACTTATATATACAATGTGACTTGATAATATCTATAAGGATAGTGTCATACTACTATTAATGTTGAGTTAGACTTCTATTCAGTTTCACAATGTAGAAGTTAGTGAGCCCAAAACAATTAGAAGTTATAAGTTACATATCCAAGACCACATTTTGTTTTATACACTAAGTTACTGGCTGTATTTAAATATATAACAGAGTACAAAGTCTCTCGGCTATAAAGAGCAAAACTAAGTCTTGCTCTAGTAAAAGTTTGTATGGAATACTATCAGCATATGTTTGTAACAACTTTGAGAAACACAAGATAAGTTGTAGGAAAAAAAGTTTTGGGGAAAGCCATCATCATTTCTCAATGTAAGAAACATAGCATTCAATTACTTCATAGTAAGATCTGAAGCAGTCAGTAACAACCCATACACTCCAATGGCAATTCCAAAATGTATACCAACAAAGAAACTCACTTGATGAATACCTTGTAAAACAATTCAACCTCAGACTAATTTATAGAAACCTCTTCTTCCCGTACTTGTTTCCTGTCCTCTGCCCCATACTATGTATCTATATTGCAGGGGTGGCCAAACTGTGGCTCACAAGCCACATGTGGCTCTTTTACCACTGAAGTGCAGCTTGCAGAGCCTCCCACGCCCCTCCCCATTCTCCACCCACCAGACTGGGGGCAGTGGGGAGCTTGGGACATCTGCCTTGCAGCAGGATGGTGGAGTAGAGGCTTTTCAATTTTGGTTTAAAACACAAAATCTATACCACTTTCAACTTCTGTAGAACAATTTCAGGAACTCAGACTGTTTCAGATTTTATCTACTTGTGAGACTAATGCCAAAATAGTCAGTCAGACCTTGGTGCCTAAACATAGGTTCCTAAGTAAACATCCTGATGTTCAACAGTATTGCAGTTCCTACTGACTTCATTGGCTCCACTGTCCATGGGCAATGCTAGGTGTGAAGCCAAATCTTCCTCCATTAGTTGCTCAGAAAAGAAAGGATAGCTGGAATCTCTCCAAGGGGCTGCCCCAAATCAGAGGGCTCTATCTTGACTTTTGCAACATGAGAGTGTGAAACTTTATCTCTGGACCTTCTCTTTTCTGGGAGCTGGAGTGAGCACTCTGTCTCCAAAGAGACCTAGTTGCTAATGCAATGTAAGGAGTCCACTTTCATTCCTCTTGAGCAACCATTGTCCAGTGCCTGCCTCTACTGCTTCTTGGTTTTCTCAAGAAACTGACCTGAGACCTGTCATTTACACACAGCTGCCCACAGAGTTCTGATTAGGAGTAGTCAAAAGTGACAATACTTTAGTCACCGTTTGTTTGTTTTAAGATAGTAACAAAGCTGCTCCCATTTTGGGACTGTGCTGCAGATTTAAGCATCCACTCCCCTGCTTCTGTTTACACTGTTCACAATTGAAAGGTGCCCCGTGCAAGTATACAGGACAGACCTTTTTAAAATAAAAGAACAGATTTTACAGAAGTCAAAAATTTTGTTAAACATGTTAAAATTATATAATACACAAGTTGTGAAAAGAATATGTACATCTAGGTACAGTGCTTAGATTATCCACAAATACAAAGTCTGTTGAAAAACTCTTAAAATACATACAGTACATAATCTGCAATAACCCAAAATTAAGTAAACGTGATGATACAGTTTAGATATTGGAATCCAAATACTCAGGTATATCACTCATGAAAAGTTATATAGAGAGTTGGTTGTTGAAAGCAAATATAGGAATGAGTATAGATTGCCCCTCAGCAATCGAGCTCTTAGGATGGGTTGTCCTTTTGTAGATATAATACATCAGAGAAATATTTTAGTTATTTTCCAATTTTGCCTCTTATCGGTACTGTAGATTCCTGGGAAAGGTTCTTACTCATCATGAGTAAGTGGATTTTTCAAACTCTGATCAAGAGGTTTTGTTTTGTTTAGTTTAATTTGACATATTAAGTATTATCTATATTGGAGCTCTCTGTAGCATTCAAGGATGTGCACTGTGACCTCTACTAGTACTATGCACATACGTGAAACCAAGGTCAATATCACATCTGTGCCAGTGATGTTAAATGAAACTGAGAAATTAAAATTCTAGAAACCTAATAATGTACAGGCAGAAAGCTTGTTCACTGTAAAGTTAAAGAGATCAGATCCTTACAATCTGTACAGTTATACAACTTTCAGAAAGGAGTTCACGTACTTTCACCTGACAAGTACTTTCCTTCCATTGAGGTTAGCTTTGTTGTGTTACAGGAGTTTACTGTAAACGTTTTACTAATTTACTTCTATGATTAGGTTCGTTGACCCAGTTTCAAGTTGTTCATGTTTTACTCTCTGAAAATAAGTCTTCCTTTATATCTGCATTTTTCATACATCATTTGCATTTAAGTAAGAAGCCTACATATTAATAATGACAGTTTTCAAAGGTGGTCGCCTCAAATGAAGATCTCAAATCCAAATGTGGACAGCTGACTAAAAGCAGTCTGATTTTAAAAAGGTGCCTAGCAGCCATATTTTCCACTGACTGCAATGCTCAGTATCTTTTTAAAAACCGGACTGCTTTTTATAGCGGAATTTAAGACACACATGGAGTTAGAAGCCTCTCTTAGACAACCAAGTTTGTAATTACTGGCCTAAGCACACCTAGGGATATGTCCAGTCTGCTCATTATTAATCCTCTGTAATTTGGAATCTCTCTGTTTGCTCAGCCAGACTCTAAGCTTTTCCTCCACTTCAACTCTAGCAAAAAGGGGAATAAATGAAATGTGAGTAACAGATTTAAACCATCTGTTCCTACCTCCCCGCCCTCCGAGAGCTGAGCTGACACGTAAACACACGAAGGAGGCTGAAGGTGACCAGGCAGCTAGAGGGAGGAAGATACACCCCCGCTGCCGGGCGCTTCCCCGGACCCGCTGCCCCGCCTCACCCCCGGACCCGCAGGAGCCCGGAGTCCAGCGAGGCGCGCCCTGCGCCATGGGCGCCACCAACTCAAGAACGCGGCAACTTCGAAAACGCAGCAGGCGCCCCCCATCCCGGGACACCCCCCGCCCCCCCATCCCGGGACACAGGGGCCGAGATTGCTGCAAAGCGCCTGCCCTACAGGCACCCAGTGCGGAACTGGCAGCCGACGGGCCCCCCTGCCACCGGGGAGCGGCACCCCCTTGCCCGGCGCGCCCCGCCGGCTCCGCCCCAGCTTGTTGCACGATGATCCCAGCCCCAGAGCGGGACAGGGGCCGGGCCGGGCCCGCCCCAGCTCCGCTTGCGCGCAGCACTGACCTTTCCTGGCCCCCTGGCTGGGGCTGCTGCCGGCGCCTTTGGGGGTGTTCCTGCGCGGAGCCATGTCACCGTCTGTCAGGGAGAGGAGCGGGCTCCCAGGGCCTGAGCGAGGACACAACAGTAGCTTCTGCTTGACCCTGCGTCTGTAGCAGCCGCATCCAAATGGCCCGCCCCGGATACCGACTGACAGCGACCTCCGCCAATCCTAGCGCTCTCCTCGGCATGGGCGGGGCATCACTTGCGTCTTATTGGTGTAGACTCGAGGACTGGGCGGGACACGTTGAGCTTTTCTCCTCTCCCCTCCCCGAAACCGGCCGCTTGGAACGTGGCAACATGGAGCGAGTGCTCTCGCGAGGATTCCGCTTCCGACCCGCTGGGAGAAGCGCGCGCTGTCAGCAAGGGGCAGGTGGGTGGGGCTGCGGGGATGGACTGGGGGCTGCAGGCCTGCCTGGCTGCGTGTGGCAGTGCTCAGTGTAGGGCTGTGTAGCCAGGTCTTGCCGCGTTACCCTGATCTTAGGTGCATGCTCACCTGCTTGGGTTGC